>NW_026588368.1:2453408-2533978 GCF_907164565.1 Psammomys obesus | reverse complement strand
CACACACACACACACACACACACACACACACACACACACACACACACAAATGGGTTAAAATGTTGATGTAAGGTTATCTTGAGAGCTGATTGCTACACATGGCAATTAGGCTAGGCCTCCTAAGTGCCTGGTCTTTTGACATATGATGAGCTGTACCATCTTGACATTTCTCCAGCAGAAGGATGAAGACCCTTGATCTTGGGTCAGAAGCATGGGCCAAAATAAGTCTCATTTCTTTGTAATGTAGCCAGCCTGTTGTGTCGTGATTAGCAACGGAAAGGGGACTAAGACCCTCACTTCATTCGTCTACAGCCTTTGTTTCACACTGTCAGTTTCAGCCTCAGCAGCAAGAAGATGGGGACTCTCCTAGCCTTCCTGGAGGTAGAGCAGACTGTCTTCAGCTTGCTCATACTTACCTTTGCCTCGGCAATTCCTTGGGACCCTTCCTGTTTTTCTACCTTCCAGAGAGGACCTCATTCCTTGAACAATTCAGAACTCTGTGCAAACAGGTGTTGCTTTCCCCAGTGCAAGGCTGAAGGGAGCCTGTGCCACTGAGACAAGGCTTGGCTGGACTGGAGGATGACATAGGAAAGACAAATAGGAAGTGAGGCCAAGTGGGGCAAACTGACTTCCTATTGTGGATGCTCAGGGTACCCTTTGTTGTAGTTTCTGATTTCCTCTATGAGGTGATCTGCCTTGGGGCTCCCAGCTGGACGTCCATACTTCATGCTGGACTCTCCCAATCCAGAGGGCAGAGGGAGTCCACGAAGTGGTCTATCTATCAGCCTTCCTGGAGAAGGAGGAAGTCCTCCTTTCCTCCGTGGTAATCTTTTCCTCCCACTTCTAATGTCAGAAATGCCAGTAGCCCCGTCCCTCATATAGGGGAAAACTCTTACACAACCACCCAGCCTTTAAACTTCCCGATAATGACTGTATTAAAATTTAAACAAAAGGCCCAGCGTTTGTTTATTGCCTCCCTACAGCCATCGTGAAGTGAAGAGGCATGTCACACGAAGCATCCTGAGCTGAGGAGCGACAAGGTGTGGCTTGGTGGAAACAATGTCCACACGACCAAACCAGACAGTCCCACACTTTATCAGCTCACGAGGACAAAGGCGGCCACATTTCTGCTTGGATCCCATAAACACTAGATCCCCTTACAATGGCATGCCCCTCCCTTTCACATCCCCCTCAGCAGCAGGAGTTCCAGCACTGCCATGGGACTCCACAGCATAGACATTCCCAGGAGTCCAGATGAGAGCACACCCTCCCTCTGCTTGATGTCCGGCCAGCTTGTCTGGGTGGGTGTAGGGACCTTTTACATGGAGGTTGGACTTGGAAACACTGGCCTAAAGGGCATTGGCTTCTCTGTCTGGCAGCTATCATTGATACAAATTGCTCCCCAAATGTGCTGTACCCTAATGAAAGTTTAACGAAGTCATTGTGCTGGTTTCTTGAGAATGCAGGGATTTATGTGTCCTTAGACTCTCGAGGGGCTGAGACATCCAGGCTTAACCACTGAGGGGATGTCATACAGATAACTTTTCTGAGTTCCAAAGGACAGTAGATTGCTTTTGTTTTGTTTTGACAGACAGCCCCTTTTCCTCTCAGGCTCGTACAAGTGTTTTAGAAAGAGGAGACCTAGAGTAAGCTGAGACTAAGAAGCCTTCCCCCTCAGATGACCATGAACATGGCATGTGAAGAGATGCTTAATTTCTCCTTCAGGAGCACATTGTGCTTTCTGGTACCTGATCTTTAGTGGGACATCTGGGCCGATTGATGTTTCATGCCTCCAAACATCTGTGAGGAGGGCAGAGGTCATATCTCTGAAACTTTTCAGGTGCATCGTTTGACTCCTAACCTGTAGGAGTAGCTGGAGGGTAGAGGATGCAAATCCAGTTCCACTGGCCTCTGTATTAGTTGTGCTCACAATCTATGACCACAAATGCTGAGAGGGAACTTTAAAGGGATTATTTGGGTTCCTAGTTTCAGAGCTTTTGGTCCATAGTTCTTGTTCTCATTGCTTCTTGGTCTATAGTGAAGGGAGTAGATATTTCCCAAAGTAGAATACTCATGCCCATGCCCAACACCAACGTGGTAGCAAGACCACACTGAAGGTGTGCTGTGCTAGACAGTGAACCTATATACACACAGAGGGAGGGACCAGGGACTAGAGAGAACCTTCAGAAGCCAGTGTCCAGTGACCCATGTCCTCTAGCTAGATCTCATCTCTCAGCCTTTCTACAACCTCCCCTACACAGCACCTCCAGCTGGAAATCGAATATTCAATATGTGAGTTTGGGTGTGGAGGCATTTCCTATTCAAACCATGAAAGTCTCCAGTGTGCCTGTGACACTCAGTTCTGAGTCAGATACCTAGGCCTTAGCCCCTCTTGACTAAGGAGAAAGGGCTCCCCAGGGTCTGACTGTAGGTTTGTTTTCTGAATAATAATAAAAGGCTGCAAGGAACATCAGGCAGCTCATCTTCAAAGGAAGCTTGCCTGTGAGCACCATAGGCAAGGAACTCACCAAAGGCAAAAGTAAAAGGAGAAAAGTGTCTTCGCTGGGGAGGGTGGAGAGCTTTCTTGTGCTTCTTCAAGGGTGAGGATCTTGATGTCAGCCCGTCTTTGTTTTCTTTATGACTTGTCAGAAAAAACAAAATCTAAAGATCTACTAGTAATTGGCTTGTGCTAGTGATTCATGAGTTGAACAACATCCCACCTGCGGAATAGAATGGCCCTTGATGGGCTGGGAAGAGGGCGGTATTCTAGATGTGAACAATCCTAATATGGTGGAGCCTCAGGCAACAAGAGCTAAAGAAATGGATAGAGACCAAGAGAAAAAGAGGGTTGTTTTTTTCTGAGTTCCTTTCCTGTAGGATCAGAAGAGAGGACATGTCTTTTTGATGCTGCCATGGGTGGACATGCCCTTTATGACTGTTACGTATCCTGCCTGGGGGAGCATCTGTTTCTCAGTTAGTTTGATGACATGACATTTCCATGAGGGAGAGACTATTCTTCTGGCTTCTGGGGCCAAGTGCAGATGCTCAGTCTCTAGCCAGAGCCTCCTTACACACATTAGACTTAATTAAGCCTTGTAAGATGTGACACAGTCGGGTTACAGCACTTCTCCCGTGCTCAGCTAATCCAACCTCACAGTTCTTCTAGAGACGGGATCAACAGATAACTGAGGATGTGCATCCTTATCAGTCACAAACACCCCCGATGGGGCAGGAACCGTCCCCACCAGCTCACATGTCCTGGACAGAGTGACATTTCACCTTCATTGGCTTGTGCCAGTGTGAAGTTTTTTCCTACACAATATATTTTGGTCATGTTCTTTCCCCTTCTCCCCTTCCTCCCTACCCTTTTATCATGTTCATTCTCTGTCTCCCTCTGAAAAAAAAAGTCAGAAAATAGAAACAAACAAAATCCAATAAGAGAAATGGATACCAGAATCAAACAAATAACAATGACACAGCACACAGAAACACATGGAGTCCGTTTTGTGTTGGATAACTGCTCCTGGACATGGGCTCTGCCCTGGAAGGGCTTAATCTTTGGAACTACCACTGGATAAGATCCTTCCAACAATGACTGCAAGCAGTATGAAGAAACCAAAACAAACACCTTGATTAAAGCATTCCTGTCATCGATTAGAAAGTTCAACACTGGAGACTACGGATGAAATTCTGCTTAGGTTATCAGTTATCTAGGGGTTATATTTCAAAACGTATTAACTTCTTTTCAAAATTCCAGGTGCTCTCAGTCCCTCATATAAATGGGGTTGAGAACACTGTGCTCTAATGATTCTACAAGCAGTAACAGGACCCTCAGGGGCCTTCCAGACAGTGAGCTTTTAAAATGTGTCTACAAAACATTAACTGATGGGCATTAGATTTCTAGCTGGGGGACTGTCCACAGGGTCAAAACAAGTACACCAGCCTCGAGTCAACAGAAAGGGCATTGGGTTAGAGTTTGTCCTGAGCTGGACAGCCACTGGCAAACATCTCTCAGGACAAAAGAGGAGACAAACCAGCATATTCTCAGAGGAAAATACTGGGTTTAACTAAGAAGAAACATTTATACCTTCATATGGCCTTCTTTCTTATGTCGTTCATTTTCCACCTACCACCCTATTCACAAGGCTTGGAAAGGACAGATGAGTACAAGGCGAGGAAGAAAGCCCTGAAGAGCGCAGCATGTACAGGAAAGTAGATTTCTGATCCCTTCTGTGGAAAGTGGAAATCTCCTGTGGGTGAATCATGCCACTCAGGATTTAGGAAGGTAAATTAATGTTAAGTAGGTGTCTCAATCCAGCAGGCTTGGGGTTCTCAGAAAGACATATACATGCAGATGGATGACCACATACAGAACCAGGAGATACTCAGTAGAAACTGCTAACACTTGATTTAAACTTCCAGCCTTCAGAACTATGAGAAAACACATTTCTGTTCTTATATCCTTTAGTTCGTGGTGTTTGCTATAACAGTCTGAGTTAATGCAGGTGTGGCTTATTTCTCTTGGTTTCTCCTAGTGGTCAGGGCTGGGACTTCAAAGTATTTATGATTATTTCACAAAGTGACACTACACACATGTGGCTACTTTCCTTTCTAAATGTTGTGTTTCCTGTGCTCCTAACCTTATAGTCACAGGTCCTGGGTCCTGTTGCTTTTCACCATGTCTATCTTTCTGCCCATCCATCCATCCATCCAGTCCTTTGAGTGGTAGGTGTCTGGGAAGACTGAAGAGCAAGGACAACAATTTGAAGAATGTTGAGTTTGGAGAACTGGCCAACATCTTCAGTTTGAGAATAGAATGAGGCTAATTCAAGTTTTTCATGTGGGCTCTTCAAGGGGGAAATCTTTCATGGCCAAGTGACCTGTGTCATTCTTTGAAAATTTCATACAATACATTTTGATCATATTCATTCTTGCTTCCCCTCCCCTCCTGTCTTCCTTTCTTAAGTAACTGATACAAAGGATAAGATGACATATATAGAACTGTGTATAATAGGACCAGGAACAAGAGGGATGCCTGACAAATTCTGGATTCTTCCTTTCTTATTCATACCCAAGAAACCATGATCCATGTGGGAAAGTCCTGAAAGCAAGTTTTGGAAGGAATGCACTTAGTGAGGGGGAGATGGGGCCAAAGGAGTTGGGGAGCTGGAGTCTGCTCCCCAGGGAGGCCCACACTTCTGAGGACAGTGCTCCGAGCTGCATCTGCACTGCATGGAGAATGCAAAAGGTGATGGAGCAACACAAGCAGGTGAGGGACTTTCAAGGGAGGGCTTTCAAGGGAGAGGAGATGTAACAACTGGTATAAAGGCCTAAAGGGGATTTAATGGACCAAGAAGGGCTAAATGGGGTGAGAGATGGGAGTTTAGGATAAAGAAGGACATATAGGGAGGAATAAATAATGCTAAAGATCTTTCAAAGATGTTATATACAAACTTCTTATACTATAGAAGCTTCCAAAAATATCCATTTATAAAAAGACTTAAAATAGAGTTATCCCATACTGGGACAACAGTGTGCCTATGCGATATCACAGGCTAACACATGAAAAGCCCTGTGCCAGAAATGGGCTACTTCTTTTGGAGTTGTTGGATAGTGAGGTCACAGAGAGTGCCAAACAGCACAGGCTATTGCCATTGCTACTGGTGACTTTCCAGAACTCGATGGTAAGACTCTGTTGCTGAAAACACTGTACCTGAGTCACAGAACATGGAGAGAGCAAGCCGATATTAACCTTGAAGCTTCATCTTTGCTGCTAGTTTTAATAGTGATAGAAGGTATTATGAACGATACCATAAGACAAGAATAATCCTCAATCTTACCTGGTTGTGAACCCTGTGAGCTCCATTAATTACTGGACTGACGAGACATGCCTCCTGGTGCAATTGTGGCATTAATGTTGTGAGAGTAACAAACCACTTCCTGGTTGGATTTAAGCTCCACTCCATAAGATGAAACCAATACCTTGCACTATTATTGGACCAAGAACCTATGACTAGACAGATCGTAGGTCCTGAGAGACAATCTACTACTATTTTTAATTGTTGTTTGTTTTTGAAACAGGGTTTCATTGTGTAGCCAAGCTGGCCTTGAACTCACAGTGATCCTGCCTGCCTCTGCTTCCCTGAGTTCTGGGGTTAAAGGAATGCGCCACTATGCCCAGGCTCCTATTACCATTAATCTGTTGGATGGACACAATATTAAACTGATGCCTACTGATTTATCATTATACCCATAGACTAATACATTTCTCAACATCCATCTAGAGAAGCTTCTATTTTCAGTAGATGGGGATTAACACAGACCCCTGCTTGGCCGAGGTACAGAGAATAGGCCCTAAATGGAACATCTGGATCACATCTTCTCCTCCCAAGGCTCAGGAATCATTGTGAAGGAGGGGCAGAAAGGCTATAAGAACAAGGCAGTGGGCAAATACAAGGAAATGGTGTTCTTCAGACAGCAGGGAAGCTGCACATACAGGTGGACTCCTATCAATCATACCAGCCTGCACAGCACCACACAAGACCGAATCCTAGCATGGAGAGGGGAGGAGGACCTACACTCCCACCTCTAGCTGAAGAGCTTTTAGCAATTGATAACTGCTGGGAGAGAAAGAGTCAGTTTTGAGTGTTGCCCCCTTGTAACTTGGCCTCACTCTACTGGGAGGTCACACATTCAAGAATGTATGAGCAGCACAAGTTGGACTTGATGGGTGGAAAAAAAAAGACCAAGTTTGATGGATAGGGAGAGGAACAGAACTGAGAGGAGTCAAGAAATGTAAATATGATCAAAACACATTGTATTAAAGAAAGGTACCTTTTATTCTTCCTTAGCTTTAGACAAAAAGAGGAAACAATGAAATTTCCAAGTGTCCAACAAAAAGTGTTGATGGAAAGATACCTTTATAGTAGAGTCTGGTGCCTCTCCTGTGCAGAGTGGAAGATGGAATAGTGGACCGTGGTAAGAAGAGTTAGAACTGTGGCTTCCAAGTCCCATTCAAACTGTCCTTTCCTGTAAGTAGGAAACAGAAGCTCAAGAATTCTGTAAGAATTTGTAAGAAATTCTCTTAAGAAAATCTTCTATCTGAGATAAGAAAGACAAAGTGTTGTTCATGAAAGAGCGAAACACCAGGTTGTACCTACACTGTCCATATCACAGCCAGCCTGCCGTAGGTACCCCAAGTGGAGGAATTAAATACCTGTTCAAGACCATTAAATCTTATATTTAAGAACCAAATGTGAAATTACTGTTGTGGGGAAACTTTCACAGGCCTGGGGTAAAGAGACTCCTATACTAAAACAACCCGGGCGTATGATCAGAGTTTCAGACCACCCCAGGAGTGAACGAGGGACAATAGCAGAGATGACAGAGCAGTGAGCGGCGTGGATGTTCACACTGCTGGAGTTTGAGCCAGTCTGCATGGAGCTCAGGCACCAGAGCACTACAAAGCACGGAGGAGACAAAGGCACGTGTTAGCCTGGGAAAGCGGTTTGAACAAAGGCAGTGCAGAAATCCTTAGATGGAAAGTGCAGTCCTTGAAAATAAGAATTCAGTGGCAGGATGAGGTATCGATTGAGCAGGCCTGGAGCCTTAGCAAACTGGAAGGTAGGGTCCAAGGCATTAGGATGCTGCAAATTAAAAAAAAAAAAAAAAAAAAAAAAGATAATAACGAAAGGGATACATAAGAGCATGAGGGAAAGGAGATTGATTCTTTGTAGTATGAAGAATGAAAAGAAAGGACAAAGCAAAGAGAGAGGCAGAAATGTAAAGAAATAATGACCTGAAGGATTAAGGGAATAGCTACATTTTCGGGATCTAAGCAAAATGAATAGAAATAGAAGTATGCTGTGTCAAAGAAAACTGGTGACTGTTAGAGAAAAAAACTGTAATCCTTATAAAGACATTGTGTATATAGAAGACAATACGAACTTATAACTTACAAGTCAGAGCCAAAAGAATTGCCAGAAAGTCATTTGACCACAAATTTCTCCCACCAGGTGATAGCCTGTCTTCAGGCAGGACTGAATCCGAAGTAGGGAGTTGATGGACAATAACAACAACATAAACAAAACCCCCTACATATTAAAAAAATGTGTAAAAAGTGCTGTGTATGGGGCATTTGGAATGCTTGCAAAGTAGGTACAGCTCTGACGATGCTATGGGTCAATGCAGGATGTTATCCAAAGGTCCCTATGTTAAAAGCCTGGTTCCCAGAGTGGGTATGCTGTGGACCTTTAGGAGATGGGACCTGGTAGGAGGTCCATAGGTCACACAGGGCATGCCTTTGAAGGAGTCTGTGACGAGGGTTCTTCTTTCTGCTTTCCAAAGCAAGCAGGCTGTTTGATCATAAACCCTCCCAAACCACAATCTGAAAGAGACTTTTGTCTCTATCAATTAATTGCCTCAGGTAACTCATAACAGTGATGGAAAGCTAATGCAGATTCTGATCTAGAAGGTACCAGTCAGAAGCGGTTCCTTTTATTGTAGTTGTATTATTTAGGATGAAGATAACTTTATACTATAAACAAATACATAAAATGCATATATATTTGAGGATAATTAAAAAAAAGTTCAAATTCATTGAAGGAAAACAAACTAAAAAAAAATCAATTTGACAGGAAATAGAAAATAAAGGAGTAAAGTAACCATGAATAAAAAACACGAAGAGAAGACACCAAATAAGATAAATGCGAACAGCAGCAACTCTGTGGCTACCAAGTTAAAATTGTGAATTGAGAGGTTTTTATATTTGAGTGCAGTAAACCAAAACTCTCTCCTAACTGTCTACCTAAAACAAAATGGCAGTATGGGAGAGGGCTCAGAAAAATTGTTAAGAGCTGAAATACCCAGGAAGACGGCAGAGAAACAATGCCTTCTGGAAATGGCCGCATAAACAAGATCAGAGAAATGACAGTGGGTATGCTAACATGCAAAGGGGAGAATTTCATGGGGTACCATCCCTACACAACGTATTATCAGCAACTAATGATAACCGGGAGTAAGAGAGTCAGCCTATCCCAGGGACAATCCCTTATTGATTACTCAGTGAAGAGTGCTCAGGCCTAAAGCCATATATGTATGACATATACATGTGTATATACCTCTATATAACAAAGATGGACTTAGCAGACTGTGGTTATGTATTTGCACATATATATGCATATCTCTCTATATAATCAATAATAATCAAAGAAAAAGAGGAGAGGGACCGAAAGGTATCCAGGAGGGGCTGGAGTGAGGAAAAGCAGGGGGAAAATGATGTAATCCTATTTCAATTAAAAGCATACTTAAAAATAAACAGATAAAATTACAATCAAAAACGTTGAAAGAGATGAAAACAAGCACCTTGAAGAAATATACAGCAATCAATAGAAAGTAATTACAGTTACATTAACATGAACTACAACTAGAAGGTAAGATGCTAAAGTTCTGTTGCCAGCCCGAGATGAGCCATTTGCGGGGTGCCTAGGCATATTTACAGAACTCTCATCTTCCTTCGAGGCGCCCCTTTCTGTTTTCCAGTCCACCCCAGGCTTCTGTGGGTAGTGGCCAACCCTCACGGTAAACTTCTTACTGCCCTGCAGAGACTGTGGTTTCTCTTTAATAGCACTTCAACAAACACAGCCACTTCGTTTACACCTCGAAATGCTCTCACCCTTCCCTTGCTCTTGTGGGACATCTTTTGACTTCACCTTTTTTTTTGCTCACTTAACTGCAAATATGGCTAAAGGCAGGGTCCGGGTCAACTTTACACAGCTTAGCATCACTGGAATAGGGAAAGTCTGCAACTGAGTATCTTTATCAGTTAGATCTATGGGCATGTCTGTAAGGGATTTTTATTAACTGATAATTGACTTAGGAGGGCCTAAGTGATGCTGTTCCCTAGGCAGCTGATTCTAGCTGAGTGTAAGCCAGCAAGCAGCATCCCCCCATGGCACTGGCACGGTCACTGCTTTAAGCCCCTGCTGTGACTTCCCTCAGGGATGGAGTGGGACCTGAAAGTGTAAGCCGAATAAACTCTTTCCTTCTCCGAGTTGCTGCTGCTTGGAGTGTTTTTACCACACTGACAGGAAGAAAACTAGAATGACCAGAGCGACAATGCCCTGGCCCAAGTGATCTGCTGTCTTGAAGTTTCCTTAACCAGATAACTTTTATTTTCAGCATCAGTTTTTTCAGAACATGAGAAGAACACAGCCAGAGTCTACGAACGAGTGTAACACCAATGTGGCTGGCCCAGTGCCCAGGAGAAGTCTTGTTCCTCCTGAACCCTCAAGCATAGTCTTTATGTTCTGCATTTCTATCAGCATTGTGGCCATCTGAGCTCCTACCAGAATGGTCCGTTCAACAACCTTCTAGGGCTCTCTACTCTGTACTGCCTAACTCGTCCACATTTCTCTTGCCAGCCGGTTCCAAAGGCCTAATAACCATACAGTCAAGTGTATGGCAAGGATACCACTCCTACTACCGAGCTTGGGCATTGGTTTCTTTTCTCGTGGCCATGACAGACACCTGACAGAAGCAACTTAGAGGAAGAAGGGCTCCATCTGTCTTTAGCTTTGGGGAATGTGGTGACAGGAAAGTCACAACAGCTAGTGCAGCTCCATTCACAGAGGTGGCAAGATGAGATGGCAGCTCCCTCTGTTCCCTGACAAAATAAGGAGGTTCAGAGAGATGGGCCACATGTACTAAGGTCTCGTTATCACTCAAAATAGCACGACAAGCTGCTGACCAAGCACTCAAACATATGAGCCCGTGGGAAACAGTTTTAGATTCAAAAAGTTAACACCAATGTATTTTTCTATCTTACCTACCCTTGGCATCAATTCTGATGATCCCTTTTCTGCTCTGTGACCGTAAATTTATTGTTTATAATTGTAATTCTGACCTCACGCTTACAGAGTTTGAGACTATGCTGCTGGTGGTGTTTAGGCCAATAATAATTATATCTTGCTGAAAATATGTATTTTTATTACTAAGTAATAGTTTAACCCCCAAAGTATCAGAATGATGGGGTTTATGTTAAGAATAAAGGAGGTGAGGGTTGAGAAAGCCAGGCAATGTGTAGCAGAGTTGGAAACTCCGAAGGGCCAATGTGTGACACGATAAGTCTGAGTTGCAAAGGAGACACCAGGATGTTGAAGATAGATTCTATCTGCTGATGAAAGCTCTAGGACCTGAGAGGAGTCAGCCCAAGAGGCCACATGTGGAACAAACAGCAAGGGCAGCAGTGTGGCTACCCAAGCTGGTCAGAGCTCAGGCGATGCCTCCATGAGACCCAGATGCCAGACATAGTGCTAGAGGTTTTTGTTGTTGTTTTGTTTCGTTTTGTTTGTCCTGCTGTGTCTAGATCTTGCTTTAACCCAGTCCTTGATATTCTCCTCTTCCTCCCTTTTGGATAGGAATGTTTATTCTGTGCCATTTATTGGAAGTGCATAACCAGACATTTTTATTTTGTAGGGGCTTAGTGTTAAGAATTTGCTTTGAATCTTAGCAGAGACCTCAGGCTTTTGAACAGTTTGGGGTTGTTAAAACATTGCAAACACTTGAAATTGTACTGATTGCGTTTCACATTGCGGCAGAGCCGGGAGGCAGAATGTGCTGGCAAGAGTCTGAAATGTCCTTGACAGGTTGATAAACTTGAACCATTGGTCCTCAGCTGTCAGTGCTGCTTTGTGGGGCCAGTGGAAGCTTAGAGGCTGTGGGGTCTAGTTCTGTTTCCTAATGGGCAAGACAGAAGGAGCCACCTCATATTCTTACCGCCATGGATGGAGCTGCCCGGATGCCATGGCTTTCCTCTCATGAGGGACTGTATTCCTGAACCAACAAGCTGAAATAAATCCATCTTCTCTTTGGTTGTGCCTGCCAGGCACTTGTTGCAATGATGAGGACATAATATACAATAACCTTGACTTAATCCTTATTACACAACTTCTTCCTCTAACACTAAAAAACAAACAAAAAACATCCTGCTTGTTGTTTTCAAATCGTAAACGTAGGCTTTTCATTTTAAGAACATCTTATTTAGAAAGCCATCAGCTGTGGCATTGATCCCAGTAAGAATGATGACTGTTTCTTTTGTCTTCAGAATAGTCTCCAGTTACATGGGGAAGGTCCCAGGCATAGCATGTCATAGTGGGTAAGTTCATGACTGAGACAGGAAGGGTTGCTCTCTGAAGGCACGCTCCGTTGTCAGCGTTGTAATTGTAGTTAAATCTGCCTCTTTGAGCCTCAGCTCCCTCAGCCCTGAAGTTAATCCAATAGAAGCACTGTACTAGGATGCTGCATTTGGAGGGCTCAGCACCAGGTCTGGCTACGTAAGTGTGCTCTCTGTGAGCTGCTTCACACTCACTGTTAATATTCTAATGTCCTTCTTTCCTCTGACTTAAAAGTGTTCTAATATACTATATTATAACCCAGTATTTTCTCAGCTGCCTCCTTCAAGGATCTGGACTTTGATTATCAATGTTCTGGCATTATTTTGCTTTAGGGAATCTTCTTGATGAAGATTACAGAATTAGGGAACTAGTATTTACATTAGAGAAATCGAAAGCCTTGAGAAAAGATCTGATATCACTAGCAGCTATAGTAATTCTTCAACAACTAAGTCACACTATTGAACAGATACTAATATTTGCTGAGACAAATAATAATCACAGGTATTTTCAATTCCAATAAAACAAGGAACCAAATTTTGGAGATACAGAAATCTTTTGCAGAGTTTCACAAACATGTAAACGTTAGTATGACTACAATAACATAGGGACCAGAAAGTTGCTTTCTGAATTTTCTCTCTCCCCCCCCCTCTTCTTTTTATCTCTTTTCCTTCCTTTCCATATTTGTTCCTTTCTTTCCTTATTTCTTTTCTGACTGGGTCCAGGTAGGCTTCAAACCCACAATCCTCCTGCCTCAGCTTCTGAGTGCTATAATTAAAAGTTAGGAAGGCATGCCAGGCTTGAAAAAAACTTTCTGTGTCAACACAAAATTGCATATCTAAAACACCTGCTTTGTTCTCCGGAGTATAAAAGTTGATTCAAGAAAAACTGTGAGGATTTTCCCAGAAATGTGAACAGCTGGACTGTCCCATTTACTAGGACCATACCCACAGATCAACCAAGTGGTGATCTGGACTTTAAAAAAAAAAAAAAAAACTAGCCATGATTCTGAACATGTTCAGACTTCCTTCTTGCTGTCATGACCCCAACAGTACATTCCAACACTCTCTTCAAGGGGGTGGGGGAGGGATTCGCTCACCCACAACATATAGCTTTCTTGGGACTTCTGGAACCAATAACCTGCTGATACCAAAGAGATTCTCTTTTCTAGAACCTTCTGTCTCCCCAGAAGGATCTTCTCGAAGCTGTGTGAGTGGCTTTACCCCTGTCTGACCTATGTAAAGGTCTCTTGAGATATTTCAGATACAAGTCAGGCACCAAAACCAAGGGTGGCCCCTTTTTGGACAATCTTTTGAAGCCTCTGATGCCCCTCCTGTGGCTCTCCAGGATGACATGAGCTCAGCATGCTCCCTACATCTCACTTTGGTACTTGACCTCTGTGGGGTAATTAAAATTGGTTCAATTCTTGGAAACTTCCTTTATGAATTGTACAGCACTGCTCATCTGCAATTTCATACCCATCCTAGCTTCAAAAGACCAACTATGACTCTTTCTTTTTTACCTGTAAGATAAGCTACTAGCTGCCCAGTTTTCTCTTCAGCTGAAGTCAATTCAAAAGCAGTTGACACTTTTTAAAAAGCGTGTTTGCTTACAATTCTCTAAGAAAAATTTGCCTTTTCTACTTAAAGTTCTTTGGTTCAGAAACTGTAGTAGAAAAGCATAGCTTATGTTTTGAGACAGAATCCATCATTTGACAGCCTACCTACCAAAAGAAAGTGTCAAATAATTCTCCTTGCAGACTCAGGAATTCCAGGCCCTATTGATGCTTAAACGTGACTTTTCTGTTTGGTTGGTTTGAGCTAAATTACTCTGAGCATTTTTAATTTCATGAACAGGAAAAAAAAACAAAAAACTTTTCCACCTTGAAAAATAAATGGAAGCCATTCTTTTTGGCAACAGATAACTCCAAAAGACGTTGACCTCTCAAAGTTCATGCTACCCAAGTGGGTTATTTCCTTGGAGGAAAATCTACGGGAGTTCAATCAAGTCATGTCAAGGAGAAATTGTCAAGTGACGAAAGAAGGAAAAACATTTGTAAGACAAGTAAACTTTGAAACCAATTATTCTTCTTGGTTTCCTGTAGTCTGTCCTGGGCTTCAGTTGTTAGGAATGCTGTATGTCACTGCAGCATCTAAATTCACTAGAGTGAACAGTCAATGGTTTGATTTAGGAGGAGTGATTATGATGGTGGCTTAAAAAAATAAGTTTCCATAAAAATGGGATAATTTGAGATCTGCTATGTAATATAGATTTGTGCTGAGCTGAAACTTGTAAAAATAAATCCAAATGGCACTTTGTCCCTTGGTAGATTCTTTTGGTAATCAACCCTACCAGGTCCTGGATATGGACCATTATGCAAATTCAGAAAATACAACCAGATCTTTTCACCTTGGGATACTTACAGTTCTTTCCTTTGGAAATAAGATATTTGAGAGAGCACCTCGGTGGTCATGCTCCAGAGGTAGTGTATACAGAAGAGAATAGGGAAAGCAACTCACTTTCATGGCTGAGATGGTCTGGATCCTGCTAGAGGCTCTATTTTACACATCTTTTATTTGCGGTGGACACTGCCACGTTTATGACTCCTGATATTCCTGTGGTAGGTATAGGGGATGTGCTCGGGAACAAAGGCTGTTTTCTCACCCCTGAGAGACGAGACACCCCTATTTACTGAGTGAGATAGCTACAGCAGAGTGCGCAGGCTTCCTGCGGCATGGGACAAGGTGACCCGCAGTGGCGTGGAGGACCCTGCGGGTCAAAGCGCCAACACGGCGAAGTTACACAGTACTCGCATTCTGCAGTGTCGTCTTCTTTGAGCTGGTCATTGCATCTTCATTATTACACTCTAAGGGAAAAGCTGTCTCCCAATAACCTCAAGCTCTAATGATTCTCCCATCCACAGTGGCCTTTGCAGTAACCTTTTGTCCTTCCTCGCTCTCTGTAGGAGAAATTCCCGGTATCTGGAAAATCAAAGCAAATGGTCAGAAGTTAAATGAGAGAGACTTCTGGGAGACAAAAGAGAAAACATTGGGAAGGGAAAAAACTATCCTTAGAACAACAATTTGAAGAAGCCCGGAGCACAGCACAGAACCTGTGGCTATTTTGCAACTTAAATTGCAAGGCGTCTTGAGCAACCCCCACATTTCTAAGGATGAACCACAGCTACAATGCAAGGAACAATTCTAGAGTCTTGGGAACAGATGCGGCGTAGGCAGTACTGCCCAGGGTCCAAAGAGGCTCCATGCCTCTACCACTAGGGGATGACGTTGAAGAGGCTCTTGGGGAGCATGTGAAAAGAAGAAATGTCATCCAAAGAGCAAGGGTACAATGGAAACCCAGACCCAGATAAAAAGTGTGGAGTTAATTGTTCAAGGGAAGCTGATGCAAGAGAATCGATTAGGCAGACCTGGGGATATGGATTAGCTGAGCATACAGCCTAAAGAGAAGCACGTGCTGATCCTTCCCAAGCCCCAGTCACCAGTGTTCACTCCATGGAGTTGACACACTTTTGCATTCATCTGTTGCTCAAGGTATTTCCCTGTAGATATGCCTTACATCCTACTTATCATGAGATTTCAATCTTAGTGTCTTTATGTACATTCTCAGGTTTCTGTCACTAAAGCACAAATCAGCCACAGGTTTTCTTGGGTGACTAACTGCTTTGCATCTGTTGGAGGGATTCCTCATCATCCCTACCCGTTCCCACAGCAGAGCTCTGAGGAGGGTGAGCATGGCAGGTGGGACTCGATGTTCTCACCCACCTGGAAATGCTGAAGCAAGCCCAGCAAACCCCCCGCCAGCTCCAGCTTTTGCTAATGTGTCCACGGACTCACATGGAGCAGTCCTGATGCTCTCTCAGACTCCGAATTGGTGAACTTCCTCTTCCTCCTCCTCCCTTTCAGTAACTGTCTTGGGCACCTGCAGTTACCCTGCTGCGGTAAGGCCAGTGCTGACTCTCCTGGCTGATGCGAGGTCTCCGCAGACCTGAGGTTAGTGTCCAGGTGCAGTTTTCTCACAGACTGCTTGCCCTGGGCTCTGGGTGGCTCTCTGTTCTGAAGATAGCTGAACTGCATGCCATTCAGTGAAAGCCCACCATTCTCCAGTTTCTATCCATTCAGCTCCTGATCCCCAACTCATAGCTGGAGTATTCTTCCATAATCTCCCTCCCTCTGAACAATTCTCTCTCCTTATTGGAGGAAAACCAAATTGTCTCCAGCCCCCACCTTCTCCGTCCACTCAAAAAGTTTCTTATCCTCAGGAAGAGAGGCAATCCCTTGATTCTTTTTATGCCTTCCATCTTCCACTCTAGAGTTTTCCTGCTAGGCCAGTAGCTTGTTTGTCTGTCCTTTTCAAAGTGTTTTTGACTGACCTGCCCACAGTATTCAGTACCCAGGCATATCCTTCTGCCATCAACCCCTTCAGTTTAGAGAGCTCTTTCTTGGTCATGCATCCAAAATTCCATCCACCCTCTAATTCTTAGGATTACTGTCACACATCACTGTCTTAATAGTCTCTTTAGCACACTATCTGTGCACTATCTGACACACATATATGCAAATATATAACTTACATGTAAAACAAGTATGTGCATGTATATACATCTTATTGTTTGACTTCCCTAGTAATATTCTGATAAATGTTTAACAACTGATAAATCTTTAGCAATTAGGATGGGGTCCTGTTGGGTACTGTTTTTTAATGCTACAAACATTCTCATGATGGTTAATTATGCTTATGCATAGCAGTCCATTTATTGATTTGTTCCTGTGAGATGATTTGAGTCAGCTCCAGCTCACTACAGGCCCTCCCTGGACTGGTGTACCTATGGTGAGGGGTTTCTGTGTGCTTTATTAGTTCTTGATCCATGGTGGAAACTTCATAAATAACTGTTACATGAGAGGCTGAAGAGATGGATCAGTAGTTAAGAGCACTTGCTGCTCTTGTAGAAAATTAGTTCAGTTCCCAACACCCATGGTGGGTAGCTCACAACTTGCCTTTAACTCCTGTTCCAGGGGATCCCATGCCTTTTTTGGGCCTCTGCAGGCACCAAGCATGTGATAGAGACATACATGTAGCCAAAACATTCCTACACATAAAATAACTAAATAACGATAAATGACATAATACTAAGAATCTTTAATCTTTTTAATTTTTAGTCTTTAGTCTCTAACATATTTACTTAAATTAATTCAGATGTAGTGGTATGCAGTTTGTTAATGCCAATAAAACCTTGCTGAAAGAGGTACAAAAAGTTACGATTTGACAAAATAGGACTGGTATTATAGTTTTGAGGTATTAATTTGTTAAAGTAATTAGTTTCTTAAGTTTTAAGAAATACAAATATGGGCCAGGAGGACCAACAAGGAATCCGGGACATTGACTTTCTCCAGATACAAATTCAATATGTAAAGTAACTATGATAAACAATATAAGATATACAGTTAAAATGAAGTGGGAGTAATTTTTAACAATGTGGAAGAAAGTGAGTAAACATATCCTTTATATTTCCCATCAAAATAAAGTTAATATGGACAAAATAAAATAACTACAATTAGAAAATGTATTTAATGCTGAGAGTATAGGAAAAAGAGCTGTCCAAGGAGTAAATGAATGGAAAAAAATACCAAGACATTCCACAAATTTAAGAGCCGATGAAGTTTTAAAAAATTTGTTTTACGAATGCCAACAGAGTTAAAGCTGAGAGTGGTGTTCTCTATGCTGCATACAAGTCCATTAAAACTTGTCATAAAGTATAAAGTCAGAAGTAGATAATATAGAGAATACAATGCTATATTGAATGTAATATGTAAATGATAAACACACATTAGTGAAAACACAATCAGTTCAGTTTACTCGGCAATTAAAACTACGCAGAGCAGAATTCCGTATGCTTAGCTCCAGTCTCTTCCTTTCTCCAACATGGACTACTTCCATCTTAATTCTCCCATGCCTCCACTGAGTTATTCATTGATCCAAGCCCTGATCTCCATTTGCGCATTCCCAACTGAGTCAGAGAGATGCCAAAGGAAATATTAGAAACTTGCCAAGGTAACCAACAAGGCCTGGAACTGATGTGGGATTCTATTATCCTGAGAGATGTTAGAATAACATTTTCTTGTTCTTCCTAAAAGGAAAAAAAAAAGCCTCAAAGAAGCAATAAGCCAGAAGCAAATATATTTCAAATCTAAGTGAATGGAATTGTGAGCATTTTATGGCTTGTTCCCGTATGAAGACTCAACAACAGGCCATGTATCTATGTACTTACGTATATTCTGATCCACTGTGCAATGCTATCATGTCAGTGGGAGAACTCCCAACTTCAGTGCTGGCTCTCACTGAGTCATAGCCCAGTGAATCACAGGAGAGATAGATGCTTTTGTGAAAACCCTCTGCAGAGGTTCTGTTTGCCTGTTTGACAGCGTAAGCACCCGAGGCACATCTGTGGGCATTTGTTTCCATCTTATCCTCATGGCTTCCCAGAAATGTGGTCACAGTGTTCTCCATGGCAGCTGATGAGGCTCAAAGGGTTGACGGAGAAAACAGGTCTGATAACCACTCTAAGGTTAAAGATGACTACGATGAATAGGTGGCTGTGGTTTGAGCAGGGGGTAAGATTTGTGTTTGTGTTGGTTTCTGCAGAAGGAAGGATTTGAGACCAATGATGAAGCAGTTTGGTGCTAATGCCATGGAGTGTACAGAAATAGTGGAGCCCTCAATTGGGGAATCCCTTAGAGGGTGGCTGAATACAAACCTCTGCGTACATGAAGGAAGCCTGAATCGCCTGGTAGCTCACAGGAAGCTATGAGGTTAAAGGGAGATTGCAGAGAATGCATGGCTCCGGAATAATTCCAACCACCAAGACTAGAGAGGCGCACCGAATGAGACCTTAGGTAGCAATGCTGTAGGTGTGGACACTCCCAGCCCTTCAGTAAGGGCTGCATTTATTAAGATACCTCGGGAGAGCCTAAAACCAGTTCTTGGCATACTGATGCCTATCCTACAATAAAATTCACTGGACAATTTTGGGGTTATGTTCAAACTCACACATTTATACAGTGAAGAATTATGATGTTAAAAATCAGTAGTCTTCCCATATACAGAAGATAAACTCTGAGAAAGGCATCAAGGAAGTAATAGCATTCATATTAACCTAATATCTGTCTGTCTGTTTATATGAAAATAAATAAAATCAAGAAAGTAAAAGGCTTATGCAATAAAAAATGTAAGGCCCTGGAAAAAGAGTTTAAGAAGATATCAGAAGATGGAAGGACCTCCCATGCTCATGGATCAGTAGGATTAACTTTGTGAACATGGCCATCCTAACAAAAGCAGTCTACAGATTCAATGCAATCTCTAGCCAAACTTCAATGAATTTTTTTTTCCCACAGAAACTGCAAAACAAAACAAAATCCTTAAGGTTCATTTGGAAATAACAAAGACCCACTAAGCTGAAACAATTTTAAACAAACAAACAAACAAAAAAAAAACTGTTGGAGATGTCACATCCCAGATTTTAAGCTATCCTACGGAGCTACAGTTTTTTTTTTTAAATGCATTAAAATAGACTCATTGGTCAATGGAATATAATTGACCCATATATAAACTTCTGCATCTAGTTATAAGCTTTTCAATTTATCATCTTTTCTGAACCTCATATAATACACACATAAAATAAGCATCATTTACTTTATGCCTAGGATTTAATGGCTATCATATTGAAGCATACAGGAGCCTCTATCCTATTAGTCATTTTGAACTCTGGCTCAAGGGTATAGAACCGTTGTTTATCATGGTAATGCACTCCTGAAACCCGAGGGCAGATGTCCTATACTCTGTTTATTCAGAAAAAATGAAGCTATTCTGGCTAGGAAACAGCTAAAGCGACCAGCAGTTGTAAGCCTCAGTGTCCTTTGGCACAAAAACATAGGCCCATATTCAGTATTATGAGTCTGTCCAATCCAATGCTTTGCAGGTCCAAGTTCACAGACCTCATGCAGCAACGTACTCATGCCACCTGGAGCTGAAGCAGAGAGATGCTACACTGATTATCTTGGAAACCCAGAAAGCTGGCATGAGGAGGTTTGCAAGACACCACCCTGGAAAGGCTTGGACAAAGCTGGCTGCACCAGTGTCTGTTCTTGGCTCCCAAACCCCAAGTGGTGAGTAGCACAGAGTGCCCATTGGTTCAATCAACCAACACTCATTGAGCAAATGTGATGCCGGGCACTATATGGGGGTCTTCAGGGGAGAGAGGTCAAAGAAGCACACCCCATTAATGGCCCATCACAGGTGACTCTCTAATCACCTGGAATTCTAGTCCTAGCAATAAGCCTGTCTTCCAATATGCTTTCCTTCTTCTTGTCAGATCCATTAAAAACACGGGGCAAGTGCCAAGCATCAGCTTATGAGGATTTGGAGGACCAAATGATTGTGTCATACCCCATACACACTTGGCCCACATGGCGCTGCTCCTATAGGCCCTCCCGGTGGCTCCATTTTGGCCCTCAGTCCCAGCCTATGTCTAGCAGAGCTCAGATCCACCTCTGTGTACCCCCGGCTCCCCCTCAAGCACCACTGGGTCTCTAAATGAAAGTGTGTGTGATGAAAAACATGCTAAGGATAAGCTCAGCCCCACCTTGGAGACTATGTAGCCCAGAAGGACCTGTTGTGGCACATTCTACACATCACGGCTGAGTTTGCCTGACCTCCCAAGGAGGACTTCGCCTCAGGGAGCCCAGCCTGTTGGGACCTATGGGTCCCCTCATCCAATGCCTTGCCCAGCCACTGCTTGTGCTCAGAGTAGTCACAGTCCTCATAGTCTCATCCCTGCCTGTAGGCTTGTGAGTTGCTCATCTTGTCAGTAGAGGAAAGTGGATAAAGCCTCCCTCCCCCCCTTACCCCTACCCCCACTCATCCCCAGTGATGCACAGAGGAAGAAGCAGAAACAGAGAGAAAGTCTCCTTGCTCCAAGCCTCAGGTTCTTCCCAGAGTTCCTTGCTGCTCTTAGCTATGACATTCTCCTAGCCCAGGATCTGTTCTGCAGAGGGCTTCCCAGTTGCCTTGGTGCTCATTTGGCAAATCTTCTGACAAAACAAGGGTTTGCTCTTTGGGCCTCCTGGCCAGGTCCTATTTTGAGTCCTTATTCCGGGTGAGGGAGTGGGTGCCTGCGCCTGTCCTGTTGACTGTGATGGCTCAGAGTTTGGGGCCTGCTGGCTGTTGGCTTCCATTGTCCTCTCACGGAGGGAGCCAATGATGCTATCACTGGCCCATTGTGTGCTGGGCAGGCTGCCAGGAGCCTGCTCCACACAGGGCTGTGCCACATCCCCACTTTCCTGGAATTCAAGGAGTAAGAATCACACCAGCCCCTGATTCACTCCCCAATTATTTCTAGCTTCATTTTTGGGCTCCCCCTATGGCATTGTTTTCTCAGGAGCAAACTTCGGTGCAATAAAACTACGGAAAACCCTAACAGTGTACACGGGGCTGTTTATCAAGAAAACAATGGCAGAGAAAGACTTCGCATCTTTGCCTAATAAAATTTCAGTGTGGGAAGGAGATGAGAATGACAACAGAGAGGAGGGTCAGGTTTCCTCAGAAATGCTGACCGACTGCATCTGGCCAAGGGTGACACTCTCCTAGACACAGGCATATAGGATCACTACATGTCTCATGGTCCATGGAGCACATTGTTAAGAACTAAAGAGATTTTTCAAGCCTTCCTTTCAATGATTTATAAAACACACTTTTGATCAGACTCATCTCTTTAGGAAAAGATATTTTAAAGTAACAACCTAACTTTTGGTGGCAGACGTTTTGATGGGGTGTCACTTTAGCTCCATCAAAAGTGTAGAATTAGTTAAGGGGGGTAGGGAGGCTCAGCTTGATCAGTGGAGAGAGGTTTGCACTGACGGACAGACTTGCCCTTCCAGAGAACCCTTTTGGGTTGCTTCTTGGTGGACCCTAAGGCTAGCTTTCCCTCTTGAGAAGTGTCCTATCTGTGAGCAGATTTCTTCTATATCCCACCCCTCCCCCCAGGTTTTTTACTCCTCTCCTGCTTCTTGATAACTTTAAACGAAGGTGAACAGCAGCAACTTTGGAGCGGGGCCTTCCGAGCAGGCACACCGTCTTCAGAAGGACTGATGGGGACGAGGCACACCCAGGGCCAAGCTAGGCTGGACCATCAAACCACGGCCCTTTGGTCCATCAACACCATGCTTTGAAAACTATGATGCCTGGAGAGCCAAGGGTGACTCAGACAGATCTTTGGAAGTCCAGAGATGTCGGAGTTGTACGACCTTTCTTCCCTTGGCTCGTCTATCCGTGTTTAGCCCTAACTAATGCTGTTCTTCAGGAACAGCTCAGTGGCGTGTCACAACGATCACGAGTGTGTCATGGAGGTTATACCAGCTCATCGTGTAAAAAAAAACAAAAAAAAAAAAAACAAAAAAAAAAAACCAAAAAACAAAAAAACAAAAAACAAAAACAAAAACAAGGACTCTTCAAATCAGAAAAGGGGGGATCCTTACTTGAGAACTCCTATGGCCACCCCTGCCTACAGCTATCACTCGTCTATACCCATTCTCCTGCTTGCAGCCCATCTTCAGTTGTACCCTATTTGCAGCTCTTCCCCCACCTGTAGCCACCCTCCTCCACACCCATCCTCTCCCATCTCCACCCATCTCCCTACGTGCACCTCCACCCCTATCCTCTACTTTCGGTCATCTCCATCAGGGCCCAACTGGCTGGGTGGGCAGCTCGAGGGCTTCTAGAGGGATTCCAGAGGAACACACATTTCCCTTGCAGATTTCCACCCCATGGCTTTAGCGGCTAGAATGTGGGACCTCTTCCTAGAGACACATCCAGATGTTGGTTTGTGACTTTCGGGCTCTGTGGCTCCACACTACCTGAGGGACCACTTTCCTCATCTGGGGGATTGAAAGCACGGGCCTGGACCATCCTGAGACTCTAACTGTCAGCTACCAGCTGACCCACCCCTAACCTTTTCTTTTAAACCAACTTGACCTTCTAACGTTATTGGGGAAATAGCTACTTCCCTAAGTTTTCATTTCCGATAGTCATGTAGTAAAATCTCATTGTAATAAGCATATGGCTAGTATACTCCCCCACCTCCAAGTGAGCCATCCAGGAAAACGCAGTCGTGTTTCCTTCCAGTCTGAAGGCAAGAATGCTGGGAGGAGTTGGGGGTCTGAGAGTGGAGGGGTCCCCAGGTGCATCTGAAGCTCTGTTTCCTCGACAGAAAAGAGGAGATTCATAGGATGTGGGTGAAACCTGAGGACAGTATGCCCAGGGATCTAAACTAGCCCCAAACAACAAATGCCATGTGCTCTCAAACCTGTGACCGTACCTGACACCCTCAGCATCCGAGACAGAAAGAGGAGGGGACAGCAGGCGCGACGGGGCAGGGGTGGGGCAGGTGGCAAGTGGTGGTTCCGTGGGGTCAGATGAAAAACACTCCAGGGATTTGTTTAAAGTGTGAGTGGGCTGTACTGAACTCTCAAATGTGGTAGAATGGTAACTTTTACGTCACGGCTTTTTCTTCAGCCACAATTTAAATAACAGAGGTGTGTGCGGAGGTGTTGAATTTGGCTCAGCCAGACCCTGCTTTACTGAGAGCTGGAGAAAATGCCACAGGGTTTTTCAGTCTTTGGCTCCGTAAACCTCAGGCAATCCACTGCCTTCCACTTCTTCTCGATGGTTTGTTGATATAGCAAGCGCTCCTTTGTCAGGAATATTAATTCATGATTCCTGCGTGAAATAAAGTAAAAGCATTTGCAGGGACCTTGTGAAGTCGCTAGAGACAAAACATGGTTATATCGTGTCATGTTCCATGGCTGGCTAAGCATGTGCTCAGTAGCCAGCAATGTGAGTTCTTCGTGCTTCTATTTACTTCTTCCTCCCTTGTTTTGTGGGAGGGGGAGGGGCGGAGGAGAAGGAGGAGGAGGAGGGGCAGTTTTCCCTTGGAACAGCTTTGAGCCACACTGCTAGGGAGTGTTGTAGAATGCCTTGGTCCCAGCAGGCAGGAAGGGATACGGAGTCTGATGTGCAGTCCTACAGAGCTGCAAACATTCCGACATTTCATCTGTTCCTAGAAGACAAACAGTGTTCTAGAAGGGTATGGGGAGCTGGAGTATGCTGGTGCCTGTGTCTGGTCTATGTGGAGACACACGCACATGGAAAGTGGCTACTTCATCTCTACCGCAGGCTTTGTTCTGGGGAGCAGAGACGGTGACCAGATTGTGAGGCCCCGTGCTCTTCGTGCTCCTCTTCTCAGTAGGAAATGGGTTTGGGCAGAACACACAGAGAGGTGTCTAGGTACACGCCGAGGGAGGGGCATGCCGAAATTGGTACCACATGCTTACAATAAGATTCCTAATTCCCTGAGAACAATGACTTGTTCAGTTAGCAGGACCCAGGAGAGTCCCAGGCAGGCTCTATTTGGGACGGGCATCTGGTCAAGTGGAAAAATCTTTTTTTTTTTTTTTTAAGTGAAACGTGAATAACAGAAGGTAAACAGATTGCTTCCCTGGTGCCTCTGTCAGGCGGCAGCTCCTCTGTGTCTCAGGAAGAAGAGCAGAAGTTCCAAGGCTGTTTTGATGGATAAATTCTGGTTTGCTTGCTTTGACCCTGTCGACACATTGCTCCTTGCCATTGCGCAGACAGACTAGGAAGCACACATCTCCATACAGGAGGCTGTGATAAAAACCTCTAGCCTTTCACCTTTTCAAACCTGTAGAATAGCAGTGTTTATATTCCGTGGAGACCTCATCCTCCTGACACACAGAGGCCAACTCTTGAAGCCCAACAGCACAGAAGAGCTCTGTCGGGGACCCCCATTCAGACAGCAGTCCCCACCTCTTGGAATAGGAAGGGTGCAAATGTTTATACTCTTCTATCAGACCAAAGGCTCTTGCAGAGCTGATGTTTATTTTTCTGGCTTGGAGAGTAGAGTCGCCATTATAATAAAATAGGTAATAGAATAAAAATACTTTCTAAGTCAGACGCTCCGTCCAGTTCAGCCCATGCTCTGTCAGCTCTGAAGTAAACATGTGAGAACCCTCGCTGGCTGCACTTCCTCCTCAGTGGCTGTGAGAGTCCTTCCCGGCTTGTTTTCCTTCATCCTGGCCCATGCTGCCCCAGGTCAGCCTGTAGCAATTATGAATGAACCTTGTGATCTGCAGTGTGGCATGGAAGGCTGTGTTTTTCATCTTTCTCCCGGTGGGTGGAGAGGCCAGGGCTATGCATCGGATAGTGCTGTGGGCACATCTCACACACACGGTCGTCACCCTGCCCCAAGAAGGACTTGTTCTCACAATAGCACTGTGCTTAGTAAAACTGGCCGCCTCACCTCCACAACAGCCTCATTTATAATTGGCACACTGTCTGATGGACAACTCCCCTGGGGTTTTTGGATCCGGACATCGCTAATTTTATGTGTCAGTTTGACTGGGCCATGGGGTGACATGTTTTTGGTCAAACATTCTGGTTGCTTTTTGTAAGAGAACTTTGGATGGAAATAACATTTAAATTGCTGAGATGAGTACATGAGATTGCTTTCTCAGTGTGGGTGGGCCTTAGCCAATCACTTGAAAAGCAGATAGCACAGAAAGGCAGATCCTTCCATGAGTAACAGTATTCAGTCTGGTGGCTGTCAAATTGAGATGTTGGAGTTCTCTGTCTCCAGACTCAACATTAGGTTTTCTTTCATCTTAAACTCTCTTGTCTTTGTTTTTCAACCATTAAAATCACTGGTTTCCTAACTTGCTAACTGTAGACCTCAGGTCTCACCCTCCACAACTGTATGAAGAAATTAATTGTGTAAAAATATCCCTATTCTATTTCCATGGAGAACTGTCTTATTTATGTTTATATTGCTTTGGAGAGACACCATGATCGAATCAACTCATAGAAAGGAACAGTGTTGGGGGCTTGTATTTTCAGAGGGCGAGTCTATGATTGTCATGGTGGGGAGCATTAAAGCACACAGCAGACATGGTGCTGTAGCAGTGGTTAAGAGCTCACATCTTGACACAGCAACCACGAGGTAGGCAGATAGATAGAGAGATAGATAGATAGATAGATAGAGAGAGAGATAGATAGATAGATAGATAGATAGATAGATAGATAGATAGATAGAGAACAGACTGGGAATGAAATGGCTTTTGAAGCCTTGAAGCCCACCCTCAATAAAATACCTCCTCCAACATGGCCACACCCCCCAATCCTTCCCAAACAATTCCACCAACTAGGGGCCAAGTAGTCAAACATATGAGCCTATGAGGGCCATTCCTATTCAAGCCATCATAAGGACCTTCATCTCACTGACAAATTACCTTTTCTGGCCTCCCGCCCTCTATCACCCATCACAGCAGAGTGATATTCCTCTTGGTCACTTAGTCCATGGTTAATGTTGAGCAATGCTTATGGTTGGAGTGCTGAGGAAGAGGTTTGAGCTGAGGACAGAAGGATTTCTTCTTGTGAACTGATCACCTGACCACTTTGAAATGAGTTGCTTTCGTCGCTTCTAGGCCTGCTTGTACCTGCGGGAGCTGTCCTAGAACCCCAGTCTTCCTCCTTTAGGTAGCTAGCACCCACATAAGTCAGCACCAGTGTCCTCACTCAGGCAATTATCCACAGTGGTGCTCTTGATTCTAACTCCAAGCATCACTATCGAACATATTTCTTCATATCTGCGGCTCTCAGAACATTTTGCAAATTATGTATTTTGTCCAAGACAGTGCATTCCTCTGAGGCAAGAGCAGTTTCAGGCCCTGTCACAAAGGACCAGGCGAATCATCTGGGCACAGAACATCCAGGCAGCTCTTCTAACTCCCAGCGAGGACAAAACAAAACTTTAATAGTGTCTGGGAAGCAGCGTGAGATTAAATTTCCAGCCTCGAGCTGGGTCATCCCAGCTCCCAACCTGCAATAACAAAGGAAACGCTGGTAGTTTCTGTTTGGTTTTCATTTAGTGATGACCCAAGCCAGGAGGAGCCGGAGGAAGGGAGAAAGGATTTACTTATTCTGGTGGAGCCAGCTGCTGCATTCACCTCTGTACATCTGAAACCCTGCTCTGTGTACGTCCCCATGCCCAGGAGTGCTGTGTGGGCCCAGAGAGGCTGGCAGCTTCAGCATCTGCAACTTTCCTCTTGGAGAGGGTTTTGGCTTGATTCTGAAAACGAACGCGAATGCCATCAGGAACTGCAGGGCCATCATCCATCTCCATCTGCGATGCATGCACCAAACACATACCCTGTGATATTTGGAGTTTCAAACACATTGATCGTGTGGAGTATTATCCAGCCATCACACGACTGCAATGGTAGAATTAGTGCTAACAGCAGCGTGCTCGGTCTCTACTCTCCAGATAAGGTAACTGCCGTGAACAATGTAAGCTACACAGGTAGTTAGGGCCTTGACTTGCAGCCGTGTGGCTCCGTGTGCTCCTAGGATTGCTTCTGTCTATTGCTGTCTATCATTCCCAACATGTCGAGCATCTAGGCCGGATGTCTTAACCTTCAAGGCAGCCTGAATCCGGCTTCTCTGCAGATTGGGGTTGCATCTCCTGGTAGTTGCACGCTAGCACAGATGCAGAAATAAAAAGACGATGTGATCTCTGTGGTTTCTGGGGCTGGTGGTCTTCCTGCTCCTGATGCAGCTGAGTAAGCACCGGTGACTGGGCCCTAAGGCACCATATACTGTGGGTCATACCACGTGGAAGGCTCAGTCCTAAAGCACCGTATATGTGGTCCACACCGTGTGACCTACGAGTTTGAGTATCTGACAGGTGTTTATTTGCTCCAGAGCAGAATCCTGGATTTAAAAATCTCCCTGGAAGGACCACCCAGAACTCCTTTTCTCTGGAGTTCATTTACTCAGAGTGGCCATTGCCGGGAATGTTGGCCGGGGGGGGGGGCAGTGAATTTGGCTTCCCTCCAGGCCTTTCAAGCAGGGAGTACTTTGACAAGAGTTCAGCTAGTCCTTTCTAATTCCTTGTGGTAGAAGAGAAGTGAATCCCGCACTGGGCTTCTCCTTGAGGGATAAGCAATAGTCAACGAGAAAGGCATCCAAAGAGTACAGGTCATGGCTGCACGAGCCTTGCACGAGGACTGAATCAAGGGAATGACACCACAGGGAGGGGGGCAAACAATGGGATCAGGCCCCCTCTGAGGTGCTGGTGATATCAGACTGTATGTGAGTGCTGTCTGTGGGAACGAATTGCTGAATGAGCTCACTGAGTCACTTGGCCAGCATGAATCGGTTGGAGAAACGGCTTGGAGACCACAGCATGTGCGGGAGAGGATGGGCAGATTTCCGTGCTTTGTGTCATTTACGCTGTGTGGTGACAGATGAGCGCAGGCAGCAAGGCCCAGAAGGCCATGAGAAGCACCTGGTGGCTGCATTTAGGTGGTATGGCTTGAAAAAAAAATCAAAATTCAAGTAACTCTCCATCCCCCCCCGGGGGGGGGGCATTCCCAGTGTCTGTTTCGGTTGTCACCATTGAGGAGGAGGTGCTGGTGGCATCTATTGAGTAGAGACCAAGGCTGCTGCTAACAGTCTGTAGTGTGCTTGATGGGACCCACAGCGAAGAATTGTTAATGCATCAGTAGCAGTCAGAAGTTAAGACACCGAGTTAGTTACAGGGTTACACTTCTATAATTCCAACACCCAGGAGGCAGAAGCAGGAGGATTCTGAGTTCAAGAGCAGTCTGAGGCTGCATGATAAAAAACCGTGTCTCAAAAAGCCAAGAACAAAAATAACTAACAGCAACAAAACCAAATCAAAACAGAAAACAAAACAAACAACAAACCCCCCCAGGTTTAAGACTGTGATGGTGAATGTTTCCATCAGCAAATCCTGACCGCTTTCATTTGAATCTACCAATTGCACTATTTTTACAACTGAGATTCACACTCTCCTTACCAAGACACTAGCCCCATACTACTGTGGCAGAGCTTCCCCACAGTCATGCTCGCTTTGCCTGTGGAGGGCCCGGCATTTTCTCTCAAGCCAGCAGCTACCTGAGGGTCTGTCTGTCCTTCTGAGAATGGGGAAAGCATCATATTGTCTGGGACTGATTAATTTGTGTCTAGTCCTTCATCTCTGCCAGCCCAATGCCTTGTGCATGGAAAGCAATTAATGGACATTTGCAACTAGCCTGCTGAACACTCCAGTCTCAGGTTTATCTTAGGCTTGGGCAGATAAGTCATATAAGTTTCCAAGGCCTTTTTTTTTTTTTCTTTCTTTCTTTCTTTTTTGCTGGAGAATCTCCTAGAAGAAAAGCCAGAGCTCCATTAGTGACCTTTCCTTGTCTCATAATTTGCCTCCCTGAGATTCCAGCAGTTTCTCATGTTTATGGCCTTCAGATGCCACGGGAAACAGGACTTACCCACCCATGCTGTCATCCCTACTCACATCCAAACACTTGCTATTGTGCTTCTGTGGACTTGGAGGGGAGGGGAGGATTTTGAACCCGGGCTATCCTCTCCATTGTGTGGTGGTCTGAACCCACCCCTCACTGAGATGACCGGGTATGCACAGTCCCGAGAGCTGGACGGAATGTTATCCCGAAAACATGCAGGTGCCGGTGAGAAGGGAGACAAAAGACTCACTGTGCCTGCCAGAAAGGGAAGGGACAGAGTCGAGGAGGGCTACATTTGTAACTGGCTTCAGAAAACACAGGAGGTGACCAGATGGGCTGGTGGGCCCCGAGGGGATTCTTTTTTTTCCCACTTTTTTGCCAAGAAAGGAAGCTATAGCATCCCCATGGCTTCCCATGACTTTCACATCCTGGAACCACTGGAGAAAAATACCCATCTCCCTGTACTACGAGGCTCCGTCTCCTGGATCCCACTCAGTCCCATCATGCCCAGGTCTGCTGCTCTCAAGCCTGGCAGAAATTGTCCTCCTCAGCCCAGGGTGAGCTGTTCAGCTTTGCTGTGGCTTTTCCCATTTGGACAGCGCCCTCAACCAGGTATCAGTTAGAATGTCAGTGGCTACCTTCCCTGGGAAATGCTTCCACAGTGCAGGGGTAGGATGAGTCCTTTGCTTTGGCAATTTCTTACCCCACTGTAACTTGGTGGCCGGTTAAGGAGGATGCCCAGTTGTGTCTTCCACATCTCGTTTGCTCCTTGAGGCCACACACGGTACTTGGAGAACAGATCCTCGTGTTTGTACCACCCTCTCTACGCAGATGTCTTCCATGAGTAAGAGCCTAACAGACCTGAATTAACTGCATGCTGATAAACAGTACAGGGCCTTGTTATAGTTCTCAGAAGCAGATTTGTCCCCGCTCCAAGAACTTATGCTTAAAATTGGAAGAAGTGCTGGTGAGCAATGAGCATACTCAGTGTGAGCAAGGCCCTGGGTTCAACACCATCAGCACCAAAAAAAAAAAAAAAAAAAAAAAAAAAAAAAAGGCGAAAAAGTAACTGAATCCTGAATACTTTGGAGGCCCACCAGCATTCAGTTTTTAGCAGTCTTCCTAAACACATAGATTTCCATGGTGCAGAGGGGATATTAAAGTTCAAAGTGACCTAGGAATCAGGTTGAAGACGGTAAACGATCAGGTCTTAAGGGAATAACAGCATTTTTTGGACGGAGGCAGAAATGTCTGAAATCTAGCTATTTAACCTCGTCTGGGTGAGTAGGTATAGGGGTTTCACAGAACCGCCCGGGGTAGGGTCCTCTGGGATGAAGCTGATGTGATCATGAAGGTCATATCTAGCTCTAGTGGTTGGATTCCATGATAGCACATCTGCTTTTGATTGTAGCTGGTTCTGAGCACAAGGCTTAGGACACAACGCCACCAGAAGGAAGAAACGCTAAGTCTGTCTGCGAGTCTGAATGCTCCCAAAGTGGGGAGACCAGCTGAGCCTTGGCTCTTTGTTTGTGGCCTAGGCTTGCTCTCTCAGGCCCCACACGTGGAGTCCTTCGCAGCCTGCTCAGGCTCCACCAGGACCACTGAAGTCGAGTAACGGGGAAGGTGGGAGCCGGAGATGAGCTTCTCCGACGGGCTTCACCACACTCATTCAGATGGGAAATTTTAGACTCAGAACCAAACTGGTATTTCAATCCTGTTAATTCTGTTCAGTTTGTGGAGACCCTGCAAGCCGATGTTGAGTACTGTGTTCACACTGAGCTAGCATTATTTTCTAGTCTAGCTCTGGCTTCTTCCATGTGGGGAGACAGAATGACCCTTAATGCTTTCTTTTCTACAAGAAAGGAGGAAGAAAAAAAAAAAGGAGCCACCTGGGAGTATGTTTAGAATAGAGGAAGCTGTGCTGGGGTGAGCAGCATTCGCTTCCTGCAGGGCACAGATGTGGGGCTCTGAAGCCTCTCCTAGCAAGTGCACTTGAATCCTGGCAGGCATTGAAGGAGGGCCACAGTCACGTGAGCAGAGGCTGGGAAAGCTGCAAAAACATACATGGCAGAGCAGGCAGAGGAGGAGAGGTCGGCCTCTGGAGGTTTCCACAACTGCCCGGGCCACGGATTCCTCGGAACACTGCAGAGCACGGGGCTATGTAAACAAGAGATCAAAACAACGGCCTGCCCGGCCTTCAGCATGATAAATGTTTGTCCTGTGTGTGCAACAGAGTCGGACCCACCACCATCTTTTTGTAGTCTGAGTTTTATGAGGACCCTGGAGAAAACTCGCTGGTGAGGGTTGGGAAGATGGGGTGAGTCTTCTTGGTGGCTAGGCCCACCTTCCCAGGGCAGACAGCCCCCTGCCTTTTCAGAGCTCAGTCTGCCCTTGTGGTGCCTCTTAGCCAGGGACAGGGAGAGCTGTTCAGACTTTTTAAGGAAGCTTTGAGGTCCTTCCCCCACAGCGTGGGAAGAAATGACCCCTTGTCTAAACTGTGCCCCCGTTGTCCCCAGACCACCAAGGGCCTGCCTGAGAGAGTTTAATGAGAAGGAACACAGTTTGGCCAGGTGTGCTGGGCTCTTAAAATACAAGAAAGCTTCAGCCATACTTCCTGTCACGTTTGCTGCTGGCCATGGCTACAGTGAGACCAAAGCCATTTCCTCCGCGCCTGGCTGTCCCTAGCTCGGTCAGCACAGCCTTATCTCTGAGGTCTCCAGAAGGCAGTAAGGCCTGAGACTTCCTGCTGCATGTCTGAAGCACTGGGCTTGTTTAGGTCCTGGCGTCACAGGAGATTAATCCAGCCAATTTCCGTGGACAGACAGACTGACAGAGAAGCAAACACCATACAGTCAACAGGGCCCAGTGACATGGCTTAGCTGGCAACGGTGCCCTATGCCAAGCCTGAGGACCTGAGTTCAAGCCCAGGAACCCACATGGTGGAAGGAGAGAAACGCCCCCCCACCCCTGCAAGTTGTCCTCTGACCTTTAGTCATGCCAGCGGAAGCTGCCCCAGGCCGTGAGCCCTAATGGTTCTTTGCTGGGAATGACCACATCAGAGGGCAGTTCTGGGCCTAGAGGACAATGTTGTGTTCAGGCTGTGCAGTGGAGGTGCTACACAGGAAGTGCAGGCATTTCAGAGGGGTGCACACACATGCATGCATGTGTTTGTCTGTGCATGTGAGTGTGTGTCTCTGTATGTGTGTGTGTGAATGTGTGACTGTGTATGTCTGTATGTGTGTGCCTACACGCACATGTGACGGAACACATGGCAGCGCTGAGAGATAATGACATCGTCGTCATTACCCACAGGTTTTTAGGGCGGCCTGTGTGTATCCAAGCGTCCATTCTGTTGCTGGGGTAAAGCACTCTAACTAAAGGCAACCCAGGGAAAGAAGGGTTTATTTTATTCTTATAGCTTTCAGCCTATCAAAAAAAAAAAAAAAAAAAAAAGTCAATTTGGGAACTTAAGAAGGAACCTGAATCTATACTTCTGTTCCTGAGCTTTGATGGGCCCACGCCATAGCCATTTGCAGCTTGGGTCCCTAGTAATAAGGTGTCACCATAGTTCTTTTATTGAGTCCAGGCCCAGTCACATCAGTCTTTGCAGAGAGTGTTTAAGAAGTTACCATTTTTTTTTTTTTTTTTTACATGAGGTTCTTTTTATTGTAAATTACAAGCTGCAGCTTGGGCCCACACACCCACCGCTGAAGCGGTGGGAGCCGAGCATGCTGCGCCCAGGTTAGTTGGGTGATTTAAGGATTCTGGTCCATCCCAGCATGCCCAAGGCAGGGGCAATTCCTGCCTGGCAAGCATCCATTGGTCAAAATGCTACATTTTGAATCAATTGGCTATAGGAAGGTTCCCAGACCATTAATGACCAGGTGTCCCTCCCTAGGGGGATGGTCCAGTTTCCTAGCAACTGTATCTCTAGTGGGTGGGGAAAGAATGCAGTGAGGTGGCTCTTCCCCTCAGGGCATTACTAGACTTCTTTACGGTACCTACTTTAGGTCTTAATAATAGCTGCTAATTTATCTTTTGGTCTCTCATTTCCCCCTTTCCCATGATCATTTTAAGACCCAATCTTGGGTCTTCCAGATATGACCCCTTGTATCTTATAGATTTACTCGTTCAAGTGGAGCCTGACAGGGCATCAACCACTTCTGCTACTTGTGACTCTTCCTGGCATTCCACAAAAGCAAAACAAAAACTACCCCCTCCGAGGAGCCCAGGGCATGTCCCTTCTAAATAGAAGCCATTCATTTCTTTAAATTTAAATAGGAGGATTTTTTTTCTTTGGTTTCTGGCTTCCTTTCGAGGCACTGCTGATGACTGGGTGGCGCTGTGGCTGTGAAGTCTTGGGGATTAAGAGAAGAATTTTGGTCAGGAACACGAGAGAGCTACTCGAAGACTGTGGCTTCCAAGTTGGAGGGCTTGGAGAGGGGAACATCATACTCGGAGTTCTTGCGGTTTCCAGCGTGCAAGGCACCCATCTGCTCACCCAGGACTGGAAGCCTATCACAATGCATCCCTTGTTATGTTTAGAACTTACGATGATAGTTTTCCTATTTTGGTTAATGGCCTGAGAATGAGATTTTGGTTGTTGGCAATAAATTGCATATTGGGGGATATTGGTGCAGAGGGACCCTAATTCAGTCCTTTTATAGCATCCTTTTCCCCCTCTGGTCTGGAGAATTCCTTTAAGGTGGTGGGGGTGATTAATGACCCCATGTGCCTGTGTGCATACAGGGCCCACGTGTCCTCAGAACGAGGAGCCCAGGGATCCCGGAAAACAAGCCCACGGCAGAGGAGAAAATCAAAACACCACACTCTCCGCCAAGTTCCACCCCAGTGCAAACCAGGATGAATAGATTCTTGATGGAATGTGCTCCAGGCTCTGTCCTCAGATATGCGGGTCCAGCATCCCTCCTTCTGGCTCAGAAATAAAAAGGAGACAGAAGGCATAGGTTCTTTAGATTCTTTCTAAAAAATCATCCTTCTCTTCTTGTTCCTTCTCCTCCTCTTCTTCCTCTATCTTCTCCTCCTCTTTTCTTTTGTTTTAAAAGGAAAATTCTGGCTATTTAAGCAATGTGTCAGACACTAGATGGCAGAGGATGGAAGCTACGGGATCGTCACTTTTTGTCTCTGTGACAAATTCCTGAGAAAATGAACCTGCAGGAGGAAAGATTTATTTTGGTTCACGTGCTCAGAAGTTGTCTATCTGTGTTCAGGCTCCAGGGCCACAGGCCTGTGGTTTCACCTCAGGAAAGACAGGAAGCAGAGAAAGCAACAGGAAAAGGAGCGGCCCTACCTCCTCACCATACATACAAACTCATCAATAAACTGATCCACTGATAAAGTTAACATAGGCATGATCAATCTCTCAGCTTGCCACTCACCGGGAACCAAGGTTTCAATACAGGAGGCTTCTGAGGACATACTTCATATCCAAGTCAAAATGACATATAAAAGGAATCTTCCCATTGAGCGCTCCTGCACTGCCAGGCAGAATGGGAAGGTACTCCAGGCCACACTGGGAAGAGCCACAACACAGACATCGCATCTCTGGAAGGTAAAGTTATGGGATCTGAGTCAGCTCAGAAGACAGGACAGGGAACATGAATAGGCCAGAGCAGAAGCTGTTCTAGATATAGTGAGTTTACATGTCCAGTAAGAGTTTAAGTTCATTTCTGCTGAAAATGGGGCTCTGGGTATTCTGAGCAGAAGAATTGAGACAGAACTGCCACGTGAGAGCCGCGCACACGCTGTGGCAGGAGTGTGTGCATGGGGTAGAAAGAGGCATCCAGGTCAACACATTAAATAAGACAGTCGGCAGTCTACACGCAACAAAACAGAGAACGTGCAAGCTCGTGAAGTCTCCCAGAGAAGGCTGACGCTATATAAGTGATATTGGAAGACTAAAGATATTAGGTTCTGATGGCAGCAACAGCAGCAGCAACAAAATATGGATGCATTTGCCAGCAAAGAGAGAGGGCAAGCACTCGAACATCTTTCTCCCTGACTTCCTTGTATCTGGGAGACTGCCACAAGATGGTACCAACTGTGGGTAAAGGTTCCCCTCCAAACCTCAGTTAATCATTTCAGGAACTACCCTTATACTCTTCACCCAGGGTGTGTTTCTCAGCTGATTTTAGATCTAATAAAGTTGACAACCAAGATTAACTATCAAATTCCTGTATTAGTTACTTTTATGATTGCTCTGACAAAATATCTGGCAAAAGCAATGTAAGGAAGAAGGTTTTGGGGAGCTTACAGTTGTAGGGTACAGTCCATCTTGGCAGGGAAGTCACAGCAGCAGGATTTGAAGGCAGAGAAGCAGATAGTGATGAATACAGCCCCTTTTCATTCCGTCCAAGACCCCACGGGATAACACGGTGCCACCCATTGTTCCGGTGACTCTTCCCACATCAGTTGGCCTACTCTAGCCAATCCCTCCCGGGCATGCCTCGGTGAGTCAATATCCTGACTAGTTAACAGTCATTATTAACCACTACCTGGTGGAGATCCCTCATCCACAAAAATCTCCAAAATGGAGACCTTTCCTAAAATGAGAAGCCACTACCACCATTTCACGAGAGCAGCACAACTCCTCACTGCATTCCTAATAGATCCTTATACCCACAGATAAGTGTAACCCTCCATCCTCATCGAAGCTGCTCTTGGCAGAAGACAGAGATCAGCACAGAAAACCACAACGGGTCAAAATACAGAGAACAACTGATGACCAGCCTTACACATACAGCTGCAATGCCACTCCCATACCTAAGGCGCAGCGAGCACTGTGGAACACGGGAGAGGAAAGACTTCAGTAAGAGTAAGAGGACCAGGAAGTCGGCTGTGAGATTGTGTCTTCTAAAAATGACAGGGACGTCACATCATGATCCTTTGACAAGACCCGAACAGTGGCAATGCCATTAGACAATGCTGACCTGGAAGGGGGAAAAACTCAAGGGGCCCCCACCCCTAGACAAAGAACTACAGGTGACTGACAACTTTCAGAGAGGGCGAATAAGTCTTTCCCCAGAGATGAGCCCCCTAGCTGGTTATGTAATACCAAGTGGTCAGCCCTGAAATCATATACAAAGAAACAACGCTAAATGTATTCAGCTGGTCTTATTTATGTATTTATCTATATGCTAGGTGTGTGTGTGTGTGGTGTGTAAAACAATAAAAAGAAAGAAGCAGGAATTTGAGACAGAGTAAGAAGGGGACCTGGGAGGGTTTGGAGAGAGAGAATACAAATGCAGTTGGAGAGAGGAAAGGAAAAAGGAGAAATGCTGTGATACATTAATTAAAATTAAAAAATATTGAAAATGTTTTTTTTTTTAGACCCCATTTTTCTTGGCTCAGACTTGAATAAAATACTGTGCTGTGACAGAGGACAAAGGCAACATGGGCCTGGTGCTCTTCTCCACCACTGGGGAAAGACCAGCTAATGGGAATTAGCTAACCCATTTCACAGCTAAATTCACATGCATTCTAGCTTTAGTCCTGTGGGACTAAATAATGGGAGGAAAATTAAACCCCCACCTCCTTTGGCAAAACTTGAAATAAAGAATGTTTTCATTTACTAATTTCTATTTCTTAATTCATTTGGGCTAAGAATGAGATGCGTGGCTTTTAGACTTGAGTGCCCAGTAAATACATTTCGTACTTTTCCCTAAGTACATAAATATAGTAAACTAATAAATTAGACAAGACAGGACATTAACAAAAGTAAATAAAAATGAAGCTGAAAAATTATGACAATATTTTGCTGGTTAGGTTTTATTTATTTATTTTTTTCAAGTTGGCCCAAGCGAGGGTCATCTGGAAAGAGGAAATGTCAATTGGGGAACCGCTTCCATCGGCCTGTAGACAACTATATGGGACATTTTCTTGGTTAATGATTGATGTGTGAGGGCTCAGATCACTGGGGCTATAGCCATCCACGGGCAGGTGGTCCTAGAGGGTATCAGAAAGAAAGCCGAGAGAGCCATTGAGAGCAAGCCATGAGCATTGTTCCGCCATGGCTTCAGCTTGACCTCCTGCCTTGACCTCTTGCCCTGGCTTCCTTTGATGATAGACTCCAACCTGAAAGCCAAATAAACCCTTGTCTCCAGCAAGGTGGTTTTGGTAAATGTTTTATCGTAACGATCAAAAGTACACATGTGCACTTTTTTGTCTTGAAATTTTAAAACCATTTCCTATTTTGGAGGGAAGAATGTGTGCTATAGCACATGAGTGGTGATCAGAGAAGAGCTTAAAGCTCTATCATGTCAGCTAAAGTTGTCAGGCTTGTTTGTAAGTACCTTTGCTTGCTCTCTCTCTCTCTCTCTCTCTCTCTCTCTCACACACACACACACACACACAAATAAAGAAATAAATGTACCTGTATCACATATTTATCTCTTTGTGTGTGGGCATACATGCCATGGCATATATGTGGAGGTGCAAAGACAACTTCTTGAGGGAGTTAGTTCTCTCCCACTATGTGGGTCCTGGGGATTGAACTCACTCAGGTCATCGGACATGGCAACCCCTACCTTTACTCTCCGCCATCTCCCTGGCCCCAGTAACTGTGATTTAAGAAAAAGAAATCAGGAGGCTAAGGGGGATGGCCTTAGTAATGAGTGTTGTGCCCACTAATTTTATAAAGGGAAAGCAATGGCGGATAAAGGGAGGGACAGTGCCCTGATAGCTCCTGCTTTGAATTTGGAGTGCCACGTGAAAGAAGAGGGAAGACAGTCCAGTTTTCCTGTCTTAAAGTAAGGGAGGAAGGCGGAGGGTGCAGGGTTTTGCTGAGGCCATTTAGGGAAAGACTATCTTCTCCCGGAAAACCATGGCTGTTTGTGTAGATTTCCTTCTATTGTCTATAATATCTTTAATCTTTTATGCTATATGATGCAGGGTTAAGAGAATGGGACCTGAATTATGTGTGGTCCAGGGCGGAGGAGATTTGACTTTCTCAATTTATAATCCAAGAGGATCATAAAGTTACTATCTAGCAGGAGGCATTCTAGTAAAGGAACAAAGACATAATGTTGTCTCCTCCCTTTGAGTTAATCCAGATGGACCTGACAGCTACCTGGACAGGAAAATACCCCCAGGGAAGCTGTTGCTGAGACTTCAGAAATACGCTAACCCTGAACTTAAACGTGCAGGTCAGCACAGAGGTCCCCCCCCGGCACTGCCTGCTCTCACTCTTGATAGTGTTTCAAATTGCTCTGTAACGTACTTTACCTCCCTTCCACTCTGCAGTCTATCTCATAAGGATTCTTTCAGAGCAGATCACAGCACCGGAGAGCTGAAGGGAAGCCAGAACAAAATCCAGGTGACAACATTTTGGTGACAGTGATGATAAAAGCCGTTCAGAAACGCTTAGATTCACCAAGGTCTGTGTAAGATTCTTTCTCCAGAAACTCAGCCTTTACAAATGATGCTCATTCCTAGTCCCAACTTCGACAAGGGAATTAGGATATACCGTGGGGTCAGGAAAAAACGCAAACAAAGCCTTATAAAATTAGCATATGAAAGAAACCATTTGTCAAAGAGAAAGGCTAGACTCTGCCTACACACACACACACACACACACACACACACACACACACACACACACAGGCTCAGGTTCAGAGGCACTCCACAGTGTCTGTAGCTGATCCATGGCTCATTATAGCAATAAAGCTCACACCCCTGGCTGGATACTTAAGATCATGGGGCATATGGTGCAGAAAGCTTTCTGTGTGTAAAAGACAGAGCATGCTCTAGGAAACCCAGGATTTTAAACAGAAGCCAAAAAGTTGACGCTACACAAATGAGGCAGAAAGTCCAAGCTAGGTGACATCGAAGCCCCAAACTCTCTGTTAGAGCAGGACCAGTGAGCTACTTCACACTGGCTCTGTCCCGATTCCATGGAATGGATCTTTTCTTACTGAGGTGTTCCTGCGAGTCTCTGCTCTATTCTTTGTTCTGTGACAAAAAAAAAAAAAAAAAAAAAATCGCAATCCTTCCAGAGGTGCCATCAGACTCCAACACTGTTCAGTATCACAATGCTATCCTAGACCTGTCCATGCTGCTGTAACTACCCTGGCAGAAAGGAAGATGTTCCAGAAAGACATTTGTGCCCTCCTCTTTGGCTATCCTACTGTTGAGCAATGGTCCCCAAGAATTGGAATGTCTCCAGGAGTCTGACACAAAGATGTGTAAAAGGCCTGTGGCCTGACACCCAGAGTTGTAGGGGTTGGGGACTTTTCTCTAAGAAATGGATTTCACACGCAGGTAACTTGATCAAGACTGCTTAGTTATACTTATCTCTTGCCCTCTGCTTAAACCTAAACCCATCTCAGAATTCTGGCGATAGGCATGATGGGTCAGAAAAACTAATAATTTCTCTTCCTGATGTGATGTCATTAAACACACACTCCATTTTCTGCTTTCACTAATACTTGTATAATTGGTCTATGAGAGTCTGTGGCCAAGCCTAGCTTGTTAGGGCTACCAAGGCCCAGGCTAGGACCCTAACAACTCTGGTAACAATTTTGGTGATCTTTTCTCTCTCCCTCCCTCTCTCTCTTTCAATCAATCAACCAGTCAATCAATCAATCAAGATATGTATGTTTTATCAAAGCAGGGTTTCTCTGTGTAGCCCTGCCTGTCCTGGAACTCACTCTGTAGACCATGCTGGCCTCGAACTCAGAGATCCACCTGCCTCTGCCTCACTAGTGCTGGGATTAAAGGTGTGTGCCACCATGAGCCATTTCTAGAGAAAAGACATGTTTTGGGTGCCAGCACTGTAAGCTGACCCCACAGGAGGAGAGGGTTGCAGGACTCCCAGGCATCACTTAATTCTGAGGACTTACATTTTCCCCCTTCAGCTGGCATCAGTTGCTTCTAATCCTCTACTTGGCGAAGCAGAGAAATGAGCACTTGGACTGTGTTAGGGACTCTTGAGAAAGCCTGACCTTTGGTAAGATTCTCCCCAATCAGCGCATTTCAGGTTTTGTGGGCTTCTTTGAGCTGACAGGTTATTTTTGAATTGTTTCAGTGACTGCCATTTAGAGAAGGGCTTTATCTGTTCAGAGTTCGTCTGAGCCACAGAAGTTTTATTGAACTAATTGGGTTGTGATAAGCACAGTAGTTAGCAGCAAAGGGCTGCTAAAGGAAAGCCAGTTGTTTTTTTTTTTTTTTTCCTGGTCAAGAAGGCAAAGTCTATGATCTGGGTAGAGATGTTCCAATTGGGCAGGGCCAATAACCTTTCTAAGGGATCACTCCCCAAGAAGGCGAGCTCACCCTTAGGCAGGCAGGTTCACCTTAAGCTGCTCTAAAGAGATAGGTCGAGTTAATTATTGTTTAATAAGGTGGTCTACCTTTCTCTCCCAGAATTCCCACTTCACTGTCACAGACACGCATCTTCGGAAGCTTAGTCTTCCTCTTTGTCATTTTCTTTTCTAAGAGTGCAGTCCACAACACACTGGACATCCTTACTCTCTCGAAAGGCCACTCCCCTTCACGTGGATGCCTGCCACAGGGCTGACTTCATACTAGCTTAACTCAGCTGGGGTAGCCTTTTCCTCCCTTCCTTCCTCCATTCTCCTTTTCCAGGCAGCAGCCTGGAGTTACAGCTTGCCATCCGGGGCCACTTCTTTTACACTCGAACAAACTTGTCCTAGAGCTTCTGCTGTTATGTTCCTTTAATAACGAGACCGAGAACCCCAAGAAAGAAACCTGGATTTCTCTGGCACCGCAAATGGATCACCCACAAAATTTTAGGTAGGGCCCAAACGTTACCTTTTCCCAGAGTGCCTAAAAACCACCGACTGACATCTCTTTAGTTCATTTTTGCATTTCTTCTTCTGAGTTTGTGTCGCACTAAACATTGCTATCTTTGGCACGCCAGATTTAAAATGTGCATGAGCCTATGTGTTATATGTGGATGTGGGTGTTTTGGGAGATGGCACTGGGGCTGCATTAATATGTATGAGCTGTTTCCCCTTCTTCCACCGGAAAAACGATTGGCTAATGTGGAGGCATTCAACTAGTTACAGAAGACATCTCTAAAATGACAACGAATTGAAACATTTATTTTAAGCTTTGATACTGGTTTGAACGGCTTGGGTCTGGTGCTTTTGAGTGTTAATTCTGAAAAAAAAAATCTCATTACAGAATGTGTAAGAAATAGCCGATAACAGATATTTATCAGAGATAACAGATAACTGGTTTATAAAAGATAACTAGTATTTTAGAGGAAAGATAATCATCAAAAATATTTTAGCAGTAATAACGTTTGCTCATTTAAAACAATATTAATGGAAGGCATGAAATAAAAGTTATGTTAAGTTAGAAAATCCTGTAATGGTGAGGTACACTGTGATAAGAATTTTTTTTTTTTTTTTCAGAACAGATCTTCAGGAATAAAATTTTATTTTATTTTTTAATAGTCAAGGGTAACAGGAAATAAAGGCAAAAATGCTCTCGTTGAATGCTTAGAAAACGTCTATGGGTATGGTGGCACACACCATAGTCCCAGAACCTGGAAGGCAGAGGCAGGCAGATCTCTGACTTCAGGGCCAGTCTGGTCTACAGAGTGAGTTCCAGGACAGTCATAGAAACCTTGTCTTGGAAAAACGAGAAAACTTCTAAACGGTTTTTGACGGGAAATTTTAAAATATAAATTTAGAAGAGTAATCTCAGGATTGGTTTATATTGGGAAATTTTTGAATTCTGGGCTTTGGGGGGGTCTACATGAAATACACCTGTATCTTCTCAGTGTTGAGATGATGAGCAAATTTTGCTAGTGTGATACTTTCTTGCGGATAATACTTTTCTCCCAACTAATGCAATGGAGTGGGTTTTGCTAATTGGGTTGTGCACACTGTACCCATACGTGCGAGGCAGCGCTACACTGTGTGTGTGAGTGGGGAAGCTGGAGATTGACGTCAGGTGTTTTCACTGTAACTCTCCGTCTCACATTTGAGGCTGGGGCTCTCGTTGAATCTGGAGCCCACTCATTGGCTAAACTGACTGGCAGATGATTTTATGTTTTATTCAGGTAATTGCTTATGGCTTAAAAAAAAGATTATTGGGTTTTTAAAAGATGTTCTTTTTCTGTGTCTGTCTCTGTCTCTCTGCTCTGTTTCTCTGGCTCTGCCTTCTCTCTCTCCTTCTCCCTCTTGCTTTCCCTCCCCCTACTCCCTCCTCTATCTCTCTGTCTCTGGCTCCATTTCCCTCCCTCTCTCTCTCTCTCTCTCTCTCTCTGTGTGTGTGTGTGTGTGTGTGTGTGTAAAGGGAGGGAAGGATACTCTCTGCTTTGTTCCTTTCGGGCATGGTCTCTCACTGAACCTGGAGATCATATTTATTAGATATTCAGGCAGCCAACAATCTGAAACAGTTCACTTGTCTCCGTCTCCCTCAACAAAAGTGACAGTCAAGCATGTGAGAGCATGCCTGGCTTGTCTGGGTGTTGGGATCAAACCTCCAGGGTTGTACAGCAAATGCTCCTATTACCGAACCATTTTTCCAGTTCTTATCAGGCTTTTGGCTATGTAGGAAACTCTCTGAATAAAGTCAAGGTTCATTTAAGTATTTGTTTATGTTAAAGTCTTTTAAATGACCACTTAAACCACCATTTTTGAGGCAATCTTAGGACATTTATTAATACCTATATATCTGTGACTATAAATGTTTAGAGGTGTATGTCTAAAGTTTATACATCACATAAAAGTTTGCAGAATTGAAGACATGTTTAACACACGCACAGTGATTGATATGTGCTCTGTTTTATACAATATACGTTATAGCTAGACTGTCATATAAAACGTTATTTTCAGGAGGTACCATACAGATCTAACTGTTGGCACTGGGGTAATCCTGTTGTTTGAAGCTCTGGTCTGCATCTCCTCGCCTTGATTAAATAACTGTTTTATTATTGTACCTATACGGTGCAGTTGGACAACAGAAAATGACTCTCCTTGTGGTCACTAGCACTGTTTTTGTTCTCTAGATTTGAAAGATTTCTACAGTTCTTATTTCAGTCCAGGCTCTGGATTTATTATCCCATGGAGCCAACAATCTTGAATTTTATTTTTCAAAAGTAGAAGCTGGGTTAAGATATAAAGGACTTTTAAAAGACCCCTGTGCCCAGATATATTTGGTCCTTGTGGAGCTCCTGTCCTCTCCAGGTCATATTAATTTCCCCTTCTTTCATATGAGTCCCTGCACTCTGCCGAAAGTTTGGTTATGAGTCTCAGTATCTGCTTTGATACACTGCTAGCTATCTAGGTATACACTGTTTCTCCAACCAAGGACCATGTACGGATATAACCTAGAACCTCTGCTCGGATGTAGCACATGGTAGCTCATTATCCAAGTGTGTTCCCTAGTAAGGGGAACAGGGACTATTTCTGACATGAACTCAATGGTGGGCTTTTTGACACCCCTCTCCCCGAGGGAGGAGCAGCCCTGCTAGGCCATAGAGGAGGGCTTTTCAGCCAGTCCTGAAGATACCTGATAAATCAGGGTCAGATGAAAGGGGAGGAGGTCCTCCCCTATCAGTGGACTTGTAAAGGGGCAGAGAGGAGATGAGGGAGGGAGGGTGGGATTGGGAGGGAATGAGAGAGTGGGATACAGCTGGGATACAAAGTTAATAAACTGTAACTAATATTAAAAAAATAAAAAGTAAAAAAAAGATATAAAGGACTTTATGTTGTTCTTCTGTGTAAGGATTCTGATTGTTTCTGTCTCCTTTAAATGCTATATGGATGGCTTTATGTCCTTGGCCTGTAATAGACACAGTCTAAGATACAAAGCTTAGGGAAACACTTCAGTAAGCTGGTGCCTTCAGATTAGAATTGTTAATGGTATTAAATTTTCCCAGCTCTGTGTTCATGTGTTCCCAATTGTAGTGTAGATATTTTTAAGCAAAGACAATTAAATATGCCCTTATCCTGTGCTCTGTAAACAGTGCTTCTGAGTAATTAAAAGGCATTTGACATTAATCACCTAAGGAATAAGTCTGTAAACAAGTACTTAATTTTCAAACCAGTTTTCTTTAAATATTTGCTCTTGTTGGTTGTGTTTTTTGTAAAGTTTTACAACCATTGTCTTTTGACATTCTGCAGAAGTACAACTTCTGACAAACAACCAGAGTAGTGTTTTTGAGATGCTAGGACACCACTCATAAGACAGACAGAATTAAATCTAATAATGAAGTCCAGGCAGATCCAACCCAAGAGCCACTCATTTTATGTCTCTCTCTTTTTTTTTTTCTTAAAATAAAAGTATTTATTGGCACTAATCCATTTGCATTTGTCCTCCACACACGAAATCTAATCAGACGGACCAAGGGAGATCTCATCCCAGCAATGTGGAGTAACTGAGACAAACCACCACTTTCAAAGTCCAATGTCTCTTTAAAAATCCAAAGCCTCTTAATTGTGAGCTCTTACAAAAATTAGATATTTTCTTATTACAAGAGAGAAGAGGCAGAACACATTTACAATCATATCAAAGCAAAATTAAAATCCAAAATTAAAAGTGTAAATAGCTGCTTCTGACATCTGGGACTTAATCATGATCTTCTTGTTTCCAGAGGGCTTGGGTTTCATCCCTTCCCCCGCTCTGCTAGCCACAGCAAATGCAGACTCCTTAGACTACCTTCATATAGCCCGGGTCCACCTACCCAAAGAGGGTATCACCCACACTTGGCTGGGTCCTTTTATATCAATTATCAATCAAGAAAATACCCATAAACACTCACACAGTCCACTGTCTTTGGTGGTCACCCCTCAGTGCTGGCATAGCCGGTGTCTTGGGTCTCTACTGCAACTGAGGATGCATCTTTACCAGTGGCTTTTAGGCCTTTCTTCAGGGACTCTGATCTTCCCCATGGTGCCAAGACTCAGATTCTCTCCATGACCTCCTCAGTTCTGCAACTTTTACGTCACCAAAACCAGTATCACACGGAAAACTTTCAGACATTCCCAACTTTGGCTGAGAGCTTAAGATGCAAACTTAACCCACTCTGAACCACAGCTTCTGTGTGGCGACACTGAAGGAATATTTTCCAGAAGATTTTACCTCACTGATCCTGCCCTCTTCTCAGTCAATCATAGCTGGGTTTTTAGGCCCAGTGGATGTCCATTGCCCCTGTAAAGCACAGGTTCAGTTACAAAGATCTTTAATTCAAATATATTACGTAAATATCCCCAGAGAGTCTTTGAGGGACTCTCAAACATCCCTCTGAAACTTTGCAGGCCGGGACTCTGCCATCTGCACATTCTTATCTCCTAAGCGCCCATAGAACAGGTCATTAATCTCTTGAGCACCCAGCAGCTCTTCCAGCCTAAAGTCCGAAAGGCTTCCAGGATGCTCACCCCAAAATAACACGATCAGGTCCATCACAGCAGCACCCCACTCTCTGTTCTAATTTCTTCCCTGGTTTGCTTTCTGTTGTGCTAAAAACACTGATCAAAAGCAACTTGGAGGAGGAACTAGGAACCCAAGGCAGGGACCCAAGGCAGGAGCCAGAGGCAGGAACTGAAGCAAAGCCTTCAGAGAAACATTGCTTAGTGTCCTAATGTTTGGGTCTCTTCCTAGGGAAGGACAGCTGCTTTAAATGGCTGATCTGGACAGGGCAACTGTCTTTTTTTTTTTTTTTTCAGGGATCCTCTCAATAATAGAAGCACACAGATCGAGGTGAGACCCATTGTGGGGCTGGCTAAACCTCATCCATCTGTCTTCCTCCTCCGGCCCTCCCCTACCGATGTGCCCCTGTGACTTGAGGGGCTATAGTGATTCAGGCCTCAGAGTCAGCTCTGACTATCAGGCTCCTGCTTCTTTAAAGTTCCCACCAAAGCACTCAGAGCACATTGCATGGCAGCCCTGTGGGCAGTATGTGCCCAGTGACGGGCAGCGCGTATGGCATGTGAATGCACATCAGTCACACTGGCAGAAGTCTAGCCACCAGCGGAGCACTAGCATGGACAGTCTCTGACTTGCAGAAGTGAATGGAGTGATTTGCCCTCCAGTTTAAGCAGTCTAGGTATTTCACTCCTGTGTGCATGCATCAAGAGGGCTCTGACTGGCCTTTTCCTCCACATCCGGGTTCCTCAAACCCTAGTCAGTCAGTCCTAACCTCCCCTGTGAAACTGGGTGGATATCGAAGGGAGCACAGCTGCTTCCAGACTCCAGGCATGCAGCGCCTCTGGCCAAGTGGCATCAGGGAGTCCTGATAGAAGTCTGTCCTGCTCAGGCTGAGCCAAGTCAGCAAGCCGCTCTGCAAGGGCTCTCGAGAGACGGCGGGAAGACCCCTGCGTCAGATGGCCTGTTTTGTTTGCAGAAGGCAGAGAGTGGCTTTCATCTGCCATTCATTCTGTGCGGCTCAGAAGTGGATCATCTCCAACCTGCTAGGTGGCGGTGTGTGCGTGTCCGAGCCGTACGTCTCTGGAAGGTACATGCGTTTCGCTAGTGTTTCATATTAACTACCCGAGCACCTCTGTATGCATATGCACTCAAAGGGGAGAGATCCAGAACCATGACCTACTAGGGGCTGCCTCGTGCTGGATGCTGCAGCTCACAGCAACCCTGTGCAACACGGGTGCTCACACTTGAGCCAGGGCATTGCAATCACCTGAGCCCTTAACAGAGCACAGGAGTCTTAGAAACCCCATGTTGCCAAACCGGGAGGAGCGAGCTCGGGGCCGGAGGAAACACAGCGCTGACAGAGAGGCGGCGGTCACTGGTCCAGGAGCCTCACCTTGAGGAACCCAGCATTACATTATTAGGCTGACTTTTGGAAGGAGAATTTGAGGCTCTGAGGTGTAAACAGAGCTGGTAACAGAACAACAACGAGAGCCAGCCACCTTCTGCGGGCCTCCTTGGCACAGAGTCACCCTGATATTTTTAAACGTGAAAATTAAGTAGCCTGCCAGGCTGCACACATGTTTCAGGTGGTCTTGCTGGGCAAGCTCACTGGCTTGAAGTTGTCTTGTTCTGTTCTCCTCTGGGCTTCTTACTGTATTGTAGCCTTTACCTGGTAGCTCAGTAGCTGATAGACAACTATGGATGCTCACCCACTTGTCTGTGGGTAGCTGAACAAGCCTGCTGCTCAGAGCCAGGCTTGGTGGCTAGAGCCCGGCCTGGCTCGTGTCTGTGATGAGCTAAGAGGGGGTTCCTCCAGTCTGGGTGGCCTTCATACTTGTCTGGAGATTGTTTTCATTTTGGCAGCGGCATAAACAGGGAAGAGTGGGCCACAGGCTTCCTGTAACCCAGCAGGTGACTGGCCTTGTCTACACAGTGGCTGCAGGACTCCAGAAATGAAAGTGGAGCCTTCAGGGGCGTGCAGAGGGCCTGGCACGGAGGTGGCACCCGCCAACCATACCCTGCACTGTTGACTTAAATGTTAGGCTAGCCAAGATCCACAGGGCAGGCAAAGGAATCTTAACTCTCGATGGTGAATACAGGAAGCCGGAGAATTTGCAGCTGTTCAGAACCTGGTGCCTGCTCTGCACTCTCTAGTGACAACCTTCCCCATGACTCCGTTTGTTAGCTAGCTCAAAAACTAGAGGACAGGTCCACTGCTTTTCCGAAGGTCAGACAGACAAAGGCATTCCTTAACACCAGCGTGCCACCAGGACTTCACCCCGAGAAATGTGCTCCTTGCTTTCCATGAAAAGCTTTTAAAATGACGTCTCCTTGGAACCAAGGGCTAGAAGCATAAATACGGAATTCAAATGGGATATCCAGTTTTCACAGCTGTATCTGTGCTAAATTAAAAAGAACAGAAAAAACAAAGAGAAATGAGAGGAGAGGCTTTTGCAGCAGAATGTGGGCACTGGGAAAGCAGCCTCCCAAGGCCTGCTGCCTGCTTAGCGAGCCCCCTCATTTCCAGATCGGACTCTTAATTAATCATGGCTGGAGTTCTGCACTTTGACTCTCCGGCTGGTGTTTTATTTTCTTGTTCTAATGCCCACATGAGCATCCTCTGGCAATAAAACATCCAGGGAGAAGTTATAAAAACATGTCATCCTGCTTACAGCATATGGCTAATTGATTTCTGAGAATCGCTTAATTGTGTGACTTTCGCTAACTAAACAACAATGCCTGTTTTCACACCCCCAATATTAGCTCATACTATTTCATGACCTGCCCCTGCTGAGGCACACTCCATATTTCTGACCGTAAATCTGGCCCCTGCCTAGGCTTGCGTATTTGCTCCAGCTTTGTTGTGACGGCTTTACTGCATCGGTTGCCTTTTTAAAGAAATTTATGGAGGGCAATAAACATGAAGGAAGGTTTAAGGGTAGAGAATTGGGGGGGTTGGGTCCACTTTTCTTTTGCAGGCTGAATTTCTCAATTTCTTTCTTAAATAAAATAATAAAAGGTCCTTTTCTCCAGCGATTGGCCCTGCACCGGCCTCCTTAGGTTCCTCTTAAATGGAGGAGGGACACGAAGCGTGGTCTCTTTAAACAGAGGTTTCCACAGGATCTGCTGAGTTATATCAATTGCCTGCAGCTAGGGGGGATCTTAATGTGGAAAAAGTCTAGCTGTTGGGTGTGTGGGAAGGAGAGGGGAAGCCTTTGAGGAAGAAGTTGAAGGCCTTTGAGAGAGGCAGGCAAAGCTGGTGGGTGGCTACCGGTGGAGCAGGAGACTGGAAATAACGCCTCAGATTCTGAGTTCGGCCACAAACACGGGGGGGGGGGGCAAGGAAGGTGAGTATACCCCAGCTTTATGTCTCCAGAAGTTATCCATCCACCCAGTGATGGTCTCACGTGATTATTCTAGAGTGTCAAAGTGTAAAATCCCCACAGAAGGTAAGACTTCCAGTTGGGAACTGAATTACAGCTCCCCAAACCTTCTCTTGCCACCACTGACTTCATTTTATCGGTGCCACTAGTGTGTATGAGTGGACGAATGTGTGTGTGTGCAGGGGTGTGTGTCTGCATTCACCTGTGTGGGTGACATGTGCTGCACATGCATGCATTTACCCATCTGTGTGGCAGCCATAGGACAACCTTGATGTCTCCCCTCCTCAGGCACCCTCAGTCTCAGTCTCGTTTTTGGAGAGGAGGTCTCGCACTCAGACCTTGGGATCACCCATGAGGCTTAGGCCTGGGGACAGCCAGTTCCGGGAGTCTGCCCATCTCTACTTGCTCTGCCCTGGATCATAACCCCCCCCCCTCCCCATGCCAGGCTTGTTTTATCCTAAGCCCTGGGGTTCAGACTCAGGTCTTCATTACTTGCATGGTGAATGCTTTTCCAAGTGAGCTAACTCTTCCATATCATAAAATCATCTGAGTTATGATCTACGATCATCCTGATGTGTGCCCCCTTACACGACAGTGCACTGTGGTTTGGATAGGGTTTGTTCCTTCTGACTTGCCTAGGAATTTAATCTCCAAAGTCTTATGTTAATGGTCCTGAGGTTAGAAATAGAATCCAGCTATGAGATTAGTGGTGGGGCCTTTGGGAAATGATTAGATTAGACGAGCTCATTGGGAAGAGCCCACGGTTTTTGAATCCCGATGGCTTTCTGAGAGGAGGGACATGTTCCCGCGTCTGGCTCCATGATGTTCAGTCTTTGCCCTGCCTGGGGACTCTGCCAGCTCGAAGTCAGCACTGCACACTTGAACCTACAAGCCCAGTAAACATCTTTTCTTTATAAAGTTAGCGTGCTTTGGGTATTTCATTAAACCAGTAAGAGTTGACCAATACAGCAGTGTTCTGTTAATTACTTACAGTTATATCAGAAGCCTCTACACAGGCACTGTTATTACAGTGTTAATTATTTACAGTCATATCAGAAGCCTGAATACAGGTGTTATCACACTATGTTATAGACAAAATTGATTTTGTGAGATGCTTCTTGTGTATCCATTAATACCATGGATGTGACATTCTCCCTTCATTCACTGTGGTGGATTAAATGGAATGCCTTTTTTTTTTTTTTTTTTTTTTTTTTTTTTTTTTTACCGGCCTAACCCTGTGTCCCTGGGATAACTCACTTGGTATATTTTCTTTTGCCATATGTTGTTGAATTTTATTTGCTATTATTTTGTTAAGGACTTTTTTCAACAACAAAAGAAGGAAAAGAATATTCAGGATATGGGCATTTACCTGAGCCATGGGAAAATGATGATTGCTCACGGTTTTAGCAGCCTGGGCTTTGTCCAGGCCAGGTCCCACAGGATAGCCCCACTGTGACACTGTGCCAACATGGCTAGGCCACATGGAGGAAGAAATCACAGAGGGGGAAAAAAACCCACAAGAATGAGGAAAGCCAGGCCATTCTTCTGGGGGCATTCCATTCTCAAAAAGACAAATAAACAGAAAAGTCTAAGACCCTGTGGTTCTGGGGGTGAGATCTCAGCCAGGGTACCCATGCTGGGTGCCAAGCAAGAAACATAGAAAAAACAAATACACCTCTCTTTCTACCCTTTGAATACCAAGATAAAAATTTCAACAATTGCCATTCCACATTGTAGGGACCATACACCTTGTAGGTCTGTAACCCTTGCCTTGTCCATACATTCTTGCCAAGGCCATCACTGTGAGTGTCCCAGGGCACCTCAGGCAGGGAACCAGGCAAAAGCTCATCTGCCTTTGGCCAGGCATAATCTCAAACCAAAAAGGTAGCAGTTTTAAACATGATCATGTCAGGTCATGCTTAAACTGGACTTGTGTGAAGCAAACTGGGATATATACTTGACCTTCTGGAACGGACTCTTGGTTATTTTTGTCTCATACTGGTGTTCCATTGTGAAAATCCTTCTGGCTCATAGGGGTCCTTGGTCACACATTGGGACTATACCTTTAGATTTGTTTGGGGAGGCCTTCTGAGGGCTTTAGGGTTTTACCTCAAAAGTTGCATTGTGTCCTTGTGTTGTTACTGGGCCGACCCATTTGTCAACTCCGCACAGACACACGCTGCCTCTTGGAATGTGCCTATTCGTCTACTGGTTTAGAGTTCTAGGAGTCTCAGTAAACAGACTGTGGCCTTGACATGCCTCTGGAGTCTTCACACCACGTGAGTTTGTGGGTATGCAGCCCACACCCCTGCCACATACATATATCTCACTATTACTTCACATTAATTATCTATACGCTGTGTAGATGCGCTTTAAAGAAGTACATTCAGCAAAGGCGAGAGACCCAGAACTATGATTCGTTAAGGGGCGGCCCCATCACGAGATGTTTTACATGGACACTCTCAGTTCATGGTCACAAAATGTCTTCTACCCTTCTTCCTATCCCTTACCCCTCCTCTCTAAGACACCCTAGTCCTCCCTCCACTACCCACCTCAGCCTCTCCTCTCAGCTCATCTCCATTCCCTTGGAACTTGCAGCCTTCCTGGCCAAGCAAAGGAACTCCAGGTCCTGACTCTGCCATTCTCCGTGGAGCTACTTAAGAGATCTCCAGAGTCACCCCGTCCCCACCATACCAGCCTATCACCACCACTTTAAGTGTTCCTTTCCTGCAGCTGCTCCAGTGCCCAGGGTTCTCTCTCTACACTGATCCACATGAAGGCAGAAAGGCAGAAGACGGATGCAGACGCGGCAGTTGGACTTCGTAGCTCCATCAGCTCTGTATGGAGGAGGAAGCTGACCTAAAGTTCTATTTGCAACGCCGTGTTCAGACTCCAGGCAGTTCCCCATCAGTGTAGCAGGTGTGGAAGTGACAGGCCACAAGTGTGAGGAGCTGTAGTAGTCTCTGACATACGGTTCCGGGTGCAGCTCCTTGAAGAGTGACAGTCAGAACTAGGAGTTCCTTGGGTCAATCCAGGATGGCTGTAAGGCATTTTCACGGGCCTAGCCAGTGTTGATTTGAACAGTGTTGTAGATGGCTATCGCTCAAGACTGTGTGCACTTTGGGATTCATGCACAACTGGCCGTATGAAACAATCCAGGGGCCTAAAAGCCATCATTTCCCAGCACAGTCGCACCATGCAAGTTTTCCTTTTATTTCAAATGTTCAAAGTTAATTCATCTAGGGAGCACCTACAGCCCAGAATGAAATGTCCTGATTCTTTTCCTCTACTTCATAGGATCTAGCAGGCAAAATCGGAAGTGTCCCATTGATGTCAAAGACTAGGAAACATATTCATGCAAGTCTGTCTCTGTGCTCGCAATTCTGTGCTACCGTGTGAACACCTTGGTGCATCCCATATAGAACTAATTACAGCAAGTCTCTACAGAGAAGTGAGTCATTTCTAATTATTTTTCATTTTTTTATGTAGTTTTAAGTATTTCTTATAGACATCTATGTAAATCAATGGCAACGTTATGCATGCCGATATGGTCTATATCTATGAAAATCTTGGAATTTTCACAAATCTTTGAATCCGTTTACCATGTTAGGACTTCCAACCAAAGGACTCCATTCATATCTTTACTGTAGATCTTTGATTTCTTTCACCAACGCTTTGTAGTTTTTCAGGACAAGTCCTGTACATATTTTGTTGGAGTTACATTTGGATATTTTTTTTTTCTTGATGATGTTTCATAACCTACTCGTTACTTTGAAAAATTGCCTTGCTGTCAAACTGCCTTCTAAATATTTATGATTATACCCGTAGATCCAGGCTGCCCTCATCCTAGGTCAGGGAAGTTTCTTTATGCAGCCGGTAACAATTTTGATTCCTAACTGGTCAAAATGCTGAGAATACATGATTTGGGGTCCCCAGTCCTAAATGCAATAGCTGCATCAGCACCCCTCTCACCCTGAAAAGACTCAGGGAACATCAAGGAAGAGGAGGCAGAAAACACTAAATGCTGGAGGATGAGGTAGGGTGACGTGAAACCTTTAGGACATGCCTTGGTCGTTGCCTCAGGAACTCCTATCAGCTGTGGTTACATGTACATGAAAAGCCGATCAAAATTTCTAGCTTGTATCAGGGAGAGCTCATAATGCCATGCTCCTAGCTGAAGAACTATTGGCAGTTAATGGTGGTTGAGTGAGGGAGAGTCATTTTAATTTGGGGTTGTGGTCACTTGTCCTAGATCGGTTCTGTTGCTGTGGTAAAACACCAACCAAATCAAACTCGGGGAGGAAAGGGTTCAATTAGCTGACAGGCCAGAGTCCATCACGGAGGGAAGCCAAAGCAAGAGGTCAATCAGGAACCAGGAGGTCAAGTCAGGAACCAGGAGGTCAAGTCAGGAACCTGGAGGCCAGAGCTAAAGCAGGGACCATGAGGAAGTGCTGCTTATTGCCTTGTTTCTCATGGCTTGCTCAGTTTGCTTTGGTTTACACCCTGGAACCTCCTGCTGAGGGGCTGGTGATGGACTACATGCTGGCAGAGCTTTGGGGTGGCACAGAGTATCTATCTCAGGGTGAGCCAGTGTACCTTTGTGGCCATGTGGTCCCCTTCCTGCTCCCAATCATGAGAGCCCATCCTTGTGACTGAACTGAGTCTGAGACGACCCTCATCAGGATGTAGTCCTACGCCTCCATGGAGCTCTGCTAAGTATTTCCAGCTCATTTCTCTGATGCTCAGGTCTGTTCTGTCTTCACATTAGCTTGATTTTCATCCGTCCTTTCTGTTATCTTATTATATCATTTGCTAAGTTTTATAATTTTAGTTACTATGTTTCTTGGGTCCGAAATTTTTATTTGATTCTATTTTTTTCTTTTTTATGGTATCTCAAATATTTCTTTTCTATAATTTTTGTATTTTTATTTGTCTAAGGCTTTTTTTAATTGCTAATTGAAACATTTTGTAGAATGCTGTCATTAAGATCCTTCTTTGACAACTCAGATTCTGTGCCGTCTCATGCTGTCTAATGACTGGAGTAGGATTGGACTCCTTATTGCTAGTCTGGGGTGGAGGCACACGTTCTCCACTGTTTTGCTCTGTGCATCTGGGTTGGGGTAGGGCTCTTTGTTGCTGTTGGGCAGCAAGGATCACTGGCAAACGAGAGGTGAACTTTCTAGCTCCCCATTCAACCTCATCACTACCTGCCCTGGCAAGGGTGTGGTGAGCTGCTCCTAAGTATAGCTGGCCTATTTTTTTTTTTAAATTCTTCTCCAGAATGCTAGCTTTTAATCCCTTCTTCCCTCACACTAAAGAATGCACCCATAGACTTTTACTTGTTAAGCAGGAACTCTGAGCTGTCTTCCCTAACGGGCCCCATTTTAGAAATATTACATTTTTAAAAATGGGGTCTTGCTATATGTTCCAGGTTAGTCTTGAACAAATGAGCCTCATCCCCCAGCTTCCCAAATGCTGAGATCGCAGGTGTGTGAAAAACATGTTACCTGTCTTAGTTAGGGTTTTATTGCTGTGAAGAGGCCTCTGCAGCTCTTATAAAGGATAACGTTTAATTGGGGCTGGCTTACAGTTTCAGAGACTTAGTCCATAATCGTCATGGTGGGAAGCATGGCAGCATCCAGGTAGACATGGTGCTTGAAAAGGAGCTGAGAGTTTTACATCTTGACCTGAAGGCAGCAGATGGAGACTGTGTCTCACATGGGGCATAGCTTGAGCATATACGACTGCAAAGCCCACCCCCACAGTCACACACTTCCTCCCACAAGGCCACACCTCCTCATAGTGCTGCTCCCTATGGGAGTAATCAAACACATGAGCCTACGGGGGCCATTTCTATTCAAACCACCATAGTCCCCTATAATCTGTTCTTGAAAATGGTCCTGGAGATGGAAACTAGAATGCTAGAAAAGTGTTCTAGTATTAAGCCACACCCTAGCCTGAGTGTGCTAACTTTTCCAGTACCTGATTTGGGGGATGTGTGAGGCAAACTCTTGCAGAACCATTGATATCTCTAGTCCAAGGCTGGGACCTTGGACTTCTTTTCTCCAGGTCTTCTGTTTGCTTTATGTAAAATTCCAAAATTCCTGGAGGTAGTTTGCACCGGGAATAGAGACCATGTGCGTATTCCATCCCCTTGGAAAATGACATCATATAGAGAACTTGGAGTTGCTGGAAATATTTTGCGTATAGAAGTAACTTGACTCCCTGAGCAAACTGAGACAAACCCTTGACTGACTGTATGATGGTAGCTGTGGAAACATCATGTATGCAGAGCTATTCATGCTCTCATTTCACAGTTGCCCAGAAACCTGCTTGGTGCCAGACACCGCTTACACGCTCAATGTAGGAAGTAAAGGAGCAATTCCTGATCTGGAGAACTCATGCTCTAACAACTGACAGACTTTTAGCGGTCCAGAATGAGTATGTTATTAAATGTTATCAGATGCCAATAGCAAGATACAAATCAGGGGAATAAGAGCTAAGGACTAAGTTGGGACATGGCCTAAATGGTCAGGATGGGCTCCATTCAAAGACCGGTACTGAACAGAGGAAGTAAAGAACCTGCTGTTTCTGCTGAAGGAACTGTGATTGCAAAGGCCCGAGGCAGGCACATCCTGGCGTGTACAACAGGTTGTAGAGGAGACAAGAGACACAGTTGCTGAGTGAGAGAGCAGGAGGCCATATCTGAGCTGAAAGAGGGCTGGGCATCGTCCCATACACTGCTGGGTCTGGCTTCTGAGTTCAGAACAAGCTCAACACACCAAGGCAGGAACAGCAGAGGTGATGGCCAACAGCACATGCTACAGCGAGTGAGCTGCCTTGGTGTTGGCAGGAGGTGGCCAAAATCTAAGTGATTCTTCTTTATTTTTTATTTATTTTTTAACAGATCCTATTGGAGTTGCTCATATACAAGAAATAAACCAGATCCACTGGTAAGCTAGGGAGCTTGGCCTGGGTGTTTGGCTGATGGAGTAGCCTCCTTAGGAACTGAGTCTGGAACACATTAAGTCATGATGCTTCTCAGGCTCCCCACAGAGACCTCTGGTTCTCAGCAAATGTTGTGTGTCAGGAATTCAGAGTGGGAACTGCTAGCTTGAGAACCATTGGTGGCCATCACAACCGGTCCGCAGTGATCAAGAGAGTGAGGACAAACAGAACATGGGGTGATTCAGATGCGGCACTTGGGGAGGACCCCATGTTTGGAATGCTCTCACTCCATTATACTCTATAACCATCTCCTGGTGGGTATAGGAGGTTTATACCCTGTTGTTGTTGGTTGGTGGGGGAGGGGGGAAGCTGATGTGATTTTCTTGGGATAGACTGTTCTAGAATTCCTTTTCATACTCAACATATTTTTTTTTCAAACTCTTGTGCCGTCAGGTAAAGGCACCAGGAAGCCTCCATGGCACCAGGGTGATCCCCATAGCCAAGCACTAGGAATGCTCATAAAACACGCAGGGCAGTTTCAAACTCTTGTTGGTTGGTTAAGCACAAAAAAGGAAACTCCCCTCTGCTTGTTTTCTTACCCATTTGTTTTGGCCTCTTGGTAGTTTACCCGAGTCCAAGGAGGTGGATCAGGGACTTTGTTTAACAGAGGAGTCCAAGTATGAATTTATTTGGAAATTTTCATGTTTTGAGAAATGAACCTTCCTGTTGAAAAGATTTAACATGTGCCAAGATTACAGAAAGTTCCAGATTGGGGTCATTGGAAAGAAGAAACACATGGTGTGTTTTGCTGTCGGTGCTTGTAGTCCAACGTGTAAGCAGCAGTGTCTTTAGAACCGGCTTTCATGGAAACTGAGTCAGTCTAGGTAAAGTCTTCTGGGAGACGCAAACTGAGTTTGTATACACTGACAATATGGAGACTCCATGGTATGGTTAAGGGAAAGATTTTCTTGCAGACAGAAGAGAGGAAGAACAGCTAGAGGCATCTGGAAGAGTCCAGAGCAGAGAGAGAAAGAAGTAGACTTAACATAGTCATCAGACTGAGCATAGTCAGGGCTATCTGTGAAAGTGGGGAGAAGAGTGGGTAATAGAGACCAGAGAAAGCATAATGAGAGAAACAGGAACATAGCATATCTATCTTTCTATCTATCTTCATATCTCTCTATCTTTATCTATCTATCATTTATCTATCCCTCTTTATATATATATAAAGATATATATCTTTATAGATTTATATAAATAAATAAATTATATATTTATATATTAATAAATAAAATTTATATATATATATATATAGAGAGAGAGAGAGAGAGAGAGAGAGAATGAACATAGTGAGAATAGCAGGGTTATAAGGATAATGAGTAGTTGGAGTGAGGAAAGTCTGTGAGCTGCAGGGAGTTTAGGGGAGAGGAGGAGGCAGGAAGGGCTTGGATGCTAGCATGGACTTTGAGTGTGAATCAGGCTCTTGTGACATTGAGGAACATGGAGGCCACCATGAACCTCGATGTTCTAATAGGCACCACAGATAGTCATATTTCCATTCTGCCAGGAAAGGAAATGACTTCTTTTGGTAGAGGGAGAATTAGCTTCACAAGTCCCTGAGGCATGCTAGCTTTTGTCTAACCACCAGGAATTCTCCTGTAGTCCAGGTGGAGGCCATTTCTGGCTGTTTGTACTGCCTTTCGGAGTTTGGGGAAATGAAGTTTTCTTTGGTTCTAAAAGGTTTCATGTGCATTTCTCATATTGTCATTCAAATCAGATTGTTACTTGCTATATATAATATTCATTCAGTGAAAGACTTCCTAAACCTCTGACCCTTACAGGAAGGGAGGAAGGAGCAGAGTAAGGGCTGCCTGATAGAGATCCACCAGTGCCTGGCTTTGCCAGTTGATCTGGTAAGCCCACAGACTCAGATAAACTCGCAGAGAAAAGCTATAGTGGGCTGCAAGTGTGGTTTCCCAGGATGGCAATCCTGGCTTTTTGACCCATGCCACCCTTCTGTAATCCTGCCTCTGTCTCTGTGTATGTCTCTCTCTGCATGTCTCTCTGTTTGTTTCTGTTTTTGTCTCTCTGTCTCTGTCTCTCTCTCGTGAAAAGACCAAATAAGTAGTCCAATCCAGGAGCTCCTGTCTTAGTTTTCTGTTTTTATAACAAAATACATATAAGTAAGCAACTTATGAAGAAGAATTAATTTTTCTCATCTTTTTTTTAGTTCATCACACATGGAGGCTGGTATCTTGGTGAGAGAAAGTATGGGAGAGATGGCATAATGAGACAGGAAGCCAGAGAGATTCAGGGACCAGGGTTAGCCATTTTTATAACAATTCACTCTCAAAGGAATGAGAAGGGAGTCCTGTAAGTACTATGTTATTCATTCTGAGGGCAGAGCCCCAGAGGACATGGCCTTCCCTTATGCTACAGGTCTTGATGGTTCCATTTCCTAACATTACCCTAATTGAGGACCAATATCCCAACACATAAACTCTTAGTACGCATTCTCCAAACCTCAGCAGCCCCTCAGCCCTTCGGGGCAGGATGAGAACTCTGTTAAAGCTGATGGAAGCTGAATCTTTATGCTTGCTTCATGCTCGAATTCTGTAGCAGGAGGTGGATTGTAAAATTCGAGTTCTGGCATAGGCTCTTTCTTCAGAACAGGCACAAGCCTGGGCAAACATGCAGATTCTGGAAGGTACCAGGAATATGGCAAAAATATAGAGCTACCGTGAGCCTGTTATTTTTCCAGGCCATTAAAATCAAATTAAGACTAGCTTGAAAATGTAAAGCCCTTGAGTTTTGGGCTCTAGGGCAGTTTCCAGTAGTCAGAGGTGGCTTTGTGTGTGTCTGGGAGGAGTGGGGCCATTAACTCTTCACAATAACAAACCCTCCCACTGCCCTTTGTCCTCCCCAAGGTCCTCTGAGCAAGCATCACCCATGCTGTGGCAGAGAGAGGTCAGAGCCATTCATACCCAGTGCAGTGTTAAGTCAGTTATCAGTGGTGGCCAATTAGGAGGTCTCTTTCCCCTTGACACACACGCTCTTCTTGGGTGACAGCAAGAGCACTTGGGTGGACAGGGGAAAGACACTGGCTTTTATTAGTTGCTTCAAATGCTTGCTGACATAGGCAGGAGGTGACTGCAGACATTCTTGGCTACACCCAAGGGCGAGTACAGCAGACTTCTCCAGAGACACAACAGCACAATCCGCCTTCCTGGGCTCAGAGCCCCATTCCTGGATGCATGGTTCTCACGCCGTGCGGTCCAAGAACGATGACTTCCACAATCTCGCCCTTATCACTGGCAAAGTGGGCACAGGGACTGCTTATCTCACTGGAATGTGGCAGAGAACACTGTCAAAATAACCAGAAGGCATCCAGTCAGGTTGATAAAGTGCCGTGCCGAACAAACACAGACATGAGGACATGCATGCCCTTTCTTTGCGTGACCTTTGCTATTTTGTGGGTGAAGACAGAATGAGTCAGTGAAGGCTTTTGACAATGTGCCATGTGACTTCGGGGCATATATAGTCCTTTGTGTCACTGTTACTTACAAACCAGACCTTTCTTCCGTGGTTTGCAGACAGGAGGTCACTGAAACCTGTTGTGTGACTGCAGCATCTTTGCAGTCAAGCGCCCGACGGAGCGTATTGCGTGTCCCCTTTCTGTGGAAACTGCGCTCAGATTTTTAATTCCCTTTGACCTCTAGGTCATTCCGCCCCCTTCTGGTTTTAATCATTCGCGTTTCTGATTAATCCCTTGGTGTTCTCTGCTTCACCTTTGCCATGGTAGAATGTACGGGAAAGCGCATGTGCCACTTGCTGTGTTTACTGAGGTAACAGGTCCCAAATATGTGGGAGAGCCAACACTCCCGTGCCTGAGATCCAGCCATTTGAATTTCCCTATGTCTTCAAGAAAGACCTTGGCTTTTCACATTCTGTTTTTGTCATTAGACGTTTCTCTATAATTTCTTATGTTTCCACTCACAGGAACTCTAATGCCAGCCACAAATTCAGTCTACCCTGACCTTGTTTCTCAAGCAGATTTTGGTTCAGACTGTGCCTCCTAATTTGGCTTTGCTAGAGACCGAAGCCTCTGGCTTCCCTGTTCTCTGAGGCCTGTCCCTCTTTAACCACAGAGCCCCGCCCAGGAGAAGAGACAGGTGTAGATGAGAACTGAGGTCCTATATCAGACAGAAGGAAACCCTTATTTATATAATAGAGCTTATGGTTGACAAGTACTGCATTAAACACGGGATTTGCACACATGCTCACCTTTCTGTGTAGGTCTCAGAACCAAATCGGCACGCAGGTGTAGTTTGAATGGTGGCAATGTTAGAGACAGACTGAAAATAATAAATTCTCTGAATTTACTATGGTGTTGTGTTTTGCTGTGTTTCTTTAGTGTTCACACATACACACACAACTGAAATCAGAAATTAATTAACAATTTCCTTAAAGCTTAATTTTTTTTTCTTTTTATAGGTCCTGTGCTTTGGCAATTTGATTTATTTAGCCTTTGTTTGATTTATATAAATTTACTAAACATGCTGAATCTTTTAGTAATTCTTTTTAAGACTTATTTTGTTTTTAATTATGTGTATTGTGTGTGTGTGTGTGTTTACACAGAAGTACAAGCACGCTTAAAGTTGAGAAAAGGGTGCTGGATCCCTTAGAGCCAGAGTTACAGGCAGTGTGAGCCACCCTTTATTGGAGTCAGGAACTGAAGTTCTATCCTCTGCAACAGCAGTGTGTGCTTTAACCAGTGAGCACCTCTGTAGCCCTCTAGTCAGTAACTATCACTCTGTAAGAACTGCACACAGATCTGCACACCCAGAGTCACCTTTCCCTGGAAAGTCACTTCTGCCCTTTCCCACCCTTTACTACACCTGCTGCCATCTCCACATTTGCAGACCTCGTTCTAGATCAGTGGTCTCTCCTACCTCAGCCTTCCCCCCAACCACTGCCATCTCTACACCCACAGGCCAAACTCAAGAACCGTGGTTTGGTGGCCATTCATGCCTGCCCATCTACCAGCTTTACCTGGCCCATCTTTGTTATACAGTTCCAGCACTGGCCCAATCTAAGGCAGGTCAGATTCTCACACCAGACACATAAGCAAAAAAGAAGACATGTCCAGGTCAAATTGCAAAAACCCTAGAACAAGAATTTAAAAGAACAGTCACATATTTTATCAAAACATTGAAGGAATTTAAAGACAGTGTGAACACGCTCCATTGAACTCTGAGAAGGTAACAATAAATACATGAGTAATGTAAAAAAAAAAAACGCCACTGAAACAACACAACTCAGTGTTTGAAAAACAGAATTCAATAGAGAAATAGAAACATTGAAGAGAACACAAGATAAAATAAAGATAGACTTGAAAAACTCAGTATCCTGATTAGAAAACACATGGAAAAGGCTTCCAGGTAGAATGAATCAAGCAGAAGATAGAATATCAGGGTTGAGAGTCAAAGAAGAGGATCTGGATCAAATAGGCAAAGTATGTGAAAAAAAAAATCTAAATGTGCAGAAAGGAACATGCAAGAAATGAGGAACACCATCAAGAGACCAAATCTTTGACTTATAGGCCTTAATAATAGAGAAGAATTCCAGTTTGGGCATAGATCAGATCCTTAACAAGATTGTAGAAGAAAACTATCCCAAACTAAGAAAAGACTCACCCATGCAGGAAGTACACAGAACACCAACTAGACAAGGCCAGAAAAGAAACTCCCCAATGGAATATCATAGTTAAAACACTAATATACATCAAAACAAAACATATTGCAAGCTTTAAGGGGAAAAAAAAAACCCCACAGCTTACATATAAAATAAAACCCATTAGAATAACAGCTGATTTCTCAACAGAAATTCTGGAAGTCAGAAGAGCCTGGAACAATGCTTGATAATGTCTAAAAGACCACAGCTGCCAACCCAGATTACCTTGCTCATCAAAACTACCTGCCATATTAAAGGAGCAATAAAAACTTTCCATGAATCAAACAGCTAAAATTTTCACACCCAACAACAAATGCAAAACAGAACACCGAAAATAATACTTTGAACTGAAAAAAAGAAAAAGCACATCCAAGAGACTCTAGAAGGAAAACAAATGAAGTCATAATTAATGAAATTCAAAGCACAACTAACAATACAACCCAGCAAAACAACAAGAAAATGACTACAATCTACACACACCTTTCAATAATAACTTTAAATATTAATGGCCTTAACTATCTAATTAAATAACAGTGGATAGCTGAAAGAATTAAGAAACAAAATCCATCTATCTGTTGTCTATAAGAAACTCGGCTTTAAAGATAGACACAACCTTAAAGTAAAAGGATGGAAAAAAAATATTCTAAGCAAATGGAATCGAGAAGCAAGCAGGCATGGTCATTGTGATACCTGACAAAATAGACTTCAAAGTAAGACCAACCAGCATGTAGAAACTTCTCTAAAATAGATGACATGCTGGGACAGAGAGGAAACCTTAAGAAATATACAACCCCAAAATAATTCCAGGTATCAAATCTCACCATTATGCAATAAAACTTCATATCAACAGCAAACAAAACTCTGGTGAATGTATAAACTTGCAGAGATTAAACAACTCACTACTAAATGATGAATGGGTCACAGAAGAAGTCAAGAAAGAAATAAAAATGCTCCTGCACTAAATGAAAAGAAACATAACTGAACCTCTGAGACACATTAAAAGCAGTTTTAAGAGGGAAGTTTATAGCCCTAAGTACCTACATTGAAAATTAGAAAGAGCACAAATAATGACTCAACAATGTAACTCAAGAATTTGAAAACATAAGGGAAAAAACCATCCCAATATCCAGCAAGAAACAAACAAACACAAAAAATAGCCAACCAAACAAACAAATAAAAAAAAACAAAAATCAAAGCATAAATTAATGAAATAGGAACAACAACAACAACAACAATAAAAACAATACAAAAGAGTCAATGAATCCAAAAACTGGTTCATTGAGAAAATAAACATCCAACTAACCAAAATAAAGAAACAACTCAGGATTTAAAAAAGTAGAATTTTACAGGGAAACATTACAAAAGACACAAAAGCAATTCAGAATATTATGAGGGAATACGTTAAAACCCTGTGCTCAATTAAGTGGGAAAGAAATAGATGAATTTGTTGATTCATCTAAACTATCAAAGTTAAATCAAGAAGAGATCAACCACCCACACAGACCCATAATAAAGGAAGGGATTGAAACAGTTAAAAATAAAATAAAAAAGCCTCTGAGTGAAAAAAAAAAAATCCCAGGTTTAAATGGATTCACAGCAGAATTCTACCAGACCTTCAAAAAACTATAGACAATACTTCTTAAATGGTTAAAAAAGATATAGACATAAGGAGAACCCTCCAAGTCATTCTATATAGCCAGTGTACCAACAGACAGACAGACAGACGACGCACGCACACACAGCAAAATACAAGTACATATCAAGAAGATGATCCACACTGATCAACTTAGCTTTATACCAGAAATGAAGAGACGGTTCAATATACCTAAGTCAATAATACAGTGGATCACATCAATAGACTTAAAGACGGAGATCACATAAACATCTCAAAATGGTTAGATGCAGAAAACTACACTGACAAAACCCAATATGCATCTATGAAAAAGTCTGAGAGAGGGTCGGAACGGCCTCATTCAGAGTCTTCATCATGGCCCTGGGTCCACATTTTACTTTTGAATGAATATGAAAGTTAAATAAAAACCTTGTGATTTAAAATTCATTAGAAATGACCACAGGGACCTTTGCTGTCTTTTTCTCATCTAAAATAAAGATGTGTTTTATAGCTTTGTCCCCTGAGAACGCTTAGGCAATGACAACACTGCTCATAGTTAGCACAGTTAGGCCCCAATCTGTGGATTCTTAGTACAATTTTTCAGTAGCAACTAGAAGTGCTTGCAGGAGTGGCTGACGCCAGCTTTAGGTGAAAAAGCAAAAGAAGAATTTATGTGTTTTTTTTTTTCCAGTTTGAAATGCTTTCTATATATTTATATATGCACACACATATGTATATGTGTATGCATATATGTGTATTTTATAGTGAAAGAAAGATGGGGACATAAGACCACACATTAATTCTGTATTTTATATATAATCAAATTAGTGTTTCTTTAGATATAATGCAGGCTACTGCAAGCAGAATAATGAAAGAAACAGCAATAACAATTAGAAAGCCACTTTCTTATAAGCCATAAGGAAATAAATGTTGTCCCATTAGGCAACGAAAATTGATGCTTGCCAATGGCTGTTGTGAGAAGAGTTAGCCTCCCCTAGGGCTGAGCCCCCTTACTGGTTGTCTAGTGCAGAGCGGTCAGCTCCGAAACCATATACACACAAAAATGGACTCAGCAAGTTGTGTTTATATCAATTTGTGCATATATATATATATACATGCTATGTTATTAGTATTATACATGTCTATGTATATATGTAATGATAATAATCAAAGCATAAGAGGCTATGGATTTGAAAATGAGGGGACATAGGAGAGGTTCAAAAGAGGGTAGCTGGAAGGGACTAGAGGGAGGAGGAAAGAGAGGAGTAGAGGTAATCTAATTCTATTTCAATTAAAAACTCTATTAAAAAGAAAAGAAAGTGAATGCCTGTTAAAACTTTTATGTGAAAATTTGGTGGATTTATTCTGAAGGATAGATCAGGGCAATGACACAAGCCTATCTGCTTTTCTGTTGCTGTAATAGAAACCAGGACCAGAAGCAAGCAGGGGAGGGCATGTCTTACTTCATTTTATAGGTTGGGGAACAGTCTATCATTGAGGGAGGTCAGGGTGGGAACCAAGCAGGACAGGAAGTTGGAAGCAGAACCATGGAGGAGTGCTGCTTTACCAGCTTGCTACCAGTTCCTTCCGCTGCCTTTCTTACACAGTCCAGGGATATATGATACCTAAGGATGGCCCCGTGCACAGTGGGCTGGCTCCTCCTCCAGCAATTAATAATCGTGAAAACAAATGCAACTCTAGGTTCACAGGAAAGCAGAAGGTGGAGAAAATAACATGTTGACAAAACAGCCACAAAAAAAACATGCCAAATCTAGAAAGTACAGTTTTATAGAACAATTGATCTGAGTTTTCCAATTATTAAGTGACAAGAAAAAAATAATCAAAAGCTAAGAAGAGGAGGCAAGTGCATTCGTAACTTGTCTTGTGCTGTGACAAGACAGCTGGCAAACTTAAGTACCGTGTTTACTTTGGCTCCCAACTTGAAGATATAAAAACTCCTGGTGACCAAGCCAAGAAGGAAGAGCCTGAGGAGGTTGTGTATCACTGTGTATCCCCGATTTGGAAGAAGAGAGTAATGAATGCTGTGCTCAGCTAACTTTCTTTTTATGCAGTTCAAGAACCAAGTCCAGGGAAATGTGCTGTCCCCTTCACAAAGACAATTCTCACCTTTATTAACCTAACCAAGATACTCCCTCACAGGCATGTCCAGAGGCTAAATAACCCTCCGCATGTCTCCAGGACTCCAGATCCTGTTACATTTACAGTCAACAATCACGCTAACCATCACAGAGGGACTTAACGGACACCTTAATAGGAAACGCAATGGGTCAACCTTATTTGGACCCTAACTTGTGTAGGTTCACTCTACAGAAGCATTCTAAAACTAGCCAGAGAAATGTTTTCACGCTGTCTAGATATTTCACGACACAAAGGAATGACCGATAAGTTTGTTAACGAGAATGAAGACACAAGGTGTTTATTAAGTGTCCTTATCTATTGGATATGACAAGTGGAAGTAGCTTCTGATTAAAGATAATATCTAGGATTTGTTTTAAATTGTCCCACTGCATAATGAGAATAAGTTTAATAAGTATGGAAGGCGCATATCACCCACTATCCCAACTGGAGTGCCTCAGGGCCATGCGGTGTCAGTTATAATGACTCAGGCATAAACAGGCATCTACAGGCCCTGGTCATGTGTGGGTATGCTCAGGGCTGTGGAATGCAGGCCTCTGGTCTGGACATGCACATTTTCATTTCTCGTGGGATGCTCCAAGAGACAGCACTCCCACAGCACTCCATCATCTATGAGGTGCCCACCTGCAGCCAGATGGCACTGAACCAAAGGAGATTCTGGGTGTGGTTTGCAGGCCTCCAGGCTTGCCTGCTGTCTCCCCGGGGCTTAGCTGAGACAGTACACCTCTCCACCCCAGCTCAGTATAAGGAAGCCTATTGAGAAGGGCTATCTTTTCACTCTTCTCAGCATAGTGGACATCTTCCTTTGGCTACTGGCCTTTCATTAAGAGACAAGTATGGCCTCGGAGGATGACTGCTTCTTGAATCTGATCAAGGGCAGGAAGTGCAAGACAGCAGCAGAATGCCTCCAAGGTTGATCTGTCTGTGAAATAAACTTCTCCTTTACAAGGATCCCAGCACTCTCTTGTTCAGCCATTCTGTATCTATCTGCAAATATTTATAGTAGGTTTGTAGAATATGACATAATAGACACAGTCTTTGTTCCCAAAAGGGTCATAGTCAAATGGGGCATGGGGACAGATGTACAGTTACTTCCTGTCAGGAGGGCAGGTTCACACACACATTTCATTACTTAGAGAACAGTGCTGTGAAAGGTTGGGCTGGGAGTGAGCCCCTCTTCCGGAGGATGATCAGCATTGTGTAAGCAGCTATGAAGGATTTCAGGTTAGATAATTTGGAACAGATCCTTAAGAGGAAAAGCCTTGGGACAGAAATGAGGGCCATTATTCCAAGCAGTGACTCACACTGCCCAAGAGAGGGAGGCAGAGAAGTGCTCCTTCGAGAGAGGTGGAGGTCAGCTCTGCCCCAGGTGGATTCTAGGCTTCCAGTAAAATGTGCTGATTGATTGCTTTACAGGCTGCTTATCCTGTGGACACAGGCATATAAGCTTCTTTCATTGAGTCAAGCAGAGGCTCAGCTTGCATCCCTGCTGAAGTTCACATCCAACTCCCATGTGCTACAGCTTGGGAAAACAATAAGAATGAGTCCAACATGCCCAGGCAATGCCAGTCTCCCCATCAACTTGTCTATTTGGCTCAACTGTCTTCAGGTCTCTTACTGGGCAGCAAGGAGAGTGACCCATCTTACCAGGAAATGGATTCTTACAGGAAACAGTATATATTACCAGCAACATAATTTTGTATACTAGAAGTCATCCAAATAGCTAGAGAAAGTGGATTACCAAGGGACTCCACAACTAGGTTTTTAACTTTATAAATATCGTTTAAAATACGGTTATGTTGGATTATTAGTAAAGTATTACTATTGGTTAGAGACAAAGTGGCTGTAGGAAAGAAAAGCTGGATGATCTAAGCACAGGAATGTTAGCAGAGAATGCAAAGGAAATCCTAGAAATCAAAAGCACTGAAAGCCTTTTGAAGGGCAAGAAGTTGACTGATACAACAGAGGAAATACCAGTGAGCGAGCTTGCAAAAGTACCACCATGGCCACTCCAACTGAGATGTGACGGAGGAAAGGCAATGAAACAGACTACGGGGAAATTACAAAGCTATAGTGTGTGTGCGAGTGTGGTAATACAGTAACTTGAGGAGAGGTAGGAACAGGAGAAAACCAATGGAATATTCAGCGTAATAATTGCTGAGATCTCTCCAAAATGGATGCCACGCTTCAAACTACCAATCCAGGAAACTCAGAAACACTAAATTTTTAAACACTAATTTTTAAAATTCCTACACCTGTTCAAACATCAGAAAACCAAAGACATAGGGGGAAAAACTTTAACAGAAGCCAAAAGAAAAGAAAAAAATAACTTATTTACAGAGCAACAAGATGGTAAGCAATCACCAGAATTCTCTTCAGAAACTGTGCACACAGGAGTTTGGAGTGAAAAAAGTGTTGAAGAAAAACAACAACAACAACAAAAAAACTAAACCAAATGCTCCATCAACCTGGAATTTGCCATGTACTGAAAATTATCTTTCAAAAGTGAAGAAGAAGTAAAAAGCTATTCTTTAGGTGATAAAAACAAACAAACAAACAAACAAACAAACAAATAAAATTGCTTTTAATGTATCTCAATGGAATCTGAAAAGAATTTTTTCTTTAATAAGAAAAAAAAAATACAGTATCTCCATAGAGGAAGTAAAAGTGTTAGTAAAAGGGAAGAATAAAATGTTAAAGGTGTGATTTCCTTTTTCCTTGTTTGGTAGACGGCTGGCATCGCTACCATGCTGGTGACAATGACAGGGTGCTCACTGTCAGTGGACAAGCAGCAACAGTGCTTTGGTTGCAGATGGAGGCGTAGGGACGGCACAGTGACCGCAGGAGCAGGCTTTTGTGGGTCATAAGGGCAAGGGCTGAATAAGTTCAAGAAATAAAAACATAGAATTGATATACTAAAAAGAAGGCAGATGCCATTATAAAAATGTTAGATGTTTACTAGAGAAAGTGGAAAAGGAGTGGAGAGACCAAAAGGAAAAACCACGAGTAAAGACAGCAAATATGCGACAGCAAACACAAGCACCGTTGCTCCAAGAGCATCAGCACCGGAGATCTAAAAAGGCCCACCAGAGATAGAGTCCAGAACCCTAATATAAGAAACCCGTGTTTTCTACAGAGGCTCACTTCAGTGTAAACATAGCTTAAGAACAAAACACAGATACGGAGAAAGAAATGCCATGCTAGCCTAGGACAAGGGACTCAGCACTTATGAGCACTCGCTGCTCTTGCAAAGGACCTGAGGTGGGTCTGCAGCAGCCAGGTGAGGCAGCTAGCAACTACCTGTACCTCCAGCTCTGGGAAATCCATCACTGTGTTCTGGCCTCCATAGGTACTGGTACACATGTGATGTACACTCAGGCAGACACATACAAACACACAAATAAAGATAAATATTTTAAAAATGAAAGGCAGGGCAGCTTTATTAATGTCACACCGTGCTAACTTTAGAATCAAGGAAGTCATCTAGGCTATAAAAGGACGCTCTGAAAGGATAAATGGCCAGGTGTCCAGGAAGACACGGTACCCAACCTACACCTTACAACATAGTGCCAAAAATCAAGAAAACCTAGCAGAAGGCGAAGAGAAATGGATGGGTCCAGATCTGTAAATGCAGCTTCCATATCGTTCTGTGAGGGATGGACAGATCCAACGGGCAGGAGTCAGCAAGACACAGACAGTGGAGCAGCCGTCTGTCAACGGGACCTAATTGAGGTTTATGGAGCATTTCATCCAACAAGTACAGAACCCATGTTCTTCCCAAGTTCTCAGGGAACGGTCAGCGAGACAGACCACATTCTGGGCCAACCAAACATGTTGAACAAATTTAAAAGCATATAATCCACACAAAATATGATTTCAGACCACAATAGAATTAACTAGAAATCAATAACAGATAGATGGCTGGAAATTTCTCAAATATTTGGAGATTAAACCGTTTCTTATGAAAATCTGAGGCAGCTTTGTTTAATAATTTGTGAAATACTACAAAAGGAGTGTGTAAGGAAAGCGTATGGTTCTGGATCAATGTAATAGAAAGGAAAATATGTAAACAAAATGTGTAAGAAGAGAAATGTAAGCCTGAAGCAAGCAAAAGAAAGCAGATAACAACAACACAACTAGGACAGAAATGAAAGAAATATAAAACAAAACAACAGGGGAAAAGATCTACGAAACTGAAACTTGGCTCTGAAAAGATTAATAAAACGGATCAACTTCCAGCCAGATTAACTGTGAAAAATATTGATAGCGAGCCGCCAGGAAACCAGAAGAGGGGCAGCTGCTGCTGATCCGGCAGGCATGAAGAGCTTGGTGCAGGGCTGCTGTAATCCAGTACCCAGGAGGACTGTGAGTTCAAGCCTGGGGGGGGGCCGATGTGATAATAATAAAGCAATAGCTGAACAACTCTAACCTCATAAATTTGATGACTTAGATGAAACAGACCAATTATTTGAAGGAATGCAGAAGATAAGAAGAGAGGAAATGCCTGGTTATTTAACAGGGGAGGGGGCAGAGCGTCGGCACATGTGGAGAACTGTGAGATACTGGTAGGATCCGAACAGTCTTAGCTCCCGATTAAAGAAACGGTTATCATTTGCAAAAACGTGTAACCATTTGTGAAGGGAGAATGGAAGACTGACCAGAAGGAAGTGAAGCCAGGACAGCTTGTTGCTTTTTAAGTAGAATATAACTGATATAAAACTACCCAAGAGGAAACAAAAATGACACTACTTCAGACGCTGTGCCCCAGTGTTATGATAAAATATGCCAGAAAATTCTATATAACAATGTAATGAGGTATTCTTTTTGTTTTCAATGACACTTGGAGAAAATACATAACTGGTTTGGCAATTATTTCTCAATGTTTTGATGGATTTTTTTAGTCTTAAGGAAGAGGGAAGCTTCAGGAAGGAACCAGAATACAATCCCGTTCTCTCAGTTTCATATTCAAGTATGTATTTATGTGTGTATGTATGTATGTATGTATGTATGTATGCTTATATCTATCTATATATCTGTCTGTCTGCCTATCTATTATCTATTTATCATCTATCTATCTATCTATCTATCTATCTATCTATCTATCTATCATCTATCTATCTCTATCATCTATGCTGTCTGTCTGTATCTATCTATCTACCTATCTATCTATCTATCTATCTATCTATCTATCTATCTATCTATCTATCCATCTATCTATCTTATTTGGCCATGCAGAGACATAAATGACTAACACATATCAAAATTCCATACCCAATGATGGAAAGCCCAGGTTCAGGATTCATCATATTGTTTGAAACAACTTACACACAGTGAGCCATTTCAAGGAATGGTGAAAATGCTCTTGAAATCCAGGTTCCCCACAACTTTGGCTCCACCAAAAGCTATCCTTGCAAAGATGCAAATGAGTCCTATGCCCGTTGTGGTAACTGCTTTCTCCATAGCCTCCTATAAGAACACCAAATTCGATTTTGCAGTAAAAACTGTGCGCAGAGTGGGAATAATGGCTCAAATGAAGCAGGTCAGATAGCATCTGTAGATCTCCACCATAGCGGCCTGAGGTAAGACGGAGGAGCTTGTTTTCAGGATCAAAGTTACCTGAGCACAAGTGCTAAGGTCATCACATACCATTGGAGATTAAGTTTAAAATGAGCCCCACGGGCTTGCATGCGGTCCCCAGTCCCCAGCTGCTGGTATTGTTTCAGAAGGAGATGTGGTACCTTTAGGAAACAGGGACGAGCTAGCAGAAGCGAGTAACTGTTAACGCCTCTCTAGCCCTGGCTAAGTTCTCTGGTCCTTCAATTGTCACAAGCTGCTCTGTGAGCTCCTGCCCTCATGTGTTGACCCTGTTAGCCATGCCTTCCCTGCCGTGATGCACCTGTCCATCTGAACGGTGGGCTCAAATAAACCTCTGCTCTCTACTGTGTATTCTGTTACAGAAGAAAGTAAAATAATGGATGCACTATGCACTCATGAACACTAAAATCCTTCCCAGCCACTTAAACTGAGACTCGGCTGTGAAATGAGACAGCATTAAGAGTAATCGATACTAAGAGATCTTGAGTGACTATTCTCAAATTTTATAAATAATCTGACAATGTTAGGTACAATGTTGCGCTTAGCCAAAGTTTCCATGCTTGCTGGTAAAGCTTAACCCAGTTAGGAGCATCAAGCAGATTTTAATCAAATTCAGAACCTATTTTGAATACCCAAGTCATGGAATTTCTGATTGTTTTACTATGCCAGGAGGAAGTGCCAGCTGTCAGGTGAAGTTCAGGCAGCTAGTGCCACTCACTGGGGCTTAAGAGTGTGCATCTCCAAACCAGGAAGCTCCAAAATCCACTGGGAAGCAGAATACAAAATATAAGGGACATACTGAGATCTGTTTCATACACTTGGAAGTACTCTTTGGGGAAGGTGAAATCATAATTTTTTAAAGAAGGATAGAGAGAATTGAGATAACTTTTTAGAATTTAGAAAAAGGCTTGGAATGGGTGAGAGAAAACACTGCTAACTGGTCCCACACCACACTGGAAGGGAAGACAACTGAATGCCACGAGTTCTCCATTTTGGGTTGTCTTCAGAGAGAGCTCAGATGGAGAACATTGAAAGAGATTCCTACACTATGGGTAATTAGGTTGAAATTATTTGGGGATTATTTTACGTATTTAAAATTTTAAATTTTAGGTATTTTAAAAATAAGACAGTGATTTGTCCTTGATCAGAATCTCTTCTAACTATTTTACACATAGTATCCCACATTTCCAATTCCATGCCCAGTCTATGAAGTTTAGCTGGATGACTGCCTTATCGTTTTGAAAAACCGAGCAATTGGGATTTGCTCACCAGAATGCTGCCTCCTTCTGCTGAACTCATTGGTCTATAGCTGTATACATAGGTTAAGACAGGCCAGGGATAGCATGTCCTAATGTTTAGGTTCAAGTCACAAAGAAGGGGATGGTCTTGCTCATGAAAGAGTTGGCTAGCACATAATCTCTTCAGGGACCAAGTTGCTACCTGAAGGAAGACCATACTGAGAATGCAGACAGCATAGATGAAAGAAAGCTACAGGAAGAGACAGGGAATGAGGGAGGACTAATAACATCTCTTGAGGTCCAGCCTTTCTTTGGGTTGTTGGCAGAGCAAAAGAACAATATTTTGCTTAGAGTAATTTGAAACAAGTTTCTAAACAAGGCACAGAAATATCCTCTTGGTTGTCAAACAGAAACAGAGATTTCAGTACACAAAGTCCTTGTATCTTCTGATTTTACACATGAAGATTGATGATGTCAGAAAAAAAAATTTGTCAGTAACAAGCACAATCATATATTTTCTCTTGTCATTTCTTTTTCTAGAAAATACAATCTAATAACGGATTGCCTAGCACTCGTGTAGCAAGTTCAGTACTCACTGTGAGATGGTTTAAAGTATATACGAAGCTGCATACATATGCGTACGCCATGTCCTTTTGCATAAGAGACTTGAGACTTGAGGATTTTGCTATCTAGTAGTGGATTCCTAGAACAAATCTCCCATGCATACTGAAGACTGTTTATGAGCAAGCCTTCTCCCATTCTAAAGAATGTGGATACAACCTATCAATACCATAGGATTAGGTAAGGCATGTGCTCAAAAAGATGCCAGAAAGACCTGCACAGTTGCAACAGCTGATGGGCGTGTTCGCCTTCAAGTCTCTAAGGACCGATGGACCCAGGTAAAGAGCAGTATTTGTACTGTCAGCCATAAATGACTGCTTACAGTGTTCAAGGAAGACAATCAGTGCTTGGAGGTGATATTTGGTTAATGTCAGGGAGGCTTCTCCTATGTAAGGTAGTTTGGTTTGGGGACATCTTCATTGCTCTTCATAGCAGGAGTGATTACCAAGTGAAGCTGGTCATTCTTCATGGCACCCATCAGGCATGAACCACGGGCATGAACACAATGAACACAATGCCGAGGGTAGTCTATAAAACAATTAAAGACTCATATACTTCAATGGCCAAATGGGACTTTCGAATGTTACGACGATCTGATTTCACTAAAGGGATGAGCTGATCACAGTAGCAGGACGAATAGGTTAGATGTTCCTTCTGCAACATCCGGTGAGTAGCAGACAGGAAGGTGACTTTTCTCAGTGGACTGGATGCTCTGGCATGGGCTGTACCCCAGGGATGATGTACCTTCTTAGATGCTGTACTTCAGGGTTTCTCTCTGGGGTTTCTGTTTTTGCCCTTGAACTACACCATCCAATGGCTTTTAACATTCAGAGTGGAAAGAAGGGTCCTAACAAATATCAGTGTTTAGAAAAGGGATATCTACAAACAAATGAATGATGTTGAAACCTTGTTCTACATCCTGTACAAAAGTTAGTGCTTGGTCGTGGGACGAAGTTCTACTTACAATAAACTGAAGACTGACGTTAATCACCTCTCATCTTTCTGTGCCCAAATACCAAACAAAACATAACTTAACGGAGGATTTACTCTGACAGGCACTTGGTGGAGGTGCACACAAGAGCGGGGAAGGCACAGCACCAGGACACTCCATGGCAGTAGTCACGTGCCTCTAACTCTCTGGGCCTCCTTATACCTTGACAGATCAGGAAGCAGAATGAGAAGAGGAAGTGGGGTTGGGCTATAAAATCTCAAGAGCTACTCTCCCATGGCCCCAATTCCTTAAGTTTGGCCCCACATCCTAAGTGTTCCACAGCCTTCCAAAATAGCCTCACCATCTGAGAACCAAATGTTTAAACACATGGACCCAAGGGGGGCATTTCGCATCTAAACCATAACAGTTGGCCCCTTCACCTCTCCAGGATCATGGTTATCTCATAATTCAAAATACATCCAGTCCAACTTTGAAAGTCCCCACAGTCTTGTGGTTCTACGGCTATTCAGAAGTTCAAAGTTCAAAGAGATGGAGCCTTGCAACCTTGGAGCAGCTAGAGTAGCCTCTGAGCGCCTGCCTGAGTGAATTTGCAAGAACATTTCCTTATGGAGCCTGGTTCAACCAGGATGTCCTGGAGGCTTTCTCCAAGTACTATCTTCTCACATAAAAGTTTTTTCGGATAAGTTTGTATTGTCACACCTATTATCTGGAGGTAGGCGGGTCTTGCCAGCAAGGTGTCCTTTCCATTGCCCTGATACAAGGCTCTAGTGTCCTCCTTAAAGACATTGCCTTCAAGAGGAGTAAGTCAACAGCATCCTGCAGCCTTAACCTCATTCACATCCATACCCTCAACGAGGTATACACTTTCACATCTGTCGCTTCCTCTTACTATAAATCTAACAGCAGTGAGCAGCAAATGTATACAACCTCGGTATAACACCGTCTTGAAATTCCATTGGCTAAACAACTTACTCCATGACTTTTGAATCAAGCCTTACTAAAACGTTTCAGGACATAGGCAGAAGCCGGGTACATTCTTGGCCAAAATGTAACACAAGTGGCTTCTAGATCAATTCCAAATAAAGACTTCGTTCCGCATTAGAAACCTGTGAGCAGTTTTTACTGTCCTCGCTTGTATCAGCATTCTGATCTCCCAAGCTCTGACCACAATGGTCCAGTGAGCTCTGCTTATGGCAGTTAGTGGTTCTTCAGGGCCACAGTCTAAGCTTTTCTGTATTCCTCCAACAAACAGTTCTGAAGGTCTTTAAAACACATGGATAGAAGGTTACAGTAAATGAAGGAATGAAAGATTTATTCTGCCTTGTGGTTACAGTTAGTACACCATGGCAGAGAAAGCCTGGTGGCTGGCAGCCCCATGGTGCAGGAACTTATGACTGGGTTCCTTTTCTCTTGGCAGAACAGGAAACAAAGGCAGGCCCCAAAGCTGGGTCTTCTATAAACTTCACTTCCTGTCCCCACCCCCAACCCTGGCCAGTGCCACATTTTCTTCAGCTAGGTCATACCTCCTTAATGTCCTAGAGCTTTCCAAATAGCACCAGGAGTCTGGAATCAAATCTTCAAAGACATGAACCTGTGAGGGTGTTTTATATTCAAACTACAGCAAAACCTAAACATAATGCTGTGCTATAAAACCTGAGAAGAAAAGAGAAAAAAAAATCATCAAGACTTTGGATTCAATAATGACTTCTTTGGCACAAAAAGCAAAGGTCAAAAATAAGTAGATTGAACTTTATGAAAATATAGAATATCTTTACACTAAAGAATACCTATATCAGAATGAAAACCAGTCTGAGAAGTGGGGGAAAGTATTTTCAATTCACATATCTAATAAGAGAATCTAGAATGTATAAAGAACTACAGTTCAATCTGAAAAAAAATGATTTGATTAAAAATGGGAAAAGAATTTGAAACAATATATCCTCAAAGAAAATATAAAATGATATATGAAGGAAATGTTCATTGTCACTAGTTATTAAGGGAATACAAGTCAAACCACAGTGAGATTTTAGTCAAACCCAGGAGAATGGCTACTATTAAAAAAAGAACAGCAATGTAGGGAAGTAGCAAGTGTTGGAAAAGATTCAGAATGACATTGATCCTGCACTTCACTGGTGGGAATGTAAAATGCAAAGGGACTCTGTGAAACAGTATGGTGGATCACCAAAACTTAAAACAGAACTCCCAAAAGGCCCAGCCAAATACCATTTGTGGATGCATAGTGCTTGTACCAGAAAGCAAGATCTTGAAGAAAGGTTTATGTTCCCATGTTTGCAACAGCCAGGAGCTGGAAGGAATAGAAAACCAAAGTGTGGTCTGTCACCCAAAGCAGTATCATTGAAGGAAGGAAATATGACACATGCTGGAACATAGGTGAATACTGGGAACACTCTGTTGAGTCAGGAAAGCTGATCGTCAGAAGAGAAATTCCATAGGATTCCATTTATCTGAGTTAACTAGAATAGTAAAATTCAGAGAGTTAAGTCTGGGGGAAGAAAGGAAAAAGTTTTCACTTTGCAAGATGAAAATACTTGAGACAGACTAGACAGATGGTTATGACTGCCCACAACTGATTATGGTTATAATAAAGAAAAATGGTTACAATAAAGAAAAAGGATTCTTTTTCCTTTCTCAGTGACTAACACTGGGAATAGTAACCACACTCTACCCCAATCCTCATGCTCAGGCGCAGTTAGCCAACACAAAATGTCTTCAAGATGTGTGTGTATGTCTGTTTGTGTGTGTGTGTGTTTGTTTGCTTGTGACAGGTTTTTCTCTGTGTAGCCTTGGATGTCTTAGAACTAGCTCTATAAACCAGGCTAACCTCAAACTCATAAAGATACACCTGCCTCTGAGACTCTCGAGTTCTGGGATTAAAGCTCCAAGCCCACCACCTAGCCTTACTTGTTTGTTTTTAACATAAACAAAGAACATGAGGCTAGGTGGGTAGGGATGGGTGAAATTTGAGAGAAGGAAGGAACATGATCAAAAAAATTTAAAAAGATGGTTAAAATGATGAGTCTGGCTATGTGTGTTTTACTTTTTTTTTTCTTTCAGTATAAAGGTGGTCTCCTTCGAGTCATGCTTTCATGGAACTGTCTTCATAGTCTAATTTACATAAAGGTGTCCTATAAGATGGCATTGACCCAGGAAACATGTCTCCTAATGGTATTTTGAACACATTTCAAGGTGCAGGTAGAAGTTTAAATATAGGAAAGGCTGGGGCTGAACTGAAGTTTGTCTCAGATCTGAACCCTCAAAGATGGAATGTTGTTATCTCCAGGAAGCCAGAAAGGACTCACTCACTCCTAACAAGAAGGCAATTCAGTACCACGCAGATGGAGCAAAGAATCCCATTTGAGCAGGATTCAGAAAACAGTCATGATTGAAGCCTGACCAACAGGAGCCAAGGCCATGGATTCTGAACCACAGCATATAGCTGCTGTGGCTGAGAAAAAGTCCTGAGTAAGTATTCCACCGTGACCGGGAAACCTCCCTGAAATTCACCCATAAAATGATTAATTTCCAGCAATATTATTTTCTAATGAAACTTCCAAGATAAATTAACTGCAAAAATGTACATTCAGGTACTAAATGAGATGACCTCCAGAACACAAGTGTTAGATCTAACCCAATTAAATGTTGGCAGCTGCCTGATTTACAGGCTCAGAGACATTCTTAAAAATATCCTTTTAGACTGAAATTAGACACAAGATCCAGTGGTCTCCGGGGGTGGCTCAAAATTTATGACTATTAATGACAGAATAGTTCATTTATCTAAAGGATTTAGGCAAAACCTTAAGAAGATAATAAACAAGAAATTCTTTTCCTTAGTACATAGAATTGCTATCAGCTAAAAGTTGTCATATAAGAACAATTAGGGGAAATTTTGTTAATAGATGTGAAACAGTATGCAGCTTGGAAGTGGAAACAAATTAATAGGATTTACTGAAGATCAGAGTTGGGTGGAGATAAACCCATCCAAAATTAGAAAAGGGTATATTTAGATTGCTGTATCATGCCAGAGTAAACTCAAGGTTGAGTCAAGTTTTAAATATATAACTCAAAGCCATGATATTGCCGTTAATCAGCTTCCTGTCAGTGTGACAAAATGCATAAAAAAAATCAATTTCAATAAAGGAAATGTTTGTTCTGGCTCATGTGTAGTTTGTAGTCTTGCTGTTTGAGACTGTTGGCAAAGCTCACCAGGATGGGAGGTCAGGATGGAGAAGGCTGCTTACCTTCTGATGCGAAGAGGGAAGGAGAGAAACGGGAGGAAGTTGGGGTTCCAGTACCTCCCTCCAGGGCATGCCTTCAGGGATCTGAATCCCCTGTTTAGGGCCCCATTGATTAAGAATTCCACCACCTCCCAACAACACTGCAAGCTGGTGATCAATCCTTTAACATAAAGACTTTTGAAGATATCTTCAAACCACCGGGGACTTGAAGCAAGATGAATCTTTGCATAATGTGGAAGACTGGGAATTTCCAGACGTGTCCCCAAAGACAGAACCCTCAAAGGGAGGAATTTAAAAGCTATTCAATATACAGATACCCATTCATTTCACACACCTCTGTAGACAGTCACAGAACGCAAAAGACACCTCTGTAAATCCTCCAAGCAGAAGACATTGATCCATATCACTGAACAGCAGTACAATTGTGTACACATGCATGTTTTCACCTCCTCGTTCCTTTCCAAAACAAACAGAAAACCTTAAGCCTTAACACTTAGACACTTAAAACAAAGCAGACGTGAAATCCATGGCTTAAAGAAGAAAAAAAAAATCTAAATTATAGCTGAGGGAACCTTAGTAAGTACCAGCTTTGAGCCATTGCACCTGCGGCTGGGCCAGCAGCTTTGTGCAGCGTTATTTTATGACTTCCAAAGCTTTTTGTTAAGTCATGATGGCAAATGGAAGCCAGGTTTTGGTCCCTTTCTTTGCATTTCTTGGATGAAATATCAAAGAGAACACATCGCCCAGATGAAGACAATACAATGGCCCTGGGGAGCACCAACCGGGTGTATCATCGGAGAGGTTTCATCTGGTTTTCAGGTGATTTAAAAAAATAATGGAGCGAGCACCTGGGGGAAAAAAAAAGACGAGAAAGACAGGACCCAGAATCGGATACGGGGTGCCCTTCATTTGAACAGTTCTCTGGGGCAGTCAAGCCAAGAGTTCCTGAACCGTCTTCTAAGTTCAGGCCTGGAGTCTTGGCCAGTAATCTCACCCCTTTCCTCTCTCCAGACCTGCATTAAGGCTTCTAAAGAGCCCATCCTCACAGAATGCTGTCCCTAATAGCCATGTTTTCCAGTCTCTCAAGAAAGCATCCAGAGGATAGGGATGTAGTTTGCTTGGCAGAATGTTGCTTATCCTGCTGGAGGCCCCGGGGTTGAATCTCAGCATTGCATAAACTGGGTACGGGAGGGTATGGTGCTGTTTCCTCTGCGTGGGACGAAGCGGGAGGATCAGAAGGTCAGGGTCACCCTTGTTTAATTTAGGGATTTTTGAGACCAGCCTGATACATGAGAGGGGGTAGGAGAGACAAGGAGGTGGCCAGGGAGGGAGAGGGGAACAGAGGGAGTGGAGAGAGAGAGAGAGAGAGAGAGAGAGAGAGAGAGAGAGGATGGTAGCTCAGCATGATGGTTAACTGAGATACTTGAGGGAACCACCGCTCCCTGGGCACTGTTTAAATCTGTTAAAAGTCTCTGTTAGTGTTAACAATAAGCCCTTTAAGTCTGTTTTGTAAACGTTCTTGATTGATGCTCATTTTCCTCTAAATAAACACAGACACTGGGGATGAGGTGCTTGAACTTCCTAATTAGCAGCTGCTGGACTTTCCCCCTAGATGCGCGGAGCAAAAAGGCCAAGAGCCAACCTCACTAACCTCAAGCCAGCAACATCCTTAGGGAACTCTCTATAGACCCCGGGACAGCTACATAGAGGTGGCAGCTGCTGCCCTGGCTTCTAAAGGCACCACCCCCGCCAGGCTGCTTTAAACAGTCCGAGCTATCATTTTTGCTATCAAAAACTTTGATGAACTCTGGATGACCCTGTACCATTGCTGCCTAGGCTGCAGAGGAAGCTCTTCTCCAAGTGGAGAGACTATTGTCTGGGTACTACTGGACTATTGTCAAAGTTGTGATTGGTCCCCATGCATAAGCCCTACTGGCTGTGATTGGTGTTAAGAGGTTGTTGGTCCAAACAGGTGGCTACGATCGGTTCAGATACCCGCCTTGCGCTATGTAGCTAGGCCACTTAGGCTCGCCACTAAAGTCCAGGAAAAGGCTTTTCTGTTTATTGCTCTTATTCGCTTTCCCTTCCTTAGTATTCTCCTTCCTTCCTTCCTTCCTTCCTTCCTTCCTTCCTTCCTTCCTTCC
>NW_026588368.1:2441635-2453398 GCF_907164565.1 Psammomys obesus | reverse complement strand
TCCTTCCTTCCTTCCTTCCTTCCTTCCTTCCTTCCTTCCTTCCTTCCTTCCTTCCTTCCTTCTTTCCTTCCTTCCTTCCCTCCTTCCTTCCTTCTTTCCTTCCGTTCTTTCCTTTCTCTCTCTCTCATCTATTTATCCATTTATTTACTCATTTATTTTCCTGTTTTCAGTAGTATGGGCTGAGTTGGTGACACCGAAAAAGAAGCAGCAGCGACTGGAAAGTGCTGCGGGCAAAGTTCACGGTGGCACAGGCAGCCAAGCAACCCGGGCAGCGGTGGCCAGCAGTATGGATGCAAGCTGTGAAAGCAGCAAGGACAATCTGATGGCTCAAGTAGCTGCCAGACCTTGGAGGTTGTCTCCAGGTTGGTGCCTGACAGCTCGAGGGGCTCTGCAGGACAGCCAGCTTTCCCAGCTCTAGCCCTGACTTCCGGCGATGCCACTCCCTGTGTGGACTCCATAACCTCACTGCAGATCCAGATTCTATCATGCCTGGGCTCACGCCTGAGTGACCCGGTCCCCACTGTGCCTGGCTTCCTGCTCCTGGATGGCCCATTGAGTCCTATGTGGGCAGTCCTGCTCACACCCGGCTCCCAAATACAGCCCCGGCAGAGGCAGATGCTGAACAGTTCAAGACGTGTAAAAAGCATAAGCAAAACCAAAACCAAAACCAAAAAGAAGGTAGAAGAAGAGAGAGCTGATGAAAGAGTAGAGAGTTGAGAATGAAGAGAGCATTTGGAGTGAAAGAGCCAGCGAGGAGAGGAGAACAGGAGTGGGTGGCAAATTAAAAAAAAAAAAAAAAAAGTAAATATTTGTATGAACATGTCACAGGGAAACTAGGGGCTTGTATGCTAACCAAAAAGAAATAGCAAAAAGCTGTGAGGAGCCAGAGGACCAGAAGAGTCCAGAAAGCTGTTAAGTCTTTAGGGCCAAGAGTCTCAGAGCCAAGGGCCAAGGGCCAAGGGCCTCAATACCCGAAGCCGGCACAGTCAAGGTAGTGCTGAGGGCTCTCACATTTGAGGATGCTCCACCTGCCTGTGAACAGGCTCACTGCTGCTAAAAACTGGCCAGCATTTGAAGTGCTCTAGCCAGACCACGATTTCACTTTCTCCAGATTAAGCAAAAGATCTTCAGGTAGCTGACTGGGGCAGGAAGCCGGCGTTGAGCCATCTTGGGGCTGTATCATGGGTTTAAGGGCTGACTCCAGTTACGTTATAAAGCTGTCTCAAAATCCAAATCCAACACCATACAAAAAAATAAAACAGCAAAACCCCCAAACACTAAATGTTCTATCAACGTATTCCTTCTTTCTAGCTAGTTGTCTTTCTTGTTCCATTGATCTTCAGTTACCATCTGGGCCCCATGACAACCATGGTTAACTAGACAGAACCTTCCTGATAATACTTATAAGTATTATCTTATCACAGGTAAGGGTAGGTACTTCCTACCCTTTAGTTTCTCTTTAGATTTCCCCAGTTGCCCTCTAATCCCCTTGTCCACTCCTAGACCAATGACCCTGTAAGGCAGTGCTTCTCAACCTCCTTAATGCTGCGACCCTTTAACACATTTCCTCATGATGTGGCGACCTCTGACCACAAAATTATTTTTGTTGCTACTTCCTAATGCAATTCTGCTACTATTACGAATTGTGATGTCAGCACCCAGTACACTCAGCATATCTGATATGCGACCCTGGTGAAAGGGTCAGTCAACCCCCAAAGGGGTCTGAACCCATTGGACACGAAATATATTACATACCTATAAAAAATAAATAGTAAAAATTTACATTAATTGAATAGTTTGTCGAACTGATGAGTAATAAATTTTAAAATCGTCATGACATTTGAGTTTCTGGAGCTAGCCCAGAGCCATTGTGAGAACCTTACTATGGATAATAGTGCTCTTTCAGAATCTGAAGACTTGGACATGATTTGGTAGATGCCCTAACGTAGCCCCTGAATTCATTGCTTTAGCAATTTTCATCTAAATCCAAGGAGAATTGGAAATAACCTAAATACCCAACAAAGGAGGTTAATAAATGATGGAACTTCAGTGCGGTGAAATTTTATGCAACCGCTAAGTCATTAAACTTACATAGACTCAAAACAGTGTTTTGGATGGTGTCTAGTAGAGATGTGCAAAACAAGGTGAGTTTAGACAAATTCACATATGTGCATTGTGTATTAAAAGTGCATTTCATGGGCTCTGCTCTCCTATAATTCTTGAATCAGGCCTAGATGTTGGGGTGCATGATAGGGCATGAAACAGCATGGCATTATGAGGAACAGGAGGCTCAGCACAAAGAACACTGAACTGGATGTTGGCAGATGTAGACCATGAGTCCTGGCAGCAGGCTGTCAGGAGGATTTTAGTCTGTGGGTTTGAGGTATGCAAATCAGGTTTAACAGCACTGGAATGGACTCAAGGGTGGGGTCAAGCAAATTCTGAGAAAGTTTATGTGTCTGCTCTCAGAGAGATTGGCCTTAGCTTTCTTTAACTGTGCCTTTATCTGGTGTTAGTGTCAGGGCAATGCTGGCTCTGCAGAATGCCTTTTCTATTTTATGGGACTGTTTGTGGAAGATTGGTATTAGCTCTTCTCTAAAGGTTTGGTAGGATTTGGCGATGAATCCATCTGGCCCTGGAGGTTTCTTCCTGGGAGACTTTTCATTACCGCTTCACCCTTGTTGATTGTAATGGATCTGCTGAAGTTGTTTATGCTGTTTTAATTTTATTCTATTAGGTCATATGTGTCTAGGCATTTCTCCATTTCTTTCTTTTCTTTTTTTTTTTTTTTTAAGTTTGAGGGGATAAATGTTTTCAAAAAACTCCCCAATGAATCTCTGTATTTTACTGAAATTTGTACTAACTCTCTGTTACCTCCAACTTTATAAGTTGCAGTGTTCTCTTTTTTTATTCTGGTTTGGCTAAGGGCTCACCAATCTTGTTTATTTTAAATGACCAACATTTTGCTTGATTCTATGCACTTCTTATGAAGTCTTCATTTTATTAATTTTTTCCCATATCCTCATTATTTCCCACCTTCTTCTGCCTTATGGCTCACTCTTGTTTCTCCAGGACCTAGAGGTATACTGTCAGGTCACTTATTTGAGTTTTTCTGAATGTTTGTTTATTTGTTGATTTTTTTGAGACAGGGATTCTCTGTGTAGCCCCGGCTTTTCTGAAACTTGCTCTGTTGACCAGGCTGGCCTCCAACTCAGAGATCTGTTCAATGTAACCACTCATAGCTATAAACTTTCCTCTTAGGACTGCCTTGGCTGGATCTGAGAGGTTCTGGGGAGTTGTGCTTCCATGTTTGTTTGCTTTTTAGGAACTTTTTACTTTTATCCATGATATTTTTAATGACTCATTGGTCCTTGAAGAGTGTAATGTTCAGTCTGTATGTGTTAGTGTAGTTTCTGTAGTTTTCCTTGCCATTGATTTCTAGTTTTTTGTACTATTATCTTAGAGGACACAGGAGATTATATTGATTCTTTTGTACTTGATATGACATAATTTGTGATATAGAATGTAGCATTTTTTAGAGAAGGTTCCAGGGAATGCTGAAAAGAATGTATGTTCTGTTTCTTTTGGGTAAAATATTCTGTATGGAGCCATACAATCTATGGTACAGTTTAACTCTGAAGTTCCTTCACTGATTTGCAGTTTGGATGACTTTTTAGGGATGAGAGTGAGGTACTGAAATTATTCATTACATGGAACCAAATTTTTGTGAGTTACCATATACATTAGTTTTTGTTTTGAGAAATCAGAAGCTCCAATGCTTAGGGCTTACACATTTGCAGTTGTATTTCTTCCTGATGAGTTGTTCCCTTTATAAATATGGAGCTAAGAGGGAAATAGCAGGATATAGGAGATTTGAAGGGGGAAGTGGGAAAATGGAGTGGGTCTTTAATTAGGGAGAGAGAAAGGATAAGAATAAAAAGGTAGAAAGAGGGAATGGAAATAAATAACACTGATGACATTTGAAAAGGCCATAAGGAGCCAGGAGTGGTAGTATACAGCAGAAATCCCAGCACTCAGGGAGGCAGAGGCAGGCAGATCTCTGTGAGTTCGAGGCTATGCTGGTCTACAAAGCAAGTCCAGGACAGCCAAGGCTACACAGAAAAATCCTATCTCAAAAAGAAAAAAAAAAAGAAAGAGAGAAAAGAAAGGCCATAGAAAATTATTTTATATTTATGTAAAATTACATATATATTACATTCATATATTTCTATCATATAATATATTATGTTATATGATAAGATTACATAATATATATATTATGTTAGATTATATATTACATATAATTATAATATGTTATCTATTACACAATATTACATAAATGTAATGCACAATATTATATATTTTATATGCATTGACATATATTACTTATTATATTAATATTATGCTTAATATATAAGATGTTATATTCTATTATATATATAGTTTGAATGAAGTTACTCCACTTAGAGTGATTATGCTTCTCCCAAGAGCCATAGACTTATCTAACCCTAGTACCAGGCACAGTAAACCTCCTTTTAGGTTGTTGGTTATGAAAGTTTAAGAGACCCCAAAACAATACAGACCATTGCTTTACTTTTAGTTACCTCCCTGAGGTTGAGAGTAAGTCCATATCGCTGAAGACACCGTATAATTTGGACACTTGCCTCAGAGGATTTCAGCTGGTCTGACTTGACATCCTTCAAGACAAGCTTTCGTATTACTGAACGTGTTATTACTGAACAAGCTTTCGTGTTATTCAAGCTTCCGATGGAAGGAAGCAACCAGTAGTCTTATCCAGCTGTGACGCCTACAATAAAACTAAAATAATGACCAAAACGGCAAAACATCCCAAAGGGCACAATACTGGCACTCTAGTCATTTGTCTAATTGGACTTAAACCTCCCTTAGCAGGGGAGGAATCATGCCCAGTACTGGAAACATAGCCAACTTCCTTCACTGGTTAGTGCTATCATGGATCTTAGAGGAGAATCCACTCCCACCACTTCTTAAACCAGTATAATTCCTAATTGCATTCTAAATACTCACCTTTAAACCTACAGATACGTGTAGCTTTCACCCATCGTTTTAAAAGCTTCTCTTTGCAACAGACAGAGACTATTATAAAAAGCTATAACTGATCAAAATGCAGAGAACTAACTATGGGGCGCCCAGCCACCGTTCATACATACACAACATAAGCCCTATTCCTAAGGTTTGCTGAACATTGTGGAATAGGGGGTGCAAGCATTTTGAAAGCCAGAGGAAGTCGGCTATGAGACCGTGTCTTCCATATATAGCATGGAAGCTAACCCATGAAATCTTAAAAATATGACTACATAAACAAGATCTGAACAACGACAACAGCAGTTGATATACCAGCATACATGGAGGAAATCTTATGATACTGCACCCCCAGATGAAAAGCCAGAGGGAAGAGGGAGAAGCAGTCTTTCCTGGATAGGAGATCCCCAGACAGTTATCTAACACCAAGTGGTCAAGCCTAAAAACACATACAGGTAAGCAACACAAAACAGTCTCTGCAGCTTACATAGGAATTTATTTCACTAAAGGGTTATACATTTGAGAGGGATAACAGGGGGCCACGGGAGTGAAAAAGGTTGCTGGAGAAATGATGTAATTGAATTTTAATTAAAACATGATAAATTCAATTTAAAATAAATAAATATGGATATCTCTCTTAGCTAAGATTACTGTTGCTGTGAAGAAATATCAATCACAAAAGCAACTTGGGGAAGAAAGGGGATATTTTGCTCACACTCTCTCTTCACAGTCCATCGCTGAAGAAAGCCAAGGTCGGAGCTCAAGCAGGGCTGAAACCGGGAGGCAGGAGCTGATGCAGAGGCCATGGAAGGGTGTTGCTTACTTGCTTGACTCTCATGGATTGCTCAGCCTGCCTTACAGAACCCAAGACACTAACTAGCCCAGGGGCATTCCCACCAACCAGGGGCTGAGTCTTCCCATATCAATCACTAATTAAGGAAATGCCCTACAAGCTTGCCTGCAGACCAATCTTACGGTGGCATTTTCTCAATTGTGGTCTCCTCTTCTTGAATGACTCTAGCTTATGTCAAGTTGGCATAAAGACTAGCTGGATGCTAAGATTAGCTAATCTTCATCCTGTTTCACTGTATATAATAAACACATCCCTTCATTCAGGTCATTTGGATTGTGGGACAAATGCTTTCGCCTAGTAGTCTCTGGTAGAAATCTGTGGCATGACGGACTCTTCTACTTTTCTGCTAAGAGCTAACATGCCTTAAACTGAATTCAGAAACCTGGGAAACCAGTGGGAAAATACATACCGTTATTTTCACTTAGTGTAATTGAGAGTCAGCATTCCCTTCTACTGGGGAATGCATGGGAAGTTTCCCTCTTAGAAGGACTTGACCTACAATGTTTCAAATCTGTCTTGGGTCTCTTGGGGGCTTCAAACAAATACTCATGACACATTTAATACATACTGAGCCTTCTAGGGGGTAAGACCATCATAAGTGGACAGTAGCCTGAGTCTAAGAGACAGAATAGCAGTGACAGCTCCTGAGCTTCCTTAGAGGACAGAGGCCTGGGCACAGCATCTGTAAACATGGATAAGGTACTTTTTCACAACCCTTAGTTTGTGGCACGACACCTTTAAAGGGCTGAGAGAAATATTTTCAATCCGGAATTCCAGTTACCAGCTGTAAAGATGTTCACAGAAGAAAAAAAAAAAAAAGACAATATAATTGTCACTAGCAGACTTGAATGGAAAGAAAGTTGTAGGGATTTCTGGTAGTGAGAGGGGCAACCAAAGAAGAAGGTACATCAGAGAGGAAGGAAAGCAGCAGATACAACAAATATGAATGCGGTGCCTTTCTCTCCTTCAGCTCTTAAGATGTTGGGTGTTGGGAGGTGAAAACCATGACATGACCTTATGAAGTTCCCAGTGCGTGTAGATGCCATAGCTCAGGTAACTGCCACATAGAGGGAGGAGGGAAACCACCTTTGTATCAAGATCTAGATATCTCACTTGATTTTTAAAGCATTCATCCAAAATAGATTTTAAAAGTTAAGCAAGAGATAAAACAAAACAAAATAAAATGAAGGGAGCTAGTCAAACCACAGTAAGCAAATAAAATATAAAAAAAAAAAAAAACAATTAAAATACACCAAAGGAAAGTTGGAAAGAAGGAATAAAGAAACGTAATGGACAGACTCGATTGTAAAATTGTAAATCTAAATCTAGACATATGAATAATTTTCTTAAATGTAAACCTTCTACACCAAGCGTTTAAAAGTCAGACTGTCATTTCATTGGGTATGAAAACGCATGCAATGTAATGATAACGATACAAGGATAGCATGAGGAAAAAAAACCTGGAAAATACAGAGTATGGGAACGCTGCGTGGCTGCACTGACACCCGAGTTCAGAGCAAAGCAATCTACCCAGCCGCAAAGCCAGGCACTGCAGGACACTGAGCCGGTTTACCAAAGAGATAAACGATGACAAGGATGAAAAGAGTGAAGATGCCAGTGATTATATCATGAAAGAAAGAATTGCCACAGACCCCGACAACACTGAGAGAACAAGAGTATTGCAAGCGGTACCCTCGTGGTCTGGCGGCACAGTAGAGAAAGGACCATTCCCTGGGAACCATACACGGTCACAGCTCACACAGGAGATAACCTCTGAAGGAAGGAGGTGATAGCGCAGCACAAATGCTCCTGACAAGAAGCTCTGGATTAGATGGTTTCATCGAAAAATCGGAATAAATATTTAAAAAGGAAGTAGCTCCGATTCTACCAAGTGCCTTCCAGGAAACAGAAGATGGCAAAATACTTCCACCCTCGTCTTTTTAAAGGGGTGTCATCCCCAAAGTTGTCCTTGGGAAAGTGGGACAGAGACAAGAATTTTATCTTTCATTTTCAGCCACCGTGGGGAGGAGGGGGATTTTATTTTTAATTAGGTGCACCTGTCACTCTAATTTACTACTAGGTGTGTGCACCTTGGTTGCAAGCCTTCAGAACACTCGGCCCCGAGCTCCCCGTTACATAGCACCAGAGGCTGTAAACAAATCCAGGGAACGCGATAGTCAAGTTCTCTCTCTAAAGCTTTGTCCTCCCTATCTTCAAAGATAGTCTCACACACTTCTAATCTAATCTCAAGTCTTTTATGGTTGTTTTTCCCCAAGTTCTTCAGTCTATCAGAATAAAGTGAATTCACTGTTCTCTTTTCTTTTCTCTTTTCTTTTCCTTCCTTTCCTTTCTTCTCTTTCCTCTCCTTTTCCTTCTTTTTATTTCTTTCTTTTCACACTCAGCTTCTGGGGATTAATCAATGAGATTCTCAGAAAAGAATGTGCGTGGAGGAAAGCCCCTGGAGCAGCTTATGACCTCCGGCTCTGCTGGGGCTTCGTTTCTGCCAAGCACTCAGAGTGCTCCAGAGGGCTCATGGGAAGACTGCCGAGGGACTCCTGGGAGGTCGTGACACCATCAATTAAGAAACTGCGTTGGCTGGCAATTGTGTCTGACCTTGGAAAAATGTGAATTTAAGGAAAGTAAGAGAATGCCGGCCATGCTGGGTAGCCCGTGTTGTGGCACGAGGGTGGTGCAGGGCAGAATGGAGTTAAGAGCTCGTCCACATAAACATCCTGCGGTTCTTTCACAGCGACCAATGGCATGTGGGATACAGGAGTCAGAACCACAGCGAATGAACTAGGGATTTTGAAGGGGGAGAAAAGGTTGGCAAAAGGCGAGTCTTTATCAAGAACAAGATGTTTGGAAATCATTCTGAGCCATTTGTTCAGGCCAGATGTCCCTGGATGGATCCCAGCCTCATTTCTCCCCAGGCTTTTTGCACAGGCTCCTGAAACTTTCGCTGTTGGTGATCGTCGACTGTGTCCTGGGAATCTGAAGTTTGTAATGACAGTAGCACAGGCCGGGAGGTATGGTTGTCTCCACATCTGGGGCCTGTTTTCACTCGTGTCTGGTTCTAATGTGGTGTGTGCTTGGCATGATGACCAGAAGAACCACAGGCTCCATTCTGAGCACCCAGCATCAGCTATGCCCATCGAAGCCTAGTGCTTCTCTCCAAATAACCTTTGTTGGCCCAGATCCCACAATGATGCAGTGAAATCGCATCATGATGGACAGTAAATGTCCGGGGTTCTGACAGAGCAGCAAAGGCCTAAGGAACCAACCTGATCTTCTTCCTGAGACGTGTACAGATGGGGTGTGAAATAAACATGCTAACAGTCAATGCCGTGCAGCACTTAGCAGGAGCAAACCACCGTTGTAAGGGATGCATGTAAGCCAACGCATTACCTCTAAACCATGCCTTGTGAGCTATCGTTGTCACCACCTGGTAGACAAGAGGAACAGGGAACAGAGAAGTCCAACTTGCTATGAAATCTCTCAATCAGTAAGTGGTAGTTCCCAGAGTCTGAGTGTGTGTCAGAGTTTTGGTCAGGCATGTGTCATGGCTTCTGTCACATAGAACCATCCCACGTCAGCTCAGGCAGTGTGGTATTCTCTGAACACAACGTCTTTCAATATCATTTGTCTTTGAAGATTCTCAAACATAAAAGTAATCCCGAACAATGTTGAGCACATCCATTTCTTTTTCAAGAAAGACTGAAACATTTTGAAATCCTGACTGATGGTGTATTTCTACCAGAGGACTGTGTTAGGGGGAGAATCCTGGGGTAGGATTTGGGGGTTTTGAGGGTATGAATATGAAATGACTCCCACAAGTACTTGTGTTTGTACTCTTGGCTCAGACTGGCCATGCTGTTTTGGAAGGTTTTGAAGAGATGGAGTCTTACTGAAAGAAGTAGGTCCCTGAAGGTGGGCTTCAGGGATTGGTAGCTGAACCCCACTCTCTGTCTGCTCTCTGGTTCCTAATTGTGTACACAATATGACCAGCTATCTTACCCACTCCAGCTGCCAGGCTTTTCCTGCCATGATGGACTGTCTTCCCTTGAACTGTAAGCCACCAAGCACACCCTTCCCTCCTTAACGTGTCCCTTACCCATTTGCCCTTAACGTGATCCTTGTTGGGTTTTTGGTTACAGCAACAAAGAAAATCAGCAGTACAAAATGTTCTTGAGAAAAATCTCCAAATCTAGAGTAGAATGTACGTAAGGGCAGATGAATGCCTTAAACGTAGACACAAAGGCAAATGTGTGAAGCTCACCACAGAAACCCATGCTCAGAGCTGAGCCCGGGTGGGAGATGGGGTGGGATGACAGACAATGATGTCATCAACTTGGAGGGGAGAGAAAGAGAAGGGAAGCTCAGACAGACGAAATGGAACTTCCAGGTATGTAGCCAGCTTCAGGATGTGTCCAGAGTGGCTTGTCCCCAACAGCCTTTCAAACGTTTTGTGTTGGGCTGGCCTTGGTCACAGTAAACAGGAACCGACTTTAAACTATGACACTTTCTTTGGCACAATGATGTGCAGCTTATTTCCACACTCAATTGATGTTCTTCACTGCATGGATCTCTCTCCCGTTTTTGGTTGGGTTTTGTTTGTTTGTTTGTTTGTTTTGTCTCTTGGTTTCTTTCTCTTTTTTCCTTCAAGTATACAAACTAACTCTACCATCATTCGTTAATGTATAAGTCTCCTTTAGTTATATTTTTGCATTTGGTTACATGTTTATTTTATTGAAATATATAAACCATATAGAAGAACAGATTTCACTGTGTCATTTCCATAGTGCATACTGTATACTTTGGTCATATTCATTGTCTGTGTCACCCTCATTTTCCCCAAGTTATACTAGTTTTGATAATGTCACAAGCATTTGGCAGATATTAACACAGGAGCAAGCTCTCATACATGGGTCTCCACCTATGGGCACCCTATCTTTTCCACCCACTTCATTCAGACCTTTGTGGGCTCTCAAAACTGTGTCTTTATAAGTCCCTGTCACTATTAAGATATAAATTATATTATGATGCACATATAACTATCATATATGCTATACCATGTAATATTATATATCTAATATATATAAATATTTAAACTATTTTATAAGTACACTGACATTATGATAAATCAAAGGTAAATTTATTATTGTTATATTAATTTTTTTCCTGATCCCAAGAAAAATAAAATAGTCTCCTCTATCCTTAAGATGAGCAAAGGTCAAATAACTTTAAAATCACAATTTTTCTTGGACTTTTCAGAGAGATAAAGTCAGAGAGCATGCTGACATCTGGAAGGATGAGCAAACCAGGCCAAGCTCTGCTCCCAAGGAGCCCTAGAGCAACACATGAACATACACACACACACACACACACACACACACACACACACACACACACACACGGTTGTCTTCATGAGTTTCTAGAAATTGAGTGTGAGCTAGCTAGCAAGTAACACAGTTTGACTAGGGTTCTTCATAGTTTCATTGACTTTACCTTCCCTGCCCTCCAGAGTCTCACGGTAAAGGGCTAAAAAGGAGTCACCTCCTAGAAAAGAAGAAGTAAGCTCAGAACTTTCCAAAACCAAGACTTTGCCTGGGTTGGGGTGGGGGTGGGGTGAGGTGGAGTGTGGATGTCATACCTGGGCAAGAGAGCCACTCCAGCCTTTTTGTTTCAGTTAAAGGAAGGTATAAGGGCCAATGTGGTGGTGCATGCCTGTAATCCCAGCACTCAAGGAGGCAGGCAGAGAGGAGAGGCAGAGAGAGGCAGAGAGAGGAGAGAGGCAGAGAGAGGAGAGAGGCAGAGAGAGGCAGAGAGGCAGAGAGAGGCAGAGAGGCAGA
>NW_026588368.1:2383023-2441625 GCF_907164565.1 Psammomys obesus | reverse complement strand
AGAGAGGCAGAGAGAGGCAGAGAGGCAGAGAGAGGCAGAGAGGCAGAGAGGCAGGGAGGCAGGGAGGCAGGGAAGCATGGAGGCAGGGAGGCAAGAGGCAGAGGAGGCAGAGGCAGAGGCAGAGGCAGGCAGATCTCTATGACTTCAAGGCCAGCCTGGTCTACAAAGTGAGTCTAGGACAACCAAGGCTACACACTGAAACTGCATCTCTCAAAAAAAGAAGAGGGGGAAAAAAGGAAAGAAAGGAAAGGAATAAAAAGAAAAAGAAAAGGAGAAGAAGGGCTAAAAAAGAAAGGCCCTCAATGCCATAAGTGGAACAGAGGAGTTTGGTTCCTGACTTTAAGACATTAAATAATTGTGACTTGGTATTTAAAACAACATCTTGCTTTGGCCATTGAACACATGCAAAGTTAGTTAGCAGTGAGCATAACAGAAAGTATAGCTTTGGCAAATGGGTCATTCCAGTGGTTGTCCTGCATGTCTAGTAATGACTCATCATTTTAAAATTAAAAATTCGGGAAAATCCCACTAGAGTCATAAGAGCTACTTTTCACACTATCTTCTCCAGCTACTACAACCAGTCTTTAGATTCATCAATTTATACTCTCCTAATGCCATGTGATGAAGTGTTCTAGTCATTTCCTATGTGCAGTTGTAAAAAAGCAAAAAAGTAGGTCACGTGGTTTACCCAAGGGCACCCAGAGCAGGTATGTGGCTCGGCAGTGACACACTGAGCTTTGCCTCCTGAGTCTGCACTAATTCTGAGCACATCTTCCACCTTCTGGGCCAGGTGCGTTAGTAGGGATGCTCTAGACTCAATAACCGAAGCAGAACCTGCCCTTCCGTTATAGAAACTGGCTTGCCACGGTTAATCCCAGTGGGCCATCTTCTTGGACATCACTAGCCCATCCTGCCTTTCGTGCGCACCAGACAGTTGCATTGGTCTACAGTTGGACAAAACAATCTAATGTGAAGTCCACTTCTCATCAAGTGTTCGCTATCTCGTGTCTTGTATCGACTAATGTATTGCAAGCACAAAATGGCTGTATGGGTACCCGCCATGAATGCACGTAGCAGGATACAGAGGTAGGGGCCTGGTAGACGTGATGAGATGTGAAAACAAAAACTAGACACTTCAAAATTTGTTGGAAACGACATTGCTTCTCAGAATCCTGAGAGCGTAACACATTGCTAACTGAGGAGGAAAAAAAAAATCAAACTCAAAGTTTAAAGTGTGGTTTTTACTCAGTATGTATTGATTTTAGACCATGATTAAGTCTAAAAATCAGAAGCCAAAACACCAAGTTAAGACCATCTGTGCATATACAGCTATGAAAAGGAGTCGGTTACAGCAATTGTGACGACAACAGCACAAAATCTCCAGTGTGCCTGAGAAATAAAGCTTGAACGATCCAACCTAAAGTCTCAGGACATCTGCTGGGACTCCCTCCTGCTGAAGCAACTCATCCTTCTCCTTTGTAAGAATTTGTAATGAATTGACAAGGCCAATAACATTTGCAGGTTGAAATCACTCCTTTATATTTTAATCTCATTTAAAGGCTCCCCTAAAGTTGGTAAATAAAATTAAACCATTACAACAAGTAATGAGAGATCTCACCAACAGCTCAGGTCCTAGTCAATAGAATATTTACTGTGCGCATAAACCCAGAAACACTTACACAGAGTACAGCTGGGCAACAGCAGGAAGGTCCACCGAGCAAGCAAGTGGCACTCCTCTTCCTTTACATTCCTCTGTCACCCAGATGTTCTTCTCTGAATATCTTTGTCTTTTAACCTCCAAACTGCTTGCTTGAAAGGGCTCGACTCTCAAGGCCATAGAGATTTAAGACCTTCAACTTCCTGATCACTCATCCAATGTCAATAAGGCATGTTTTGAGATATGTGTTCTTAATACTCACAAATGTATAAATTATAGTCCAGATGAAATGTCAGTATATGTAGAGCAGGAAATAACAGGGAAGGAAGACCATTTTTAATGTCTTATTCTCATGGGTCTCCTCAAGGCCAAGTCACACTTGGCTTGGGCTTATTATTAACGACAGCGTATTTAAATCACATTCTAAATCGGCTTCTTGATTAGTATAAATGAAGTTTCAACTAAGTATATGTCATATATGATTATAGCCTTACAGCATTGCTACCTAATGTGACCTATCATAAGCTTGCTTGAGATAAATAAAAAGTGGCAGGGCTGACATTTTCTTGTTTGCTTGGCATTTCCAATTCATAGGGTTTTTACCTTTGTGTTAGCTCATATTAAGCCAGATAATTGGAACTGTAGCTCTATTTGTCAGGGTAAATTGCAATGGGCAAAGCTATACAGTGCCTTGCCTAGTGTGACCTTTCATTACCATCACAGCCTTTTATGCCTTCTGAGTTTTGAAAACCTGGTAAGGAGTCAATGGTTCTTTCTACAGAAATCCAAGTTCTTATATCCAATGCAGTATACTTGGCTATTGTCTTGGGCCTGGGTATTTAGCTGCAAATCTGCTTCAGCAAACTTGCCTGGATATATATAACCTAGATATATGTATGCTTGGAATTCTCATTTGAACAGATTTAAGCAACACTCTGAAGTGCTCATTAAATTACATCAATAAAAATCTTTGTGTGTATTCATCTATATTTGCATGAGAATGATTCATGTATTATTTTAAAGATATACTCAATGCTCTGTACCACATGCGTTAAGGCCAACAGAAGACAAATGCAGAGAGGAGGTGAGGTGTTGACAATTGTAATTGTTTTCTCAGCCTTTCCCAGAAAATCTCCAAAGCAGCATGTGATACATAGTTGTCTATTTTAAAGGGATGTATTAGTTAGGGTTCTCTAAAGGAACAGAACTGATACATGGAGGGAAAGGGGGAAAGGGAGCGGGAGAAGGAGGAGAGGGAGAGGGAGAAGAAGGGGGGAGAGAGAGGAGCAACTTAAGAACACTGTTTGAGTCGTCCAGCAATGGCTGTCTCACACTAAAGAGGACAAGAACGCAGTACTTGTTCAGTCTATGACGCGGGATGTCTCAGCGGTCATGGTGCTGGAGGCCTGGAAGATTCCTGGAGAGCTGTGCTCTCCAGTCTGTGTTGGAATCCCCAATAAATAGGCTCTAATGTCAGTGAAGGAGTGCAGGAGCAACAGGACAGATGGGCCTGCCAGTGAGAGTGAGGGCAGCAGGCAAAGAGCAAGGTCCCCTTCCACGTCATCTTATCTCGGCTGCCACCAGAGGGTCCCACCCGGATTAGACTTTGTGTTCCTGCTTCAAATAATGTGATCAAGAAAAATCGCTCACAGGAGTGAAGCAGCTTGGGTTTTAGTTGATTCCAGATGCAGTCAAGTTGATAGCCAAAAATAGCCATCATTGAAGATAATAAGGAAATACATTAAATGTTAGTATGAATTCATTCCATTAAAACACACAGGTTGGGCCTCGAGAGATGGCTCAGAACTTAGGATACTAATTGCTCTTCTAGAGGACCAGGCTTTGATCCCCAGAACCCATATGGTGGCTCACAACTGTAACTTCTGTCCCAGGAGGCTCAACACCCTCTTCTGGCATCCAGGAAGAACTGCATACATCTGTACACAGGCACACATGTAGGCAAAATACCCATACCCATGAAGGAACAAGATAAAATGTTTTTAAAATGTCAGTTAGAATCCCCATTACTAGGTTGTCTTGTGGGCTCCCCTTTGATATCATCACAGCAGAGCAGTTGGACCAGGAACCTTTTATATTATCCTTGCCATTAACATTCATCTGGGTAAAAGTACCAATATCTCCTAAAGGAAGACGACACGGACTCTGTTCTTGGTCTTCAAGGTCACTTGCCCTATATTCATGCCAGAGTTGGGGATAAGGCAGCAGAATGTGAGACTGTTGTAAGCCTTTATAGTCTTGGAATTCCTTCTGTTACCAGGGGCGATACAGAAGCTCTGCAGTGCCTTCGGGGTTGGGCTGGGACTGTAGGCATCCTATGCTGTGGTTTGACATCTTTGCCATGATTTACAAGCCCACACAAGAAACATACGATACTTATGACCAGTAATGATTTGGAAACTAGCCTAATGCTTTTAGAACATCTATATTTACAACACCTAAGCCCTACAGACCTCTCTCTCTCTCTCTCTCTCTCTCCGGAAACCCCAGAAAATCTCTTAACTGACAAAGTGGTGAGGGGATGAAGGAGGAGATTGGTGGGAGCAGAAACCCATAATGCAACCATGCAACCACAAGGGCACTTTAAACACCTGACCTTTAAAGGCAGCCAAGGGCAGATCTCTGGTCCAGATGAGATGACTTAACTTTTATTTTCCTGTTCCTCTCTACGGGGCTCAACTACAGTTGGACACAGCCCAGGAACAACTGCTTGAAGACTCTGACAGATGGTAGGTAGAAGGTAAGCTGGCTAGGGACTGGGTGAAGGATAACTTCACCCAATGCCCTCTGCCCCAGTCTTCCAAGAGAGGATGTGTTCTTGCCTCACAGGCACCCATTCTTTTACAGATCAATGGCGTTCCCCTAAGCAAGGAGGTGGGAGAGGCAAATATAGCATTACTGACAAGATGAACGATGTGGTCCCCACCGGAAATCAGTAGCCTGCTCTTTTTACATCAATCTCTAGACTTCCCTTCTCATTAGACATTGAAACCGGAAGAGGACAAAGCTAGCCTGAGGCTACCACCTATGGTCTCTTTAGGAAGCCTTTTGACCCAAATGGGGGACCCTTTCTCCACCCAGAGATATAGATTTGACAAATTAGAGAGAGGTATTGAGGCAGAGGGTTTACAGTTCAGGAAATGCCCCCAACCCAGAGCCTGATAATTTCAACCTGACACACATTCATCAGTCTAGAAAAAGACCTGGACACAGCAAGAAGCCTGGGCCAGGAAGGCCCCTGTTCATGCCTATAGAAACCGAGATAGGATTGGGGAACCATATGACCCACTGTGGGGCCCAGCCTGAGGAAATCTTTCCACCTCCTCAAACAGGTGCTAGCAGGAGCCCCTGTAACATCAGCTTAAGAAAACAACAACCATAACATCCACAGAGAGGCTCTGAAAATTAAATCACTATTATAACTACAGGCCAGATGATAGCTGAACCTGGCAGTGACCTACCAAACTAAGAATAGTTTGAGAAGCAGAATCAAGCAGTGAATTCATTTGGATCTGAATTTCTTATAACTTCTTATAAGAAGTTATAATTTCTTATAAGAAATCTCCAATTTCACTGGTTTGTATAGGCCTATTTAAACTGAGTACTTTATCTTGGATTAACTTTGGAAAGTCATATTCAACTAGAAATTCTTCCATTTTTTTGGTATGTGCCAATTTAGTACAGTATACATTTTTAAATTATAATTCTACAATTTTCTGAATTGTCTTGGTATCTGTGGTAATGTCTCCCTTTACGTCTCTAATATTAATAATTTGAGTCTTTTCTCTTTGGCTTAGGCAAACTAAGGGTTTGTTGATCTTGTTTATGTTTGCAAATAAACTCTTTGTTTCATTACTTGCTTCTATTATTTTTATTTTTGTGTTATTAATTTTTTCCTGGTCTTGATTATTTCTTTTTATTTACTCATTGAGATTTAGCTTGTTCTTATGTTTTCCAAGTCCTAAAGTACATCATTCATTTATTATTAATTATTAATTCATTATAAATCTTTATTAATTATTAATCATTAATTATTTATTTGAGGTATCTCTGATTTTTTAATGTCCACTTAATGTTGGATAAATGTCTTGCAGCCATCATTGTATCTCACAAGTTCTAATGTGCTGTATTTTCATTTCCATTCATTACTGAAAATCAAACTCAGTTTCTTAATTTCTTCAATGATCTATTCATCATTCATCATTCAGTACTATGCTGCTCATCCTCCATGATTTGTATACATTCAAATGTTTTCTTTTACTGTTGATTTCTAGTTTTTTTTTCTATTGTAATAAAGTAAAATACAATAATTTATTCCAACTTTACAATATTTGTTAAGACTTGCGTTGTGTCCTATTATACAATCTATTTTAAAGAAAGTACCATGGGCTACGAGAAGAAGATATATTCTGCTGTGACTGGACAGAGTATTTCTGTTGATGCACCTATAGGTTTGTCCTACGATGTGACTTAACTCAAATATTTCTCATTTTGTTTGTTTTGTTTCTGTCAAGAAGGCCTTTCTATTAGTGAGAAGGCAATATTGAATTCAGTCACAATTATTGAATTGGTTAACCTTGCCTTTACATCTCTCAGTATTTGTCTTTCCAAATAGAGTTCACCTGTATTTCATGTGTATATGCTAAAAATTATAATGTCTTCTTGATGGACTTTTTTTTTTCTTCTCAAGTAAAATGAATGATCTTTTTAAAGACTCCCTGGCTTATTTTGTCTTGGAGACTACTTTGTTTGCTATATGAAGAGGAGTACTATCTCCTTATTTCCTATGTTGATTTGCTTGGTATTTCTATCTTGTAGCTTTCGGGATCCCTTTCTTCATTTCACATGTTTAGTATTTTAGCTACAATCTGGTGTGAGGAAATTCCTTTCTTGTTTTGTCTACCTGGTATTCTATACACCTTATGCACCTGGCTGGAGGTACTGTTCTTTGATTTGGGTTTTTTTCCCCCTTTATGATTTATAGAAAACATTTTTGATGACTTCAGCACAAAATTTTTCTCTCTTTTCTATGCCTGTGATTGTATATTAGTTTTTCAAGTTGTTTCAGAGACCACAGACATTCTATTTATGCTGTCTTACTAATTTACCTTTGTTATTGTCTGAACTTTACAATTATTCTCCCATGTCTTCAAGCCCAAAGCTGTTTCTTCTTCTTGATCCTCTATTGGTTGAGACTTTCCATGGAGATTTTAGTGGACTTACTGAAATTTGATTTCCAACATTTTTGTTTGATTTTCCTCCTGCATATCTACTTTTCTATTGAAGACTTTTCTCTTAATTACTATAATAACCTTTTATTTAATTCTGTTATTTTTCTCTCTTAGAATTTATTCGGGAATTTACGCTTTTATTTATTTTTTATACATTTGTAAAATCATTCTTCTAGATTCTTTCTCTGGCATTTTATTCAGTCCATTGTCATTGAACACTATCACCTTGACAGTTCTGTTTGTTTCAGCTTCATCCCATCATATTTGATGTATTGTGTGGTCATTTTAATTCATCTTAATGTATTTTATAATGACCCTGTGATTCTTTCTTTAATTTATGGGTTATGTGAGCAGTGTTATTTAATGGCCACATTACTGTGAATTTCTCAAATTAAATCTTAAATATTCTTTCATCATCATTATAGACTCTCTTTTGTCTGGTTTTATACATTAGCAATTAGCAAGGCTTTTTTATGGCTTCATGTAAATTCTAGCATAGTCCATGTACATTTGAGAAGGAAGCACGTCCTACAGTTCTTGGATGTAATAGATGAACATCGGTGAGTGATATGTCTAGGCTGCATAATGCACTTTGCAGTCATCTATTTCCCTGTTGATCTAGTTGTTGCTAAGGTAAGGCATCAGTATTGCTAGCTGTTCTTATTGAATGATCTATTTCTCCTTTTAGTTCCTTTTGGTTTTTCTCATGTATTTGGAAGCTCTGTTGTTAGATACATAAACGTTTATAAGTTTCTATTTCTTCATAGTGAATATTTTTATAAATCACGTTTATCATAGAAATTTTCATATTAACAATTGTTGTTTTAAAGTGGACTTTGATTGTTATTAGACAGATACACTAGTTGTCTTTCAGTTACTATGTATACAACGTAACTATTTTGGAAGCTTTACTTTTAACTTTATTATTGAACATAAGGTATATCTCTTTATGATAGCATCTAGTTGACCTGTGTATTTAAATTTCTATCTTATTAACCTTCCTCTTTTAATTACAAAGTTAAAATTACTATGCTTACATAATTATGCATCATTTTATAATTTCTCTCTCACATACTCATTGATTCCTTCTTTAGAATCTTCCTTTGTGTTAAAACATTTCTAATTATATCATTTAGTCCGACTTGCATTTTACTTTTACTATATTGTGTTGAGTCCATTTTTAGTGGTTTAGGATTATAAATAATATGCTAAATTAGTGTGAGTTTGGAGAGGTGAGAACACTTAAAAATTCAGTCAATAATGATTAATAGTTGCACAAAACATGAATGAACTTAGGACTTTTGTTCTAGTCGCCTTCTGGAAAAACATTTTGACCAAAAGAAACTTAGAATAAGGACAGGTTTATTTTTACTTACAGAAGTGGTTCTCAACCTTTCTAATTCCGTGACACTTTAATGCAGTTCCTCATGTTGTGGTGACCCCCAACTATAAAATTATTGTGTTGCTACTTCATAACTGCGATCTTGCTCCTGTGATGACTCATAATGCGAATATCTGATGTGCAGTATTTCCCATAAGTGATTCCCAAAGTGGTTGCATACCACAGGTTGAACCCACAGTTCATCATCCAGGAAAGTTGGGATGGGAACTGAAGCAGAAACCATAAAGAAACAGTTCTTGGTGACTTGCTGGCTAGCTTACACTTAGTGCTATCATGCTTATATAGCAGAGGACCACCTGCCCAGAGAACAATGCTACCCACAGTGGACTGGGCCCTTTTACCCAATTAACAATCAAGACAACCCCCACAGGACAATCTTATCTGCCTAATTCCTCACTTTCCTCTCAGATGACTCTAGGCTGGGTCACACTGACAACCAAAGCTAACTAGGCCTGCCACTGAACTTAGCTAATTTGAGTTACTGTGACATGGCAATGATGTCAATCAAACTGAATCCTAGTCTGTGCATTCTTTGTTGCTGATGCTGTTTGCTACTTGTTTATTTAGTGACTAAGATTTGTACAGCTGGAGATCTGACAGATATCCTTAAATGCCTTGAAAAAAATTTAAAACCTCCACTCTTGTTCAAGATATGTTAGGGTATGCCTTCAGTATCCCTGCACCTCAAAACTCTCCCTTGGGACGCATTTACTGATTTCCTCTCAACAGTAGCCAAGGGTGAGAAGTTAGGTTCTTTTCAGGTCTTTCCTGGGTGTGTACAGAGCCTGTACACAAAGCCTTTTAGATTTCCAGAAATATGTCAAGGCCTTTCAAAGCCACTTATGGACATCTCATTCTCCAAGTTTTCCTTTGAAATATTTTGGCTAGCCTTGATTTTGCCCAACCATTGTTCAAGCAGCCAGGATGTTAAACAATTGAAATGATTTTTTTTTTTTCATAAATGCCTGGGGACAAGATTCTATTCATTGAGAAAGTCTTAAATTTAATCAAATAAAAATAAACACTTTAATAAAATTGTTTTATGGAACTATCAGATAGGTGAGGTAGCAATAATGAGGTTTGGGGGGCATCCAGAACCATCCTTTTCTTTCATATCAAAGTAGCTCCATTCTGCTTTCTGTATTTCCCACAGTCCTGTGTCTTCTGGTTTCCATGGTTATTGGAGATTGGAAAGAGTTAATTAAAATGCTCGGAAGCTTCTGTTTTTATTGAGTTCCAGCCACCTTGCATATCTGAAAAAGTCAATTTTGACATAGTTTTTTTTTTTTTTTCACATTTTTTATGGTTTTGGGAGGATCATGTTCCTGACAACTTTCCCTGGAGAGGTGTACTATAATAATAACATTGGTGATTTATAAGGAGATATTACTATTAATAGCTCAAGTTCTCAGATTGGCACAGTGGCACACACTAAGAATGTCAACAGTTGGGATGCCAAGATGGTTAGGCTGTAGACCCCAGGTCGGCCGAGGCTATGATCAGACCTTGCCTCACAAAAACAAATAAAAAAGAAACACCAACAAACTTATCTAAACTAAAATAATTAACAATAACATTTTAGCTTTCCGGCACCATAACACTTTAATCCACGTAGTAAGTAAAATAGGAGATAAAATGTCATTAAGGATATTTGAACAACTTGGAGAACAGAATAACGTGGTGGGCAGACTTTCACCGGATAGTACATACATCTAACAGTGGCAGGATACTTGTTTGAATACACATGGATTATTTGTAAAGAAAGAGAATCCCTTGGGCTCAAATACCAATGTCTTTATAGGTATTTTTCCTAGTATTAGGACTTCTGAAATATTTTTTTTTCTTTATTATTTTTTTCAAGAATTTTGTTCAATGTGTTTTGATTATATTCACTCTCTTCCCCTCTTCCTACCTCCTCCCGTATTTACCCCCACTTTTCTAAATACCCAACTCTGTGTATTTTGTTGCTGTTGTTGTTGTTTAGCCCATCAGGTACAGTTTGTGCTGCTCATATATTCTCAGAGGTGTGGCCATCCACTGGTGTATTCTTGCCCTACCAGAGGCCATATGCTTAAGGAAAACTGATTCCACCTCTCCCAGAAGTTGATAATTCCCAACAGCTTCTTAGAAAGGAGTGATATGCCATGCCCACCTCCCCTCTCTATGTCGGATTTTTGTCTGGCTTGAGCTTGTTCAGTTCTTGTGCATGCTGTAACACTTTTGCAAGTTCATCTGTGCAGCTGCCCTACTGTGGTCTGAAATACTGCTGCTTTGTAGTCTCGTTCAGCTGCCTCTGGTTCTTACTCCCTGTTTTGCAATGATTGCTGAGACTTGGGAAGAGGGGTGTGTGACGTAAATGTCCCATTTAGGGATGGACAGTGCACAGTCTCTCATTCTCTGCACCTTGACTAGTTGTGTTCATCCCTATCTCTGTATCGATGACCATTCAATACAAAAAGAAGCTTCTGTGATGATGATGAGAGAGGCACTGACCTAGAGCTACAATGACAAGTCTTTAAGAGTCAGTTTAACTCTATATCCATTTAGTAAATTATAGTATTGAGTTCTCCTCCAGAACATATGACCTATTTAGCCGCAGGCTCTTGGCCTCTTTAATAGTGGAAAGTCTGGGTTTTATCTCATGGAGCAGGACTTAGAGACAAGCAGAAAGAGGTTAGTTGTTCCCACAGCATTTATCCCACTATTACATGAATAGAAAAAAAATCGTCAGGCCAGTCATTTTTTTAACTCGCAGGGGTCACAGTTAGGTAAGAGCAGTAGGGAAGAATGTTCCAAATGTCAGCTGCAGGGGGTGGAGAATAAGAAGCTCAAATATATACTCAACAAGAGTTCTGATCATAGACAAGAGAGAGGATGGGACTTTTCAAAGTCATAGCACCTTAGAACTTTCAAGGTACCCCAAATCCATAGGTGACATTGCATGCCAAGTGTCAAGGAGAATAAAGAACATAACTCTACACCTAGAAGCCACAGAGCATTACAGACCAGTGGGTGTGGAGGGGACTTGTGGTTGGGACTAACAGCTAAAGATGTTTGTGGGAAGGAGGGAGCAGCCTTTGGGAAATGCCAGCTTGCTAGCCAGCTTTCAGCACTGGCACCCAATAACTGAGAAATTAACTTAAAAATATGCAAGGTTATCTTGACTAATAATCCTGGAAGTCCTAGTTTAAGGTCTGAAGACCTCATTGTTTGGTGTACTAGAGAGGATGACATATCATGATGAGATCTCATGGGAGAGCAAAGTACTTACACTCTAAGTCAGGAAGAAATAAACAGGAAGAGGAAGAAGACAAAATTGAGATCCCACAATCCTCTTCCAAAGCACATTTCCAGTTCCCAACGTTCTTTCTAGTAGTGTTCTCCTGAAGCCGCTATTATGAATCATCTTGAAAGGAAATTCATATTGAATTTGACATCAATGGTGAGTTCAGTGGGTTTTGTAGGTGAGCTAAATAAATGTGTTGCAATAGGATGCTTCAATTGTTCTTCTGCTCTATGGGGACACCTATTAGAAAGGAATGGGTTGTTTGTCACACGCATGGAGATACATAGCATGGCATCAAAGAGTGTTAGTGGGCGAGGTCTCCCTCTCTCACGGTTCAGTGTGATCTATCTGGTTCTCACAGAGCTGCGGAGAGATGGGGCTAACCCCGTCCATTCTCCCACAGCCTTCTGATTTGGGAGTAGCGGGTGCAGGATTCATAGGTCAAAAATAACAGGATAAAGTAGTCTTCTCTGTGAGGATGCCAAAGGGCCAAATGCAGTGTCATATGGTAGAGATTCTGCAGGTGTGGATTCAAGGGCAGTTATGACTATTACTATAACTATTTTTAACATCAGAGAAGGACACTTGGGAAAGATATCTCATCCAAACTTCTGAGTGGAGAGACATCTTGAAGGCAGGCAAGAATAGGGGTTCTTGCCATGACTCTACTTTGAGGCCCATGCCTTACCTTTGAAGTTGTGATGTCTGACCCTCTGGCAGGCCCCACTTCTTCATGAGAGGTCCTTTGGTGATGCCCATGGAGCTTCAAGCAGGGGCCAAGGAGCTTCAAGCAGGGGCCAAGACATCTTCCTTCATTTTCTTGGTGTGTGGTCTCCAGCAATATTTAACCTTTTGCTACTTTGGCCTTTGAAATGGTGAAATGGAGACAGAGTTATTTCTTTGCAAGTCTGTGGGCCCAGGGACGCACTGACGCAGACGGTAATGGGGTGTGTGCCATGCGGCGACAGGCTCATCTGCTAAAAGTAAGCTAAGGGGGGATGTTTCCAGAACTGCATTTCACAACATTTAATAATTGCAAGTTAATTTAAGCTAAGCGCTTCCGTTTCAATTAGCAATGTCAGATTGCCCCCAGGGGAAGCTGATGTGGTTTCGCGATGGCCACACTTGTCAAAAGCTTAACCAGACTTAGTTAGTTTATTCCCTAGCTAAAAATGGATTATTCACGGAATGACATTTCAGACTACCACAGTTTCCAAACACCTTTGGGGCTTTGAGGTTCAGCTGAGGAGCAGATGAAACAAATTCCAAGCCAACTTCAGCTCACTAATAGGTTTCTAAGCGTTACATGAGGACTGTATGAGTGCATACATTTTGCTTTCAATTAAAGCTGAAATTTAAGGACACTGTAGTGCCTTCAATCTTTAAACATACTGACAGATGCTTACTTCTGTGAACAGCTGGATTGGACGCTTGGCCATTTTTCTGTGTGATATGTGGTCAGTGATGGCTGCTTGCAGGAAATAGGGGTTCAGAACCTGAATGGACATGGATGCCTGGTCCTCCTTCAGTATTTGTCAGATTTAGCACCTCACCCCTTCTCCCCAGCAACATTCCAAATCCAAAGGAAGTTTAAGTCCCTCCCATAAAATGGTATGGTGTTTGCAAGTAGCCCCTGCATGCCTAAAATAGCCTGTAGATTATTTGTAATGGTTATACAATGTGCATGCTATATAAATAGTTCTACTATATAATTTAGGGAGTAAAGGCAACAAAAAGTCTGCGTGTGTTAAGTGCAGCTAAGATTTTCCCCAATATTTTTGATGAGGCTGGTTGAATATGTGGGATAGAATTTGTAGACTCAAAAGGTCAGTTGTACACACAGATAGACTATCATGGGGATGCGGGTGAGTACTGGGACCTGAGGAAAAAACTGCTCTCTGAGCACAGATGATCTGAATCCCACGAGGATCCCTTGATTTGTTCAGCCTGCTCGTGTGAGTGTGAGCAGTTGTGAAGATTCCCAGTAGGAATGCAGGTTGTACGGCTCTAAATGCCCCAAGGTAGGAGACAGCAAGTGGGAGACAGATCTGAGAATATCCTGCTCAAAGGGACAGTCCATCTGATTGTCTGGGCTCCTGAGAGATGACAAAAACCTGGGGTTTCATGTGCAGCTTACTGATTTCCTGATATTGAGAATATCTTATATTTATTTGAATTGTCTGTACATTGTGTTGGGCCAAACAAAGCTAGTTGGCCACATTGGCTTTTGAGCATCCTTCCCCTTACAAAGTCCCTGATCCAAGGAGTGCTTCCATAAACACTCAGCCGCTGCCAGGCCTCAAGGTAAGGATGCCACAGACAGCTGAGAATGTGACATCATCACTCTGTTTCTTGCTTGTAAAATAGCTACGTCATTTGTAAAAGAGAGCGGAGTGTTACTAAGTGAAAGAGGTTCAATCTGAACACCCTGCTGAGGGAGCAGGTTCACAGGATTTGCACTGAATGCTGCTGGTCCAGCCCACCCCTGTTATCTTACTCACTGGTCCTGACACAGGAGCCCCTGCGCCTTACTTAACCCCATCGGTTCATCCTGAGACCTTTAGCTTTTCAAGGCAGAGAAAAAAAATTAGAGATGCTTGTAGAAGCTGGTTTCTTCTGTATTTCAGGAGCTATTCTTTTCCTTCATGAACAAGCCTGTAAGGAAGTATGGAGGCCTGGAAGAGGATTCACAGCGTGTCCTGGTTGTTTTTTAGTTGTTTGTTTGTCAACTTGACAAAAGCCAGGGTCATCTGGGAAGAGGAAACTTCAGTGGAGAAAGTGCTTCTATCAGTTTAGAGTAGGTGGCCATGGGCTGTAAAAGAACGCAAACTGAGAAAACCATGAAGAATAAGCCAATAAGCGGCACTCTTCCATGGCTTCTGCTACAGTTCCTGTCTCCAGGTTCCTGCCCTGGCTTCCCTTCATGATGGGCTGTAATATGTGGGCTAAAACAAACCCTTTCCTCCGCAAGTTGATTTGGCTCGTGGCTTTAAAACAATCTTAGATAGCAAACTAAGATGGTGGGTAAAGAGCTTGGAACACAGATGTGGGGACCAGAGTTTGGATTCCTAGCACCTTTATAAATGGTAGGTGGGCAGGGCAGTAATCCCAGTGCTTATAAAGCAGAAACCTGGAATCCCAGGAGCAAGCAGGCTAGCTAGGCCAGATGAATTGCAAGCTCTGGGTTTAGCAAGAAATAGAGTAGAGTGATCAAGAAAGACCCCTGATATCAATCTATGGCCTTCACACATTGCTTCATGTACTCATCACTCACATGCACATAAACACATAGTTTAGCATATGAATACACATACACATATACAAGCACAGGTGCAAGCAGAAGGAAGAAAAGAAAGAAAGAAAGAAGGGAGAGGGGATTAGGGAGAGAAAGAAGAAAGAAGGGAAGGAGGGAAATTTGGAGGGAGAGAGGGAGAAATAAAAGTGACAAAGTAGTACCATCTCCTCCATCAGACAACAATAAGTCCAGAATTGGACAAAAGTCTTCTTGGTCACAGTCCCACTCAATGTGATAATCCTGGAGTTCTGATGACCTAAGATTCCCCACGTTGAGTGGAAGTGCCCAACCATGGTGTCAGGAGTGAATGCATGGACTTCATTGCATCCATCTGTCCAACTTCTATCGCAGTCAGTGAATGTCCTTGTAATGCATGTTGGTGAAAGAGAGAAGCAGAAGATTTAGTGATGTCATCAGGAACAAATGTGTTCACACTCTGCTGCTTATTGGAACCAGCAGAATGCCCGGGGCGGGGGTCATGGCAATCCCAGCGGCAGCTCAAAGGCTAGTGTAAATGGCAGATGCATTTGGAGGACTTTGCTGCACATGAGCGCATTTTAAGGCAACTCTAAGTGTGGCTTAGAAAGGTAGAAGGCCTGGGCTGATCCTCCTTTGAGATGGAAAGGCCTCCCTGATCCCACTGGAAACACAGCAAGTCAAGTTCTCCCCAAGTTCTCATGGGACTTCTGGCTGCTGACTTCTTTTCAGAGGAGGGCTGTTTCCAAGATGAAGCCAGCTAGGCCTTGCCATTCTATTAGACTAAGTGCTAGCTTAAATTATTCTGGTTTTCTTAAATAATACCACCTCTTGCCTTAAAGAGAAATTATGTAGTATAAGAGAGAATTAAGAGAGTATTTCAAAGACCTACGAACTGCTGTGCAGGCACTCAAACAAACAAAAACCAGCTTTGCTTTGAGTTTGTTAGTGTAATCACTGCAACTGAATATAGAGTGAGATGTGGAGAAGCCAGAGTGATATACTCTGAATGCCCAGAACAGCGTAATGAGAAGGAAAAAGATTACCTCATCTAACCAGACAGTTTCTTGCTTAATGAGAGCAGAGAGTACCCCCTTCTAACCAGACAGTTTCTCCAGGAGACTGGGATTATGGAAATAAACCCTCTAGACAGCCACTTATCCTTCATTCTGCTCAGACTTCCCCCTTCGGTCTTAGGAGCCAGTGATTATTCTATGGAAAACGCAATGACATTGATACTGCATTTACTTAAGCCCCTCAGGCCGGTTATGGGGAATCAGAATCAGCAGCAGATTTACTCACAAACCAGAGTCTATGTTTTCAGTCGAGATCTTCTCAAACAATGGCTTTCTCTAAGGGTATACCATCCATTCACATACTTAGATTTATTTGAGTAAATTAAAAAAAAAATAATAAGGTGGATTTCAAGGTTTAGGAGGACGAATGCAGAGGCAGAAAGAGAGAGATACAGGTTGATTTATGACAGGGTGTTTTTGAACGTACTTTCAAGGGCTAATGCCAGTGTTCAGGGAAAGCTCTTACCTGGGGTGGGGGCTGGGAATGTATGTTTGCATCTTGTGGTTTCAGTGTCTCACATTCTACTTGCCCGAGTCCTCATTATGGTCTCAAGTTTCCTAGGCATCACACAACCACTCCAATTGCAATATAATCAGCAGCAGATGCCCACGGGAGTCGGGGAGGGGGGGAAGGACCATCCCCTCCCCCCTCCCATTAAGGAGCTGTTCGTGGGAAGGCTGTGTCAGAAGGCAAACAAACAACCTTGGCCACGGCCCTGCTCCACTCCTAACCTCTTGTGATCTTTGGCTTCTGTTCAGTAATTGCATTTATTTTGACTTCATTAAAAATGTGTGAGATGGAATTTCACATAGGTCTGAAGTTCAGTGATTTTTCAGGCCAGATACAGCAGAGGGTTGTCTTGGCATTCGTGACAGTTTGGGGTTGGAAGCCCTGGTTTTTCCATGCAAAGGAGATAACAAACTCCCCTCACATTTTCTTCACAACTTACTGACGACTGAGAACGTGGCACCGCAATCATTTTCCTCCCGCCCTGATGTCTTCAGCTACTCTGTGAGTTGTTCAGAGACACTCTTATTGTGATAGATCTCAAGCTTTTGTTCACCTTGTGAGATGGAAGCTAAAGTGCTTGGAGGTGGCAGTCACTCCAAAATGCACCAGATACAGGTGCAAAAGTGTTGGGGTGAAAACCATTAGTTTGCATAAAGGTCTTTATACTGTAACAACTAAGAGCAGTTTAAAATCAAACACACTGACATTTAACTAAAAGGAGAATGAACTGATGGAGTCTTATGCAGGCTAATTTAATATCACCTAACAAAATTTAATTGCAAATACGTTCACCTAGAGATTTCATTTTTTTTTCTGAATCTACCGATAAGAGCATATATATTTGATCAATGTTTGTCTAAAATGTTTACTGGAATAGTTATAAAAACAAAAAAGTTGTAAATGATTTAAATTACCATAAACAAAGCAGGAAAATAGAAGATAAAGTGCTTCGGATTGAAATAAGCAGGCTGCTGCTTTCACGGACGGCAATGAACCTTCCTTGCCCAGCCCTGTTTGGACCTTCAATCCACACAATACCACTGCCATTGGATGTGTGAGGATATGTCAGAGAAATCCCAACACGCCCACAAGCTGACCACTATGCTTTAAGCCACAAATCCAATTTGCAAATAACTCGTTGCTAGATGTCGTTTTAACCCCTCCCGTGTTAGGAACCATCATGGCCAGTGTTTCTCTGTACTCCTGCTACCCACATGCAATGAAGTAACTATAATTTTCCAGGAGGCTCTGTCCCCAGATCCACAACTCATCTTTCCCTGAATCTTTTTTTTAATTAATCACTTTTTCATTAATTACAGTTTATTCACTTTTTATCCCAGCTGTAGCCCCTTCCTTCATCCCCTCTCAATCCCATCCTCCCTCACTCATCGCCTCCCATTCCCCCCACGCAATCCACTGATACGGGAGGTCCTCCTCCCCTTCCATCTGACCCTAGCCTATCAAGTCTTATCAGGACTGGCTGCAATGTCTTCCTCTGTGATCTGGTGAGGCTGCTTCTCCCTCAGGGGGAGGTGATCAAAGAGCCAGCCACTGAGTGCCATGGGCTACATCTGCGCAGGGGTTCTAGGTTATCTCCATGAATAGTCCTTGGTTGGAGTACCAGTCTCAGAAAAGACCCCTGTACCCAGATTTTTTGGTTCTGTTGCTCTCCTTGTGGAGCTCCTGTCCCTCCAGGTCTTTCTATCTCCCCCTTCTTTCATAAGATTCCCTGCACTCTTCCCACAGTTTGGCTATGAGTCTCAGCATCTGCTTTGATACCCTGCTGGGTAGAGTTTTTCAGAGTCCCTCTGTGGTAGGTACCTATCCTGTTCCCTGTTTTATCCCGTTTCCAATGTCTGTCCTTTTTGCCTTTCTAAATGAGTTTTGAGCATCTTACCCAGGGTCCTCCTTCTTGCTTAGCTTCTCTAGGTGTATAGAGTTTAGTATGTTTATCCTATATTATATGTGTAATATCCACTGATAAGTGAGTATATACTGTGTGTGTCTTTCTGCTTCTGGGATACATCACTCAGAAAAGATCAGGATGATCTTTTCTAGTTCCTACCATTTGCCTGCAAATTTCATGATTTCCTTGTTTTTAATTGCTGAGTAGTATTCCATTGTGTAAATGTACCACATTTTCTGTATCCATTCCTCAGTTGAGGGACTTCTGGGTTGTTTCCAGATTCTGGCTATTATGAATAAAGCTGCTACAAACATGGTTGAGCAAATGTCCTTGTATATTTGATCATCTTTTGGATATATGCCTAGGAGTGGTATGACTGTATCTTGAGGTAACACTATTCCTAATTGTCTGAGAAAGTGCCAGATTGATTTCCAAAGTGGTTGTACAAGTTTACATTCCCACCAGTAATGGAGGAGGGTCCCCTTTCTCCACATCCTCTCCAGCATGTGTTGTCACTTGAGTTTTTGATTTTAGCCATTCTGATGGGTGAAGATGAAATCTCAGAGTCATTTTGATTTGCATTTCCCTGATGACTAAGGACTTTGAGCATTTTTTCAAAGTGTTTCTTTGCCATTCAATATTCCTCAATTGAGAATTCTCTGTTCAGGTCTATACCCCATTTTTTAATTGGGTTACTTGATTTGTTGCTGTTTAACTTCTTGAGTGCTTCATATATTCTGGATATTAGCCATCTGCCAGATGTAGGGTTGGTGAAGATTCTTTCCCAGTCTGTAAGCTGTCGTTCTGTTCTGATGACAGTGTCTTTTGCTATACAGAAGCTTTTCAGTTTCATGAGGTCCCATTTATTGATTATTGCTCTTAGAGCCTGTGCTGTTGGCGTTCTGTTTAGGAAGTTGTCTCCTGTGTCAGTGAGTTCAAGGCTCTTCCCCACTTTTTCCTCTAACAGATTTAGTGTGACTGGTTTTATGTTGAGGTCTTTGATCCACTTGGACCTTAGTTTTGTGCAGGGTGATAATTATGGATCTATATGCATTTTACTGCATGTAGACATCCAGTTAGACCAGCACCATTAGTTGAAGATGCTGTGTTTCTTCCATTGTATGGTTTTGGCTTCTTTGTCAAAAGTCGAGTATCTGTAGATGTGTGGGTTTATTTCTGGGTCTTTTATTTGGTTCCACTGGATCCACCATTCTCTTTCTATTCCATTACCATGCAGTTTTTATTATTATTGCTCTGTAGTACAGCTTGAGATCAGGGATGGAGATACCTCCAGACGATCTGTTGTTGTACAGGACTCTTTTTAGCAATTCTGGGTTTTTTGTTTTCTTTCCCTGAATCTTATCAGGCAGGTGTCAATCTGCTAAGGTGACTCACAGTCTCCTCCAGCAGTATGGTATTCTTCAACATTACTTTACTGTCAAACATGTACCAAATTCCCAAAGAAAGAGGAGGAAACTCAGGCTTAGAAAAGTGAAATGCCTGAACCAACTTTGGATAACGGTGTATGACCAAAATGAAGGAGAATTAAGACTAACTTGATAATGGGAAGATCTGTTTGATGAATGAATCCATTGTAATAGGAATGGATGTGGGACATGAGCTATGTTCCGGGGGCAGGAACGAAGCAAGTGCCAGCTACGGCAGCTGTGGACTGCAGATGCTGAGCAAATGTGTGCTGCCAGCAGGGACACTTATTACAAAGGAAGGTATAGCCCCAGTCTGACGATTTTCTTACCCTCCATGTGGGCAGAGTAAGAGGTGAACTTTGCAAGCTTTTGGTTTATGTATCTGGATTCACAAGTGCCAACAGTGTCCGCCTCACGAGGGCATTGATAACAAAGGCCATGATCTAAGACTCTGCAGCTGAGTTCTGGGGAACTGGATTGTGTCTTCCAGGCCACAGTGTTCTCTCAGGTGAGGCAATGTATGTATCTTCAGGTCTTCCTATTGCAGTCATCTGACCTCACTCCATCAGGATTTTCCCTAGTGAAAGCACCACCATCAGGGCCATCTTGCCTTTTCTTTTCATTGGTAGTTGAGGGTCTCCCTCGGCAATTGTTTCTTTGTTCACTATTTTTACTACTTCTAAAAGTGGCTCGGAGGTAGGGTATAAATGTAATTTAGATTTATTGCCAGATTATGTCAGAATTGGGGTCGCTGTGTAGTATTTAGGAGATCTGTTTATTTTAACAAATCAGAAAATAGGCAAGTTGTTTGTAACTGTCCAGGTAGGAAAAAAAAATGTTCAGATTAGGCATCCATTAGCACAAACTTATGGCTTCCTATTAATGGGCCCTATATTTGGAAGAGCAAATCTTTTTGAAATTCAGTATTGTCAGGGTCATAAACAATAGTGTCAGAGTAATGACCACGTAGAGACTGTCAGTATCCTCACCCCATGAGGCTCCACACAGTCAAACGCTGAGACCTCAGCTTGTGAGAACTGGCCTTGTGGTTTCTCTCTTCCCAGGCTGACAGTTTACCATCTCTTACTTACAAGAACTTTAGAACTACTTTACTAAATGTAAACACTGCCACTTCAAAAAAAGAATCATCCACAATTGTATGGATAGCTGTGGCTGGTATCAAAGAAGAAGAAGAAGAAAAAGAAGAAAGGCAGACAAATGAAAAACTAAGAATGAGGAAAACACTTAAGCAAAGAGATATAGGCCTCAAACAGATAAGGAAATTTTAAGAACAAATTCACAGGAATGTTTTTAAACATGTGTGGGTTTTCCCCAAGAAAAAGGAAATTTATTAAGATCGGTTAAGAAATATAAGCCTTGAGTAGAATCATAGTAGCAGAAATGAGTGACAGGGACATGGCAAGAATGTTTCTGGTGGCAATATTAATTTCCTTTAGTGCTGGCAATGTCCAGATAATCTGTAAATTATATAAACAGTTCCAGACAGCACAGCACCATGAAAGGTTTCTCAAGCCCCTGCTGCCTAATTTTGGACTTTACAGCTGCAGGCCTACTTCAATCATGATGGCAAGGCGTGGATTCTACAGTGAAGACTAGCAAACGCCACTCAACAGTACATTCAAAGGATAACATTCCACATCTAAGGCTTCTGCTCGAATGCTGATATACTAAAAATAAGCCCATTAGCAGAGCACTTAAACTAAGTTGGCCAAAGGAGAAATGACTCAAGTTCATTTAAAAAACAAAACAAAACCCAAATCACCAAAGGTCATTCCACAAGCTTTTGCATATTTTCTTATGAGAACTTTTGATATCGAGAATGACATGGTGATAGAGTCAACAGTGGGTGTCCTGGCAGGAGCTTGCTCATAGTGCTGCAGGTCTGAGGAAGGGCATCTCAGCCACTGCTGCGGGGGTAGGTGGAAGCAAGTCCATACCAATTTCTCAGTAAGTGGAGGCAAAGCTGTCTGCTTGGGTTGCCATTGTGCTTGCAGTGGTTTTATGGTCGTCACGGTCCGCCTCCAGAGTGGGTGATGTATGCGGAATCAGGTCTTGTTCAGAAGCCTGGGAAGCTCATGATCAGACAGCTTGATCTGGACAGGTTCCTCTGGCTCATGGTCCAGGGAATCCCATGCCAGGCAGGTGCGAATTCTCTTGCTCAGGTGTCTCCGTTCTGCTCCTTAGAAAGCCACTGATGCTATCATGGAGCTCCACCCTGGTGAGCTCATCTGATACCGATTGTCATTGTGAGAGTATTTTATTTCGTTCCCAAATACTGTCAACATGTGACTCTGGGGTTACATTTTCAATGCCTGAAACTTCAGGCTCACATTCCTGCCGTGGTAGTGAATGATATTCAAACATGAAACCTAACAATGGAGGCTGGGAGATGGCTCAGTCACCAAAGCGTTTACTGCACAAGCCTGGGGACCTGAGTCTTGATCCCCCAAACCCATGTCGAAGCTGGACAGACACAGTAGTGACAGGTGGATGTCTGGAGCTCACTGGCCAACTGGTCTCAAAAAAAAAAAAGTAAGGTGGAGAATAATTGAGAAGACACCCAGTGCCAACATCTGTCCTTCAGATGGAACACACACACACACACACACACACACACACACACACACACACACACAAACTCAAAACAAACATTAACAACAGTAGGGAAGGTAAAGCGAGAGCTATCCAGTTACTCTTTATCTCTCGTTACAAGCTGGATACTGTTTTCCTCATTCATATGCTGAATTTAATGCCCAGGACTCAAACTATATTAGAAGAAGAGTTTTATTTTAATTTAAAAGACGATTGATTAATCTTCTTAGAGACAAGCTGCCACTAGGTAGCCCTCACTGGCCTGTAATTTACAATGTAGACCACACCGGCTTCAAACTCACTGCAATCAACCATCCTTTGCCTCCTGGAGCTGGGATAAAAGGTGTGAGATGCCCAGCAAGTCAAAGTCTTTAAGGAAGGAGTTAAATTAAAATGTGAACATTGGTATTAGTGCTGATCAAAGTGGTGTCAGGGCACACACAGGGAAGGTCGTGTGATGCCCTCTTCAGGTTTTGAAGATGCCATCTTGAGCCAAGGAGAGCGGCCTTAGGAGAAAGTAGCCCCATTTTCACCCTACGCTTGGACCCCCAGCCTCCAGAAGGTGAGACAGAAACTTTCATTACTTAATCCAGAACTTCTTAAAGTCTTTCCCACTCATGAATGCTTTCTGCCGGAGAATTTTTTATACAGCCCTGGTGTTTAGATACAAAATAAGTGCATAAGTCTGGTGTTTGCTCATAATAAATCCCAAAGACATTTATTTCAAAACAGTTCCTTGGTGTACATGTAATTTTACCATCTATTAGTGATGAAAACAAGATTGTGTACTAATGAATGAATGGATGTGGATACCAAGAAGAGGGGTGAGTGGGCGTTTCCTTTCCAAATTCAAGCTAACGCCCATGCTTGCAGCCTCCTTCAGACACATTTGTGTCCGATGACTCACGTGTGTCAGAAGCAACTGATGCCTGAATCTTGCTTAGCTCTCCTCTTGAGAGTCCCTGTCAGTCAGTCATTTGAATTGGTGTCCTGTCAGATTGTCAGATGCCCCAGGCTCTGCCTTTTCTGTGACCCCATGAAGTGGGCTCTGAGAGTCTGCCCAGAGCCTGGCTCCTTCCCTTTCTGTCACAGCTCTGGGAAGTCCATGGCTGGTGTCTGGAGGAAAGGGTTCTGACTAAGGCACTGAGAACTCTCAAACAAGAGATGATGGTGTTCTAATAAGGAACAGATGAAGGGCACAGACGCCTTAGCCAAAAAAATCCGGGAAAGCTGAGAAAAGAAAATACCAATATTGCCAAATCCTTCTGAGCTCCAAGGAAAAAGGCATGCTCATTCAGCTTTCTGTACTCCCGAAGTGACGGAGGAGTTCAGAAGCATGTAGACTCAAAAGTAATAACTTTAATTAAGAAACCACTACTCTCAGATACAATCACCAAAAGGGATGTCTTAATCGGCCCACACTTTAAGGAAAACTGTTGTAATAACCAAAACCCATGACTAATTACCACGTGCAGCTGGCTGGGAAAAATACAAGGCAGCTAGAAGTCAATGGAGAATGTGATGTCTTTGTTCACATTGTCACAGATAATTGCTTTGCTGTGAGGGCTCTGAGCTGTGCTCCACAAGTCATATAAAACCAGAAAGCTCAGTTCTGTACATCTCTTTTCATTTCCTTATCTTCGCATGGCCTCCAATCTTTGTTAGTTGCTTTTTTTGTGTGAAAGTGTTATGCACTGTCATGAAAAAGAACAGATGACTAAGCCCAACCAACTCTGTGAACTTTCTTCTCTCCTCTCTTTGCAAGACCACAAAGGCATTCCTACTGGATTTGAACAGTGAGAGAGCATGAATATAAATTCCTATAACATGACTCCAAATCCCTGTATACCCAGCAGTAACACTGGCTTCTGTCAAACGACAGAGGAGAAATGGGGTAGCCAATAGCCCAGCCTGCCTGCTGCAAACCCTGCCCAAGCCCACCTCTGGCTTAAGATCTAGAGCAAAAGCCAGGACTTTTGCTAATGCTAATGCAGGAGAGTGTTAATGGAGAGACAGCCGCCATCCAGCATGTTAATTAAGACACAATTAACTGTGAAAGGGAGAGAAAGGAGATACAATCAGTGTGATCACATGGAAAAGAACTGATAAAAAGGTTCAGTAGCCCCAAATCTGTCTTCAGGACACTGACATGCATTTTAGGTTTAAATAGAAGAATTGGGGCAGGGGCAAGGGGTACTGTAAATTAAGCAGTTTTGATCGGGGTGTGGCGTGGTTAACACTCAGATACGGTTCTGCAGCATGATCTGAAGTTGTCATTGCTGCTGTTGCTTGAGGTGGGCAAGCAATCTGCTTCTCATGAGGTGATCACTTCTGCTTGGGGTGCAGCCTCACCACAGCAGACAATGAGCCTCCCGTAGGAGTCATTTGGTAGTAGTGTTAGTCGCTAGTCACTAGCAGCCTTATTGTTCCCAGACTCTAAAGTGACTGCAACTTTAAGACAATGTCTAAACACATTCAAACAGGGTTGGGGAATCTGGAACAGGGGGTTTAATCTGATAATAAGACGCTCGTGGAGACAGATACAAATGAAGGAGAGATGTCAGGCTTTTTTCTGCTCTCAACTGCCTTGTGGGACCAAGTGAGCAGACAGTCCATGTTTTTAGCTAAATCACCCTCAAAGTACCTGTTGCACCTCTACCTAAATTCCCTGACCTTGAATTCCAGAATTTACCCACAGAAATCATAAACATTGGCTTAAAATGAATTATGCATTCTTTAAGAAAATATTTTTTTTTTAAAGGAAAACATTTAATTGGGGATGATTTACAGTTTCAGAGGTTTAGTCCATTATCATCATGGCAGAAAACATGGCAGTGTGCCAGCAGGTACTGGAGAAGGAGCTGAGAGTTCTACATCTTTTTTTTTTTCTTTTTCTTTTTTTTTTTGAATTTTATTTTTTTCTTATCAGTTACATTTTATTAACTCTGTATCCCAGCTGTGTCCCGATCCCTCATTTCCTCCCAGTCCCTCCCTCCCTCCCTCATCTCCACCATGCCCCTTGCCAAGTCCACTGATAGGGGGGACCTCCTCCCCGTTCATCTGATCCTGTTTTATCAGGTATCTTCAGGACTGGCTGCAAAGCTCTCCTCTGTGGCCTAACAGGACTGCTCCTCCCTTGGGGGGTGGGGAGGTCAAAGAGCCAGTCATTGAGTTCCTGTTAGAAATAGTCCTTGTTCCCCTCACTACGGGAAACCAATTGGTTACTGAGCTACCACAGGCTACATCTGAGCAGAGGTTCTAGGTTACATTCATACATGGTCCTTGGTTGCATGTCAGTCTCAGAAAAGACCCTGTGCCCAGATATATTTGGTCCTTGTGGAGCTCCTATCCTTTCCTCAAGAGACTAACTCCCCTTCTTTCTTATGATTCTCTGTACCCTGCCAAAGGTTTGGTCATGAGTCTTTGCTTTGAAAACACTGCTAGTTAGAGTCTTTCAAATGTGCTCAGTAGACTCCTGTCAATGTTCAATGTGCATCCCATCTGTCTTTCAAAACGAGGATTGATAATCTTACCCCATGTCCGCTCTCTTGATTATCTTTTTTAGGTGTATAGATTTCATTATGTTTATCATATCTTATAGGTCTATATAAGTGAGTATATACCGTGTTTGTCTTTCTCCTTCTGGGATATTTCACTCAGAATGATCTTTTCTAGATCCCACCATTTGCCTGCAAACTTCATGATTTCCTCCTTTTTGATTGCTGAGTAGTATTCCAATGTGTAAAAATACCACAATTTCTGTACCCATTCCTCCGTTGATGGACAACTAGGTTGTTTCCAGGTTCTGGCTATTACAAATAAAGCTGCTATAAACATGGTTGGGCAAATATCCCTTTTGTGTACTTGAGCAAACTTTGGGTATATACCTAGCAGTGGTATAGCTGGGTCTTGAGGAAGCACTATACCTAATTGTCTTAGAAAGCGCCAGATAGATTTCCAGAGTGGTTGTACCAGTTTACATTCCCACCAGCAGTGGAGGAGGGTTCCCCTTTCTCCACAACCTCTCCAGCATGTGTTGTCCCTTGAGTTTTTCATCTTGGCCATTCTGATGGGTGTAAGGTGATATCTCAGGGTCGTTTTGATTTGCATTTCCCTGATGGCTAATGAGGATGAGCATTTCTTTAAGTGTTTTTCTGCCATTCGATATTCCTCTGTCGAGAATTCTCTGTTTAGCTCTGTTCCCCATTTTTTAATTGGATTACTTGGTTTTCTGCTTTTCAGGTTCTTTAGTTCTTTGTATATACTCGATATTAGTCCTCTGTCAGAAAAAGGGTTAGTGAAGATTCTTTCCCAATCTGTAGGCAGTCGTTTTGTTTTGATGATGGTGTCCTTTGCTTTACAGAAGCTTTTCAGTTTCATGAGGTCCCATTTATTGATTGTTGCTCTTAGAGCCTGTGCTGTTGGTGTTCTGTTCAGGAAGTTGTCTCCTGTACCGATGAGTTCTAGGGTCTTCCCCGCTTTTTCTTCTAATCAATTTAATGTGTCTGGTTTTATGTTGAGGTCTTTGATCCACTTGGACTTTAGTTTTGTGCAGGGTGATAAATATAGATCTATTTTCATTTTTCTGCATGTGGACATCCAGTTGGACCAGCACCATTTGTTGAAGATGCTGTCTTTTTTCCATTGAATGGTTTTGGCTTCTTTGTCAAAAATCGAGTATTCATAGATGTGTGGGTTTATTTCTAGGTCTTCTATGCGGTTCCATTGATCCTCCTTTCTGTTTTTATGCCAATACCATGCAGTTTTTATTACTATTGCTCTGTAGTACAACTTGAGATCGGGGATGGAGATACCTCCGGATGATCTGTTGTTGTACAGGATTGTTTTGGAGATTCTGGGTTTTTTGTTTCTCCATATGAAGCTGAGAATCTTTTTTTCAAGGTCTGTAAAGAATTGAGTTGGTATTTTGATGGGAATTGCATTGAATCTGTAGATTGCTTTTGGCAGGATGGCCATTTTCACAATGTTAATCCTACCAATTCATGAGCACGGGAGATCTTTCCATCTTCTGAGATCTTCTTCAATTTCTTTCTTCAGAGACTTGAAGTTTTTCTCAAACAGGTCTTTCACTTGCTTGGTTAGTGTCACCCCAAGGTACTTTATGTGGTTAGTGGCTATTGTGAAGGGTGTTGTTTCCCTAATTTCTTTCTTGGCCATTTTGTCTTTGGTATACAGGAGGGCTTCTGATTTTTTTGAGTTGATTTTGTATCCTGCCACTTTGCTGAAGGTGTTTATCAACTGGAGGAGTTCTCTGGTTGAATTCTTAGGGTCGCTCATATATACTATCATATCATCTGCAAACAGTGACACTTTGACCTCTTCCTTTCCGATTTGTATCCCCTTGATTTCCTTTAGTTGTCTTATTGCTCTGGCTAGGACTTCAAGTACTATGTTGAAGAGGTAGGGAGAGAGTGGGCAGCCTTGTCTTGTCCCTGATTTCAGTGGGATTGATTTAAGTTTCTCTCCATTGAGTTTGATGTTGGCTATAGGCTTGCTGTATATTGCCTTTACTATGTTTAGATATGTGCCTTGTATTCCTGATCTCTCCAAGAATTTTAAACATGAATGGGTGTTGGACTTTGTCAAATGCTTTTTCAGCATCTAAGGAGATGATCATGTGGTTTTTCTCCTTCAGATTGTTTATGTGGTGGATTACATTGATGGATTTCCTTATGTTGAACCACCCTTGCATGCCTGGGATGAAGCCTACTTGGTCGTGGTGGATGATGTCTTTGATGTGTTCTTGGATTCGGTTTGCAAGTATTTTATTGAGTATTTTTGTGTCAATGTTCATAAGAGAGATAGGTCTGAAGTTCTCTTTTTTTGTTGGGTCTTTGTGTGGTTTAGGTATCAGGGTGACTGTTGCTTCATAGAATGAGTTTGGTAATGTACCTTCTGTTTCTATTTTGTGGAATAGTTTGAGGAGAATTGGTGTGAGCACTTCTTTGAAGGTCTGGTAGAATTCTGCGATGAAACCATCTGGCCCAGGGCTTTTTTTTGGAGGGGAGACTGTGAATGACTGCTTCAATTTCCTTGGGGGATATAGGGCTGTTCAGTCTTTCTACCTGATCTTGACTTAATGTTGGAAGATGGAATCTATCAAGAAAATTGTCCATTTCATTTAGGTTTTCAAATTTTGTGGCACATAGGCTTTTGTAGTATGACCTAATGATTGTTTGAATTTCCTCTGTGTCTGTAGTTATGTCACCCTTTTCATCTCTGATTTTGTTGATTTGGATAGATTCTCTCTGCTTTTTAGTTAGTTTGGCTAAGGGTTTGTCTATCTTGTTGATTTTCTCAAAGAACCAGCTTTTTGGTTCATTGATTCTTTGAATAGTTTTATTTGTTTCTAATTGTTTGATTTCAGCCCTGAGTTTGATTATTTCCAGCCTTCTGCTCCTCTTGGGTGTATCTGCTTCTTTTTTTTCTAGGGTTTTCAGTTGGGCCATTAAGTTGTTTGTATGTGATGTTACTAATTTCTTCTTGCAGGCACTTAGTGCTATAAATTTTCCCCTGAGCACTGCTTTCAATGTGTCCCATAAATTTGGGTATGTTGTGCCTTCATTTTCATTGAATTCTAGGAAGTCTTTAATTTCTTTCTTTATTTCTTCCTTAATCCAGCTGTCATTGAGTAACAGGTTGTTCAGTTTCCATGTACGTGTAGGCTGTTTGTTATTTCTGTTGTTGTTGAGGTCCAGCTTAAGTCCATGGTGGTCAGATAGAATACAAGGGATTATTTCAATCTTTTTGTGTCTGTTGAGGCTTTCTTTATGACCAACTATATGGTCTATTTTGGAGAAGGTTTCATGCGGTGATGAAAAGAAGGTATACTCTTTTGAGTTTGGATGAAAAGATCTGTAGACGTCTATTAGGTCCATTTGATTTAGGGTCTCTGTAAGTGTTTTTATTTCCCTATTTGTTTTCTGTCTAGTTGATCTGTCCCTTGGTGAGAGTGGAGTGTTGAAGTCTCCCACTATTAGGGTTTTAGGATCAATGTGTGATTTAAGCTTTAATATTGTTTCATTTACGAATGTAGGTGCTCTTGTATTTGGGGCATAGATATTCAAAATTGTGATGTCCTCTTGGTGGATTTTTCCTTTGATGAGAATATAGTGGCCATCCTTATCTTTTTTGATTAACTTGGGTTGAAAGTCTATTTTATTAGATTTAGGATGGCTACTCCCGCTTGTTTTCTGGAACCATTTGCTTGAAAGACATTTTTCCAGCCCTTTACTCTGAGGTAGTATTTATCTTTGTTGCATAGGTGTGTTTCTTGGATGCAACAGAATGATGGATCCTGTTTCCGCAACCATTCTGTTAGTCTGTGTCTTTTAATTGGGGAGTTGAGTCCGTTGATGTTGATAGAAACTAGTGACCAACAATTGTTACTTACTTTAGATGTCGTGTTGGTGGTGTCACTGAGTTTCATTGCTTGTCTTCTTTTGGTTTTTTTGTTGTGTAGTTATCTATTTCTTCTGTTTCCTTCGATGTAGTTGTTTTCTTTGGTTTGGAGTTTCCCTTCTAGTAACTTCTGTAAAGATGGGTTACTATGTAGATATTGTTTAAATTTGGTTTTGTCTTGGAATATCTTGAATTCTCCGTCTATGTTGATTGAAAGTTTTGCTGGGTATAGTAGTCTGGGTTGGAATCTGTGGTCCCTTAAGGACTGTATGATTTCTGTCCAGGCCCTTCTGGCTTTCATAGTTTCTGTTGAGAAATCTGGTGTGATTCTGATGGGTCTACCTTCATATGTTACTTGGCCTTTTTCCCTTGCTGCTTTTAGAATTTTTTCTTTGTTTTGTAGGTTCAGTGTTTTGACTATGATGTGACGTGAAGAATTTCTTTTCTGGTCTAGTCTACTTGGTGTTCTGTAGGCCTCTTGTATGTTTATGGACATCTCCTTCTTTAAGTTGGGAAAGTTTTCTTCTATAATTTTCTTGAAAATATTTTCCGGACCTTTGAGCCTGATGTCTTCTTTTTCTTCTACTCCTATTATTCTTAGGTTTTGTCTTTTCATGGTGTCCTTGATTTCTTGGATGTTTTGTGTTTGGAACTTTTCTGATTTTATTTTTTCTTTGAGAGACGTGTCAATTTCCGCAAGTGTATCTTCGGCTCCTGAGATTCTTTCTTCCATCTCTTGTATTCTGTTTTTTGATGCTTACCTTTGTAGTGCCTGATCTTTTCTCTATGTTCTCCAGCTCCTGGTTTTTCTCTATTTGTGTTTTCTTTATTGATTCTAATTCTGTTTTCATGTCTTGCACCATTTCCTTCATCTGTTTGAATGTGGACTCCTGCTTTTCAATGATAGCTTCTATTTTTTTTTGTCCATTTCCTCTCTATGTATCACTAATTGTGCCTCTACTTCTTTGGGTATAATTGCCTGTATTTCTATGAGAACTTTGTTTATTTCTTCTTTATTTGCCTTCATTTGTGTGGACATTTCTTTGAGAGCTTTGTGCATTTCTTCTCTGTTTGCCTCAATTTTCGTGGTCATTTCTCTGAGAGCACGATTTGTTTCCTCTTGGTTAGTCTTGATTTCTTTGGTTATTTCTCTGAGGGCTTTGTTCATTTCATCTCTATGGGCCTCTAATAGCTGGAGAAACATAGTTTTGAGGTCGTTTTCTTGTATATCTAGTGAATTGAAGTGTCCATTGTTTTGTGGGGTTGCTGGTGAGGTCATTATGTCCTGATTTTTGTTGGGAGTGTTCTTACGTCTGCCTCTAGCCATCTGGTTATTAATAATCCTCACTGGTTGTTCCTCGAGATTGTAGTTTGGGCTATGATCGTCTCTTTCTGTTTTCTGGACTGTTTTTTCAGGAAGATGAGAGAGTTTCACTGCTTTGTGAGTGTGCACTGTGTTTTCAGTTTTGCCTAAGTAAAGAATGTGACGCTGGCGCTATTCGCGTGCGCTTTTAGCGGGCGCAGTGTGCATGCGCGGATTCTCTGACTATTGCAGTGGCCTGCAAGCCACTATTACGCAGTTCTGACTGAGATCCAGGGATTGTTTGCCTGGATTGCCCTGGTGGACCCGCAAGGCAGAGGCTTCAATGTTGGGGTCGCTATCCCAAGAATCCCTCTGATGCCCACACTAGGAGTGTGGGTGGCAGGGATCTCGTCTGGTTGCTTCTGTGGAGAGGCCCTGGGTCTGGGGCAATCTCTCCCTAGAAGGCTCACTCACTCTCTTGCAGGACCAGTTGGAATGCACAGGGGTTCCCCTTGCTCACTACTCTCTGTTTTGGTCCTGCTTCGGAAGTGCATGGGTAGGCTAACAGTCAGCTCTGTGACACTGTGGCCGCAGGACTCGGTGTCCACCTTTCCTGTGTGCTGCCTCTTTGTCCTTTCCCTCTGCCAGGAGGGGTTATGTTGACTGGTCCCTCGGTGGCGCGGGAAAGAGTTAGGTTGAGTGTACTCAATCCCAGATCCCGGGCCCAGATCTCTCTGCCAGAAGCAGCCTAGCAGTAGAATCTATGTTTGCTGATCCCAAGAGAGTACCTACTAAGGTTGAGTGTCCTCAGATCCAGAGCTTGGGTTTCTCTGCTAGGGGCCACTGGGTGAGCTGGAGAGAGGGTGCTGTGTCCTTGGCAGGCTGCCTCTCTGTCCTTCTCCTCTGACCTTCTCCTCTGCTAGGGCAAGCTTATGGAGGTGCTCTCAGGGGAGTGCCAGCAGGGGTTGGGGCTTCTCAGTCGGATCCTGAGCCCTGAGCCCTGAGCCGTCGGCGTTTCTCTGTGGGGGGGGGGGGGAGGCGCCGGTGATAGAACTTGCTGCTAGACCTTATTGCACTGGACCCAGGAGAATCTCAGGACGTGTAGAATGACCACAGTCCCAGATCCCGAGCTGTAGTTTGTTTGCTAGGAGCGGCCGGCAGCACTGGAGTTCCGGCACTGTGAAGCCGCTGTGTGCCTCTTTATCCTTCTGCTCCACTGCGGCAGGGTGATGGCGGCATTTGGGGGAGTGCCCGAAAGGATTGGGTTTTCTCAACCCTGATCTCGGGTTGGGGTACAGACAATGTGGTCTGTGGCAGATTCTGCTGGATGCCTCCTGCCTTCTCCGAAGAGGGAGTAGGGATTTTGAGCTGGGCGCACAGCTGCTATTCGCCCGCGGCGGGAGCTCAGTTGTGATGGCAGCAGGTACCCGCCGTGGTCGGAGAGACCTTCCAGGGAAAGACTGGGTGACCCGTGAGCAGTCTGGCAACTTTCCTTCCCCGTGGGGTTTTTTTTGCGACTGGGACTCGCAGCCTTCGGCCCCCTTGTGCCCACCAATCAGCCTGGGAAATTGATCAGGACAAGCAGGCTTGCAGCACCAGCCCGGAGACCCAAAGCCCGAGTTGCCCGGTTCTCTTCCGGGTTCTGGCTGGGCAGCCGAGAGTGGACCCGACCGCTTCCCACGCCGTGGGAGCCGCCCCTCACCTGGGAAACATGATCGATCGCTGTTGTTTTAGGGCCCAGAGTTCAGTCTCCTGGTCGCTGCACGGAGTGTGTTGTCCCGCTTCTCAGACACGGTGTTCTCCCGGTGCCGCCATCTTGGCCCCTCCAAGAAAATATTCTTTAAGCATCTCTGAATGTTCCAGATCTTTCCTTAACTTTGTTTCCTTTACTTTTTTTGCTTCTCTAACTAAAACAAAAATTAAATTTACTAAGGAAATGAAGACAGTGCAGAAAAGTAAACAGATAGTCCCATGCACACTGGGATGTTAAGTTACATAAATCAGTTACCCTGATTTATGTCTTTGCTCACCTTTACAGAACATCAAATTGTACAAATTACTACTGTTTGTCTGAGACATTATTTCAGAAAGTCATTCGGGGAATAATTTTATTTAATTTTTCTTTTCACCACTAAAATTTTTACAGAAAGAAAGAAAGCAAAATTTTAATCATAGAAAATGTGTTGAAAATCTAACAAGTCTTTAGTGATAATGTGAAATATTGTAGAGGAATTTTAATCCCAGCAACATGGCTGTTTTGTTCACATCCAAAGACCTTGTAGGTCTGTGTGACTTTTCTGAAATGCAGACTTGCCTTTAGTACTTACCTTTAATCCCAAATGTTGAAGGTAGAGTTAGTTTGTAGAAGGAAGCAACCACCTTTAAAAGTGACAAATTGAGAAGCAGACAAAGTGACAAATCAGGGAAATATTTGACAGAATAGGATCTGCCCAACTCTCATGAGGAAAGAGAATATTGACTTGAGAGAGAACACAGAGAGATGGGGAGGGAGCAGTTTTACCAGGACAGTTTTATAGAGACAGGTTGTAGAGAGAACAACCTAGACACAGGAAGAAAGATGGAGATAGGCAATGAGAAGGAGCTGGAAGATTAGAAAAGATTGCTAGAGTTAGTCTGACGCCAAGCAGAGAAATTCAGTCAGAAGCCATGAGAAGCCAGTTTGAATCAGTCAGCTTGGAAAGGAATTTGAGCCAGAACAGCTGAGTTGAACCAGCCAGCCAGAGTTCAGAAAGAACAAGAAAGGGTGAGCTTGTTAATCAGTGAGTCTCAGAGGCTGAAAACATTCTAGGCCTAGATTAAGTTGTATGGAGGCTAGAGGCTTCCAGGACTAGGCATACGTAGGTTAGCAGAAAGAGGCAATAAGCCTCCAAGACAACAATTATATCAGGTGAATTAAAAAAAAAAACTTTTGCAAAAATATATATTTAATTTCCAAATAACTTCTAAAAACATGAATATCTTAAGGAAGATGTGATTTGCTTTATATGTCAAAGATTGAAAGTTAGCTGGCAGCTTCCACGAAACATCAGGATGGGGGTGGTCACTATAAAGACTGGCAGGATAAGAATGTTAAAACATTTATCCCATCTTCAGCTTGGGGAGAAGAATTGTGCTAAAGGATAAGTCGGTTGTCTGTGAGAAATTACTTAATCAATCTTGGTTATCTAATGAAGTTTCCATAAAAACTCAAAAGGATAAAGATTAGAGGTTCTCTGTTGGCTGAAGGCTTGGTAGTGCAAGCCTTTGTTGCTTGGTAAGCAACAAAGATATGGGAGTTCTGAGACCCTTCCCTATGCATCTTAAATAATCTTGGTTCCCTGCTTTCTGTGGGCCATTCTAGTACATTCATAAACCGAAGCAGAGGTTGTGGAAATCCTTTCCACAGCCAGTTTTTCAGAAACACAAATAAGACAATTTGAGGCATCTGAAATATGTGGGGTCAATCTTGGTGACTGAGTCTGCAGCTGGCAGGAGGTGGTACCAGCTCTAGGTAGACAATGTCCAAATTTATTTGAGTGACAAGACACACTGCTGAGATGCATGGGTGAAACCCTACATTCATAAGCTCATGAAAATATTTCACATTCTAAGAGCATCATAAGAACTATTTAGTGTACTGTTCCAATCCATGTTTACAAAAATCACCCACCAGGATGCAAGCAAAGTGACCCAATGATTAGACTTTGTGTGTGTGTGAGACCCAGGGGTGAATTGATTGAATTGCCACACTGTTTAACTTAAATTTAGGCCAGGTTGTGTCAGGCCAATTTACCTGACACCATCATAATGCTGAAAAAACTTCCTGGCACCCCTAACCAACTATTTTTTTCTGGATGTCCTCTTCTATAGTATGCATATCTAAGTCTCTTTTGGAGTATATAAAAACCAGAGACAAGGTTCTTTGTTCCCCTTTAAGAGTTGAGCACACTTGGCTCACATGTAGAGGCAGATCGAAAGCAGCAGCATAACCAGTTTTAAGCAACTTTTCTGCACAGAGCTGTTTGCATTAGGATGCGGGAGCCAGTTTCGTACAGTCAAAAACTGGGCACAAAACTAAGAACTTGCTGACTTTTCGGATTCTGTTATGGCAAATTTTTTTTCACAAAACTGCAATCTCTAAATGTAAATAACATTCCTCCTGGCAATGCAGAACTATTATTTAGAAGCTAAAAAAAACCAGACTTCTCAAACAATTGTTTTCATGAACTTGGTTGGCACAACAGTATGTGTTTTGCAAAAAGTCAAAGCAAAATTATTTACATGGGTGCACATTGCTCAATGTGGCTTCCCAAGGATTTGGTCAAGGTTTACAGGATGCAGAGAAAGTGTTCGGGTCAAGGTTGGAAGGGGTCATGTGGCTCTGCTGGACTTTTTTGAGGCAGTAGGTTGCTTAGTAGATGCTTTGTGAAGTAGTTATTTTTCTGAGTACTTACATAGTCACATGTCACAGCAAACCTAGGAAATACACATTACTGTGATTCTGAAAATAGAAAGACAGTCACAGAGAGCATAAAAATTCTGCCTGAGTCACCAACTGACTCCGACTGCTCAGCCTAGGCAGTTTGGCTTACAGCTGTCCTGAGAGGTCACTTTTTCTGTGATTTAACATTGTCAGATCTAGTAGCCTTGGCACTTTTTGGTGAAAGCAATCCATATAATTCCTATGAAGGGAAACAGTTTTGTAATGGAGTTACCCAAAAACAGGGGGACAATACCCCAACTTGATCCCTCATGCTAGCAAATAAAAAGACTGTAGTACCAGGAGCAAGTTATCTGTTTTTGAGCTGTTGACCAATGAGGTCACACGGACACCTCCGCTCCAAGCGGTACAGGTTATAATCAATTCTCTTGGCTGCCTTCCAGAACTTTACAGTAGGAGCCTATTGATGAAGTCATACCAGAGTCACAGAACATGGAGAAGTCAAGCTGGTTCACTCCTGGAAGTTCCATTCCTACTGGCTAGTGTTCACGGTGCTAAAAGTTGCTATGTACACTGCCGAGGGAACAAAATAACCTTGATTCTCACCTAGCTGTGAACCATGAAAGTTATAACAATTACTGGCTTGACAAGATACGACCACTAGTTCAATAGTGGTACATATGTTGTGGAAGCAAACAAACAACCACTTTCTGCTAAAATCCAAGGCCTGCTCCATGAGGTAGAACCTGTACCTGGCACTTTTAAAAGGGCCAAGAGCCTGTGGGTAAACCGTTTTTAGGACCTAGAGAAGAGCCCAATACTATGATTCTGATAAATGGACATAGTATTAAAATGATTTCCAGTGACTTGTTGCTATACTCATAGACCCATCTTTCAACCCTCATCAGAGAAGCTTTTCCTTACAGTAGATGTCAATTAATACAGAGACCTCCTGCAACTTCTTAATATACAAATAATAAAAGACAGTGGAGTGCATGGCCCCAAATGGAACATTCATATAGCACCCTACATGACAAGATACAGGAATCTTTTTGGAAAAGGGGTGGAAAGGTTGTAACAGCCAGAGGTGCTTCGTAATATCAAGGAAACCGTGTTTTCCAGAAACGATAGAGAAGTTGCACACATGAACTCAAAATGACTGTGGATGTACAAGACCTGAGGAAGCTCTGTCCAGACAAAATTCCAGCATAAATGGGGGAGGGAGAGTTGGTTTTCTTTAATGATATAACCACTGGTAGGTGGATTACATGCCAGGATAGACCACAATCCACAGACAAGTTGGGGAACACAAACTGGACTCAACGTACGGCAGAGATAGAAGAAATCGAAAAGGTGAGTGGGAAGGAACAGGAGAGGGTGAAAAGTTGGAATTTATTATATTCAGAAGACATTGTATGGAATTCTTAAATAATCAATAAAATACTATTTAAAAAACAAGAAAATAATTTTGGCTATAATGACACACACTATCCATTCCATGCCCGTTTGGGTTCCCTGGCCAGTCACAGACTGTCTTCCAGGGGCCCAGCTGATAGGAGGTAGGGTGGGTGGTAGCAAGAAATGAGTGTGGCCTTCTGCTGATCTGCTGCCACCTGTGTTTGCAGTGTCTCACCAACACTGCCACTGTCCCCTCCCACATACTTTCAGGCTCCACAATACAGCCTTCATTGGGATCTTGAAACTGAAACACAAACACTGGGGTGTGGTCTGTGGCTCCAGGAAGACATCTTAGCCTATATGGGTAGGTGACAGAGAGGACTTCCTAAAAACCCCAGTGAAAGGAAAGCAGAATTTCCACCAGGATGCAGTGAGGCTTCCAGGAAAGGTTTGCTTTAGAAAGACAAAACAAAAAACAACAATAACAAAACAAAACAAAACAAAAAAACTACCCAAACATCTCAGGAACAGAAATGCAGATAGGCTAAGTCTCGAAAAAATCCCCACAGTATGGAATAAGACAGCAAGAGTGCGCTGTCTTCATGGGAGCCCAAGAAGGCTAGGGAAGAACTGTGACAAAAAGAGGCCTTGGGGTAGTGTTTGTAGTTGCTTCTCTACAGACTCCATTCCAGACTCCTGAGCCCATTATTTTTTTTTCTTATTTACTTACTTATATATTTACTTTACAGTTTACTCCCTCATTCCCTCCCAATCCTACCCTCCCTCCCTCATCTCCTCCCATGTGCCTCCCCAAGTCCACTAATAGGGGAGGGGGAGGTCCTCCTCCCCTTCCCTCTGACCCTAGCCTATCAGGTCTCATCAGGACTGGCTGCATTGTTTTCCTCTGTGGCCTGGTAAGGCTGCTCCCTCTTCAAAAGGAGGTGATCAAAGAGTCAGCCACTGAGTTCATGTCAGAGACAGCCCCTGTTCCCCTTACTATGGGACCCACTTGAAGATTGAGCTGCCATGGAGCATATTCTTTATAACAAACACAGAGACTATAGAAGTATTTATTGACATTCTCAGTCATGGAGAATCCCTAACTCTGCCTTTGACAAAGTATTGAGAGAATGTAGTGGAAGAGCCCCAATGCCATTTTAAGAGCTTCCTATATCCTTTAATTGGAGGATGGGACCAAAAGGAGGCATTCTTATAAGACAGCAGCATGACATAAGGAGAGCTGCCAAATGGAAAAAGCAAGGGAGATAGGAAGGATCAGCGAAGGAGGTGAGGGTAAAAGAAAGGGAGGAAAGAGGTGAGAGGTTGAATAGAGAAAAAGATGGGTACACCACGCAGAGGCAAAGGTCATGACCAGTCAATAGAGATGGAATGGATGCTTCTCTCAGGAGTTCCTCCCAAGTGAAATTTGCAGTCAGGGAACAGCTAGTCCATCTTCTATGCTCATCTCCATGTCCTGGGAGAATAGGGGGAAATTTCTGTTTTACAAAAGAAGGAATTATATCATGGGAAGAAGGCCAAAGCAAATGTGTTGAAATTGGTTGGCAGTCAAGAAAATATTTGGGGTTGGGGGTAGGGACAAAGATTCTTTTAGGTCCTATCATGAACACAATGATTCAACTCTTCTGAGGTTACTCACTGTGGTTTGATTGCTTTAAAAGATGAAATAAAGAAGAAGACCCAATTCATATATTTAACCTGTACCTCATTCCACATTTATAAAGTGCTGAGTGGGTATGAGAGAGATTCTAGGGCAAACCAGAGGCTGAGATGATTCATGTAGAAGTGGGAAAGAATGAGCCCCTCTAAGTTCACCTACTTTCAGTGTACACTGAACTCGGCTCATTTTTGCTGTTATTTATCCGTGGGAGAGGAGAGGGGACATTTTGAAATTTTTGTATAAGAAGCTCTGTGGCTTTGCAAAATTTAGTACATATCTGCCAGGAGCATGTCACCATGAACCCTGTGTTACGCTGACTGGCCATCAAGTTCCCTGGCAGAACATTCAAGATACAATTTCACGTCATGGCAACCTGACAAATAGAGAAACATCAGCACAGCAAGCCGACCTTCTCATTTTGCTTAAGGCAAGAGACCTTTTCAGGGAACTGCATGTTGGGAGGGAATGGACATTGGCCAAATGAGAGTTGTGTGTTGCAAGATGGGAAAGGGTTTGCAAGTCCCACTAGAGATCTTACCAACTAGTCCGGGATGATGCCCATTTCCCACCTTAAGCCTTGGCCTGGATCTGCAGCTTTTTGTTCTAGTGAGGAAGTCAAACCCAGTGAATAGTTTGGTCAATGCACGGCCCAGTGTCATGGCTAGGAATTGCTGCTTGAGGGGTAGACATCACTTTATCTACAACCTGCCACTGCCAGCTGTCCTGGGGTAGGATGCAGAGCAGGCCTTGCTTCTTGTGCCTGGTTTTCTTTATTTTAAGTGATGTCTCCACAGGCAGCTGGGTTTTGTTTGTTTTTTGTTTAAGTTTCCCTCTTTCTATACACACAAGTAAGACTCTGGCTATGGTTTCTTTAAGAATACAGCCAGGCTGAAGTCATCATGAGGTTGTTCCTTCAAATAAAGACCATTGAGATCGCTGTAGATCTCAGAGTCCCAGACTGAGATGGTTATTTAGGTAGGACGTTAGCCAGTAGGGCTTCCTCCTTCACTGTGAGTTTGGACCATCGAAGCAACAGTATGACATAGCCTCAAGTTGTTTGCTATTGTCTATCAGCTCCTTGTGTTGCCTAAGAACCTTCTCTAACACCATGGACCCTGCCCAGCTCATTCTGCCCACCTGTGATGTCAGGACAACATGTCTCTGAAAGGTCAGAGGCAAAAGTAGTACCTGTTGTCTTTGCAGGCACTTCTCTGCCTACCATCACAAGCTTCATTTGGAAAGGCAACTGCAGGGGAATGGAAAGGATGGGGATGCCATTTTGTTTTATTATTCAAGGACAGTTGTTATGGGTGGAAAGACATGACACTTTCAAAGATGCTCTACAAGCCCATGGCTTGCTGTTGCTATGTACTGTGGGTCTCCATGGCCTGGACAACAGAACAATGTTGTTCACTCAGTTAAGAGGCACCCCAAAGCCCCTTTACTGGTAGGTGCAGGATTCTTAAAGAATGAGAAAGATTATTACAACTCCAGCAAAAACCTTGATTCCTTCATAATGGACATTGGGTTTGCTGGCTCAGAGGACTCACAGCCAGGGGACACTCCTCCCCACCACAGTCCTCATCACAACTTTGGCCCAAGTAGATCTATAAACACTGTCTCCAAATCATGTTCTTTGTTTCGGATTCCATCACTCACCCATTCCTTCCCTACTGTCTAAACCTTCTTTTGAGTCTTTTTATAGTGTCGTAGGACACCCATCACCAAAGCTCCCTAACAAAAAAAATGCATACCATGAAGAACCCCAGAACCAACAAAGAAACTGAATATGTCATGAAAACTCCAGGCCCTGAGAAATTCAACCAGAGAAAAAACAGTGGTTCTTTTATTAAAACAGATAGACAAACAAACACTACTTTCAGAGACCCAGTCTTTGAAGTAAGTATAATCCTTATGCCAATAAAAAAAATACAAGAAAAGAAAACTATAGACTGATATCCCCCATAAAATGAGATAAGGGGTATATCCAGAAAATCAAATCAATGGTATACAAAATATGGGCTATGCATCATGGCCAATGATGTGAAGTTTAACCCAGAAATATAGGCTCGGGTTAGCATTTGAAAATTATCACTGTAGCTTTCCATACCAGTAAGCCAGGAAAGAAAAGCCAGGTAATCATTTAAATATTTTTTTCTCCCTCTTCTCTCCTTTCCTCTTTCCTTCCCTCTTTCCTCCTTTTTTCCTTTCCTCCCTTCTTTTCTTCCTCCCTTCCTTATGTTCATCCTTTCTTGCTTATTTTGTTTTATAAAATCTTACACCATTTTTCTAACAATGTTCAGCAAAATGAAACAGAAAAGAAATTTTCAATCTATTTAAGGAACAAGCCTAAAGCTAATATACCGATTAGTGAAGAATTCAGTGCTTCCTCTTGGGATCAAGATGGAAGGCCTGTATTGAGGTTGCTAACCCAGACACCTATGTTGGAGGGGGAGAATCAAAATGTTTTAACAGGGGATTGAGGCCAAGACACCATGCATTTAGGTAAGCCTTCTGCCACCAAACTGCATCTTGTGCATTTTAAATTTTGTGGACAATCTTACCAAGTTGTTCAGAATGGCTTCACACCTGCCTGAACCTCTCAGGAAGCTGGAATTACAGCTGTGCACTACTGCACTCAGTAGTTCTGGTTTTGTTTTGTTTTGATTATTTTTTATTTTTCTTTTTTTAAAATTTATTTATTTTTTATAGTAATCACAGATTATTTACTTTGTATCCCAGCTGTAACCCCCTCTCTCATTCCCTCCCAATCCCACTTTCCCTCCCTCATCTTCTCCCTGCCCCTTTCCAAGTCCACTAATCAAGTCTCTTCAGGACTGGCTGCAATGTCCTCTTCTGTGGCCTAGCAAGGCTGCTCCTCCCTCGGGCCTCTGAAAGACTCTCCTTAGCAGTGTATCAAAGCAGATTTTAAGACTTATAACCAAACCTTCGGGTAGCTCAGTGTCCAAATGGGTTCTCTAATAAGGGGAACAGGGACTATTTCTGGTTTTGTTTTATTACATGTTGCTTAACCCCCAAGTAGAGATTTTGATACAACCTGCAAAAGTGATCAGAACTAACAAGAGATTTAAATACATTTGTAGCATATAATATCTAAAAGCCAGTTGTGTTTCTACATACCAATAGCAAACAATAAAATACTTCAGTTTTTTAAAATAACAGTTTACAATAACAAGTGTATTAATTACTTGGTGATAAATTTGATAAAAGATATAAAACCCCAGTATGTGAATATTCTTAGTCTTTGGTTGGTGGAGGTTATTCGAGGAGATGACAAAATTTTTAGGACATGGGGCCAAGCTGGTGAACTTAGGCCACTAGGAGCAGGCTATTAAGAGTTATATGCTAGGCCCATTTCTAGTGCAACTGTCTGATTCCTGATAGGCTAAGATGTGAGGAACCTCACACTTTTATTGTCCCAAATGCTGCCATGGCTTCCCTTCAATGATGGACTGAAGCTATAAGACTAAACAGCCCACAATCTTAAACTTCTTCTGTCACAACAATGAGAAATTAGTATGAGAAGTGCAGCTGTTCCTGAGGTAAAGCTCTTAGGCCTTTGAAACTGAGGAGTAATGTGGAAGATTTTGAAGCCGAAGGCTAAAGAACATTGGAACACTAAAGTCAACAAACAAATCTGGTTGAAGTAGGAAGTCTTAAGGTAGCATAGCATGTAAGCAGTAGCATGGTTATTACTTGCTGGTTTTAGACAGATTCGTAGTAAGAATTCAAGACAGAAAATAGTGGAAAGATGTGGAAAATTCTGGTGATCAAAGATGCTTGCTAGCTGCAGACAAAATACCCTTTGGTTGCTGGAGATATTGGTGCCATTAAAATGAATCTATAGACTTTGCACTAGGACAGTAGGAAATGTTTCTTGAGAGCAAGACCCTATCCAGTGTGGGCTCTAGGGTGAAAAACTGAAAACCCGATAGAAAGATTTTCATTTTAAATGAATCCCATTTCAGGGATTGTCCTAGTTGAAGAGGACATCCTAGCAAAGTGCTTTCCTTGATTCGGCCATGCAGCCAGCCATTTGTAGATTACTAAAGCTGTGGTCTGAGGGGGCTGGCCGCATCGCATCTAGAACTTAGAACTTGGTGTTGACTATGTGGTGGGTGCTCATTCTGTAGTCATTGAAAGTATAAACATTACAGGGTCACAAAGGTTACGGCAAAGATCCAGAAAAATGTCTATGTGGCCAGGTCATGCGCAACGTGAGGGCTAATCCATGAGGCTGTGAAGAAGCATAAGTGTCACTGGAGATTCTAGTATTTGAAGGATTCTAAGAATGTGAAGTGTGTAGAGCAGAAAGCCGCAGGAGCTGAAGAGCCATTTGTGCTGAGTACAGCAGGACCACAAGGACAAGGCTACCGAACCTCCCTGGAGCTCAAGTGATGCCATAATGCACTCAGATGTTGAATACAGATCTGTGGCATATAGATCTGGTGGTTTTCTGCTGGTTTTGGGTTTGCGTGGGTCTTTATGGTCTTTTCTTGCTATCAGCCGTATCACTCCTCCTCTTTGGGGTAGAAATGTTTGCTCTGAGTGATTGTGTCTAGAAGTATATGACTCCTAAAAAATTAGTCTTCCAGTTAAGTGTTTGTCTTGATCATCAGAAGAGACTCATTCACTCTTCTGTATGATCCAGCTATTTTACTCCTTGGTATTTGCCTAAGGAGGTAAAACCATATCCACATAAAGAGTTAACACACTGATGTTGGTAGCAGTTTTCATCACAATTGCCCAAATTTGGGGCAACCAAATTGTCTCGGTGGGTGAAAATATAAACAGTGGTTAAGACTAGACAATGGGATATCATACAGTAGTAAGAAACCAGTTCTGAAGCTATCAAAACACACGAAGACCCTCCAGTGGACATTACTATGGGGAAGAAATTAATTCAAGTCCAACTATGTGGCATTTTGGAAAATCATAAGTATGGAAACCATAAAAGGCTCTGTGGCTGGCAGGACTTTGGGAGAGGAAGGAACCAACAGACATAACCAGAAGGCTATTAACTTCATTTAATTTATTTACTTTACATCCTGATTATAGCTTCCTCTCCCTTCTCTCCTCCCAGTCTCTCCCTTTCATCTCCCCTCCCCCACTAACCACCCCTCCACACTTACACTTCAGAAAAGGGAAGCCCTCCTGTGGATATCAACCAGCCTTGGCATATCAAATTGCAGTAAGAGTAGGTGCATCTTCTCCTATTGAGGCTAGACGAGGCTGTCCAGTTAGGGGAAAAGGGCTCCAAAGGCAGGCAACAGAATCAGAGACAGCCAGGGCTCCCGCTGTTAGCCAGGAAGGGTTTTAAGGCACTGAAACTATTTTGTATGATTCTATAGCGGTAGATACATTCGATACCTTTGTTGAAACCCATAGCAAGTACCAGACCAAGAGTGACCCCTCACGCAAGCTAAGGATGTGGTGGGATGAATTTCCAAAGCAAGCTCATCAGCTATTCAAAGCCACTACTGTGTGTGGTGTTGACACAGGGAGAAGGTGTGTGTGTGTGTGTGTGTGTGTGTGTGTGTGTGTGTGTGTGTGAAGGTATATGGGAAATGACAACTTCTGTTCAGTGTACCTAAAGCTGCTCTAAAAATAGTCTATTTTTAAAATAAAACAGAAAGGAAAAGTGTAGGAGAGATGAGAAAAGTGGAGAAAGAAGGAAAGAAGAGCAGAGTGGGTGAAGGAAGGCAGACTAAGACAACGGAAGAATGATTCTCCAGGTTAGGTGAAGAGGGATGATGAAGACCGGAGTGGGAGTGACCAGAAGCCACAGCAGGAATCCACCACACTGAGGCTGTTAGCAGGGTCTCATGTTGCTGACAGGTAGAAAACCAGGGCACAAGGAGAAAGAGTGGACTTCTCATTTTCCTAAGTTTCCACAGGGCTTTGTCAACATATCTGTGACCTCTGAAGACAAATGTCATCTGTACTGCCCGCTGAGGTGGGGATGTTCTTTAGCTCGCAGCATAACCCCCAATGATGACCTAAGCCCTCTCTGTCAGCTCCGTCTTCTTCACTCTACCATTTTCTCTTGTCTGAACCCAGCCAAGGTCCTTGCTGTTTCATACCTTTCCCATGCAAATCCTGTGACTGGCATGCTCTCCACAGTCCTTTGTCTCATTCTGTAGACTCAAGGTAAAGCTCACTGAGGAGGTGGCCTTTCCCTTCTCCACCCACAAGCTGCATTTAATTCCCTGACTTGTGCTGAAAATGCTCTTTCAGAATCCCAAGCTGTAACAAAACTGAGGCAGGAACTTGCTTTTATACTTTATCTCATTTGACAACCACCCCAGAGTCCTGTGTAGATCTCTCAGTAAAAGCCAGTGCCATCTGCCTGGCTTGTGTCTGCTCATTTACTAGGTTCCAGCCACAACCCTCACAAGGTCACTTCGGAGAACACAAAACTTGAGCAGTCAACCTGCCTCTGCGCAGTTTTGAACCTGGGGAGGGGCAGAGCCTCCCTATAGCTCTCCTGCCTCAGGGTTCACAGCCGGGTTGCTGCAATAAAGTGAGTGGCTGTAATTTTGAAATTTGAGAGCAAAGAGCAGAGGCCTCAACTGTGAAACACAAACTCAGTGCAGCTCCCTACAGAGGCCTCCGGGTTCTTCCCTAATCCCACAAGCTCAATTCCCCGAGCTGCCTCAAGTCCGCCTGTAAATTACATTTATAGGAATGTTATCACGTTACCGAAAATTAATAAAGGCCCTGTCGGACACACATCTGTCCTGTTTTCGTAACCATGCTGCGAATGAAGTGCTATGGGGCTGCTGCTCCTGATTTTATGCTAGCCACTCAGGCCCTTTAACGCCTCTTTTTCAGATATTTCCCTCGGTCGCCTTTTAGACTAAGAGCAAAGAACTTGCTCCGAGACACAACTACGTGTCTCTAGCTCAGTACCTATAAGGAGCTAACAGCTGGGCCAAAGGATATAATAGGTTCTCTGAAGTGTGATGGGAGAACCCGCTTGCCTTCCCCTAGGCCGTGTCATTCCCCTCTCTCGGCTCGGAAGCTGGGAAATATAAAGAACAAATTGCCAAGTTGCCAACCCAGGTCTTCCCACTGTCACTGATGGGAACCAGAGACATTATTTCATCACAAGAAGTGACATTTTGGCTGGCCAAATGAACTGTGAGACTAAACCTGGTCGCAACCCCCTCCCCCATAGAATCCTTCGGCGTAGTTGCTATTCTTGGGATAAAGATCCACATCCTTCCTTAAGAAGCCAGATGTGCCCTTTGCCCCTCTCTGCTGCCTCCTCATGTGGCCTTCAGAATCCCCACCTCTTCCTAGTCCCCTTTGTGTCACACGGTCATCTTTCTTTGTGCCTGTGTCCCCATCACCTTTTTTTCAAATTAACTAATTAGCCGATTAATTAATTTTGTGTATATGTTTGTGTGTTTCTGGGAGCTCATGGGCATCCTATGTGCGCAGGGGCCTTCAGGGGCCATAAAAAGGTGTCAGATGTGAGTGGCGGGAACTGAATTTGGCTCTTCTGTCAGAGCAACAGGTATTATTAACTTCTGAGCTATCTCTCTAGCCCCTGATTATCTTTCTTGTAAGCACACTAGTGATGTTGGTTGAGGACCTGCCTTCATGACCTACTTTTAATTTACATCACCTGTTTAAAGACCCCTCGCAAGTTTAAATCCGGTCACATCCTGATGGGAATTCCGGAGATAGTGACAGAATTTAACCCATAATGTACTGTAGTGGGAGGAGGGTACTTTTTCCTCCTTGGGTCACCATTAAATCTCTTCATCTGTAACATAAAGGTGGAGGTGTACCAACAGATAATCTTGTGGGTGTGGGAGAGTTATGGGCCAGCAGTGAAATTTCTGCTGAGGTTTTCATCCTCTGGGTCACTGAACTAACTCATCCCCCCCAGGAGAGATAGGGCATACCAACTCTGACAAGAGCGCCATAGGAAAACTCATTGAATTAATACTTCTTTTCTTTTTAGGATTTCACATGTTAATTAAAATCAACAGATAAAATTATGGGCGTCATGTTCAACACGATGTTTTAAAACATACTCGTGTTAAATGATTGCATTTAGCTTATTAAAATAGGTATCACAGGACACAGGCGTGATTTTGTACTAGGAAAATATTATATACACTCCTTCGGTGTTTTTCAAGAATATAATACCATACCTTGCAAATGAATGTTGCTTTAGTCTTACATAACAGGCATTTTATCCTCTGTCTCTCTTTTTTTTAATCTTTGACCAATCTCTGTTTAAGCGCTCTCCCTTTGCTCTCCCGGTTCTTATCATTTCACGTGACAACTATTTTTAGTTGCACATGTAAGTTAACTCTTCTGAAGAGCTTAGCACAGTGTCTGGCACAGCAATGGTGAGATGCAAGTCAAGCAGTGTGGATGGGAGTAAGACGGCAGTGGCGAGTCAGCCTGAGGGAAGGTTGCTTAGAGGGAGCCGGCCCAGCTGGTCACTGAGGAGACCACACAGGACAGCCTTAGTTCCCCGGGGTATGTTAATTCTCTGTGTTAACACATCTCTCTACTGCCTTTTCTGTGGCACAGGATTTCTGGGCTTTTCCAGATGTGCACAAAACAAGGTTCCCACATCTTCCTGACTAGAGAAGACACCAGAGTGCATCTCCCAATGTTAGTGAGGCTGCTACCTCTTCTTCTTCCCTCTTGACATCTCCCATGAAAGACACGCAGCTGGCCCAGCCCTGAGCAAGCAGAAGGCAAGGTCACCCTGTGTTCCAGCTCCAAAATCCAGTCAGGTCCCAGAACTGAGTTTCTTTCAAAAAGGGAGAGGCAGGTATGCCAGGAAAAAAGTGAAGTCTCAGAACTAAACCATGTGGTCTTTCTTGTTCACCAGATCCTGGAAGCCCTCTAGGGGCCTGCATGATGCTTGCCACAGTACTTGGGGCAGTGGCCAGATGCCACCACTGTGCCAGTTGCCTCTGAAGAGTTCTGTCAGGCCAACCAGAGAGTCTCCATACAAAGGAAATTTCACTCAAAGAAATGTCCCTGCCGTATCTCAGAAACTCTAGAACACTCTCCAAGAGAATGTTCTCTGCCACTTGGGATCCATCTAGGAGACTTCTTTTCAAATATGTCATCAGTCAAGCTTTAGAGAAAGATGTCCTCCATTCCTGCTGCGGTAGGATCCAAGCTCAGGGTCCACAAGAGATGGAACTCTGTGGAAGTTCAGCCTCAAATTGCACTGGGGTCTTTTTCTGCTTATAGAGAGTGCCAAGCACAGAAAGGTAGGAAGCCATTCTATGGTTTGAATATGGTTTCTTCTCTCCAAAGATCATAACTGAAGTTTAATCTTCATCATAAGATATTAGGAGACTCAGGAGGTAACTACCCTATTCATGTGGTTGATAGATTTGTGGATTACTGGGTTGGCCAGCTATAATACCATTGGCAATTGCAACCTTTTAAACCTGGAGTTTAACCAAGAGCCAGAAGTATAGCTCTTCTTTATAATTTCCCCATCTGTGGTATTATGTCAGCAACAGAAAATGGTTAGATTTCAAGGGGCTTTGTATACCCGTTACCATAACCCGTTTTTAAAATACCTAAGTTATTTCTAAAACTTTCATTGGAGAAAAAAAAAAAAAGATGGGAAAACTATTATAGAAACATCCAGAGATTGTAAAAATGAGAAACACAAACCCAATACTGGCACTTAGTTCCTCGGTCTTTCGCCTGGCTCCCTCACTACAGGAAAATGTCATTGTTCGGATGTGGTCATTAAGAAAACTACCCCTTAATAGAAGTCATGAGACCTGGCCAGAGCCACAAGTTCTAAGTGGTGGGTCCCGGCTTACTGTTGTCCAAATGCCCCAAAGGTTTGGTTTCCTTCATTTGGAATGAATCCTTTGGTTCCAGCAGGCCCAGTGGGGGAGTGGTAGCCCATCCTGCCAGAGCAGCCTGAGGGTGTGGCAGCTCAGGTGGAACCTGTGGTTTTAGCAAAGTGAGTGCAGTGAAGACAAGTGTGTGTAAGGTCAGACGAGGGGCACAGAATTCACCCTGCACTGAAGCTTAAGTCCGGGACCCTGGCACAGTCTGCCATGTTAGAACAATTAGAACTCACCTAATGTAAAGAAACTGCCCCTGAAATAAATATTATTAAAAAGAAAAAACCCAAACAAATAAACAAAAAAACAAGAAGAACTGCATCTTAGCTGTGAACTGAGCAGCCTTGCTGGGATGGTGCCTGTTGTCCTGCAGAGGGAAATGTGTATGTGTGTGTGTGTGTGTGTGTGTGTGTGTGTGTGTGTGTGTGTGTGTGAGACTGTGTGGGTGTGAGACTGTGTGGGTGAGCAAAAGGGGCTCTGGGAAAAGACAGGGAGAAGATAAAACGTGCTGAGACCAAGGGAGCTTCACAGCTTAGGAGTGGAAAGGTGTGGGTTCAGGATGTACACCGTGAAGTCTTTTCACAGCATCCTGCTCTCTCCTGGCGGATGTCTCTCATTCACTCAGCTGACTCCCCTCTTGCTCACGGAATCTACTGAATTGCTCCTTTCAAGGTTCTCAACAAGCTTCCTGTCGTCAAATCCAGTGGGCCCTGGTCACTCTCACCGTGTCATCTCTCAGAGTCTTCTTTCTTAGCACGAGTGATGCCGCATCCACACGGGGTTTTCGCTTCCTCGGAGATTCTTTTGTTTTTTACTTGGCTTATGAAGGACACTGCTTACTTATTCCTGTACCATCGGATGATGTGGGGTCTATTAGTGATACATTCCTGTGATCCTTTCATAACAGTAAACTGGAGGGTTGGTCCACAGAAAGATTTCCAGTAGCTCAAAGAAAACTAGACAAAAACCACAAAAGGCATATAACCGATAGGTGACAATAAAAAAAGGCTGAGTCAGTGCTGTGCTGGCTGGTGAGAATCAACTGGAGATATTTGTGGATTTGGAAGGATTCTATGTTAAACTGCTGGTAGCTGAACAGGATTGGAGAAAGCATTTGCAGCCAGTGCCAATGCACCAGAACCTGGTTTCTTTAGAAAAGTCAGCAGATCGTTGGATCTGAACTGTAAGTTCAGACTTACAAGCCATGTAAGAAGGACAGAAAAGACATTGAAACATAGGAAAGTAATGGTTAAGAACTTTGCAAAATAAAGGCTCCTAACTGTACATTTAAATGTTCGTAGAACAGAATTAATAAAGAGATAAAATGTACCTCAATGTATCGCAATAAAGATGGAGAAAAGACCAAGTTCTGGAAAGCCCCCAGTGGAAAAATGAATCCAATAGTTTATTTGATTTCTTTCTGATTAGTGAAGTGAACAATCTCAAAAGATGAAATAAAAAAGCCACTAAAAGAGGTCTGAGAAGATGGTGAACCCCACTACCTTTCAGAGGAATGTCAGTCAAACTAAACCGAGATTCCATCTTACCTGAGTCAAAATGGCAGTCATTAAGAAAACAAATCACAAATACTGGCAGGAACAAAATGGAACTCATATGCCACTGGTAGGAATATAAAACCAGTCCAGCCTTTACAGAAGTGAGTATGGCAGTTTCTCAAAAAGCTGGAAACAGATCTTCCATGTGACTCAGCACTCCTGGCATTTACCCAAAGGAGTCCATGCCAGCATATCACAGAGGCATTGACGTGTGCTGCAGTGCTCTTCACAGTGGCTAAGCTACCAATCCACCCTCAGTGTCCAGCAATGGAGGGCAGGATAAGGACTCAGTGGTTTGTGCACAGTGGAATGGTCTTCAGCCACAAAGAAGAATGAAGCTCTATCATTTTTAGGAAAATAGATGCAACTGGAGACAATCACAGTAAGCTAATCGAGCCATGCTAAGAAAGACAAATATTGTGTGCGTGCTCTCATCCGTAGTTCCCACTTAAAGAGTAAACGTGAAACTGTCTGAGGGGACAAAGAGGAGCAAGCTCATGGGGAGAGGAGAGGAAAGGAAGAGTAGGAGGTGTGGAGGGACTGTGCTTGATATATAGATGTGTGAAAACTTAAAAAAAAAGTTTAAGACTAATATGAAATGGAGCAAAAATATGACTGAGAGCTGACCTCCACAGAAGTCAAAGATGGCTTAAAATTGGAAATGGTAACATAAGGAGCGAAGAAAAAAAAAAGTGTCAGAATAGAAGATTATAGCTATCAGAAATAGACCTCAGAGTCAAAACAGACTTCAAAACTGAAAAGCTAAATAAAAATATTTCCATTTAAAAATCTGAAAGATTCATTATTACCAGATTTGCCTTAAGAAATAATATCAACAGCAGAGGTAAAACTATTTTATATGGAAAGAATATAAACAGAAAGAGGGTATGAAATATAAAATACATATTTTTAATTGGATAAGAATGAAAATACAAAAGTGTAAAGCAATAAAATGAATGATAAGACAAATCAAGTAGTTGATTATGAGTAAAATAAAAATGAGTTAAATTACTGGCGAATAAGTAAAATTTACACTTTGTATGTGAGTCAGAGGTTTGTATGTTTCAATCTCTATGGTAACCACTAAAAATAGTGAAAGACTCCATCATAAAAAAGGCAATAGAAGAAAAGTGAATAATTTAAATTAAACTAAAATAATACATATAAGTAGGAAATTTTAAGCATATATTATTCACAAAAAGTAAAAAAATAACAATAGTGAATGTTAACGATCTAGTCTGTTTAAAAAAGAAAATTTGTCATAATTTTTTTGTAAAAAAACTATGTGCTGAAAGTTTGGAATGTACCATATGGAGTATAAATATATCTTTATAATAACTTTATATAATGTATATTCCATCAGTTCTGCATAGGCTAAACATTTAACTGAGACACCATAGTTAGTAGACAATAATTAAATTTATTTTAAAATAAAAATGAATTAGGAAGCATGTCTTAGCCAGTATGCAAAAATTAATGACAATAAAAAGAAAGCTAAATAAGATTATAGAATATAATTGGAATTTATTGAAACATGCCATTAAATATAGCAAAGCCACCATATTGAGAGTATATATTCAAGTATTATTTATCTATAAAGTTCATGATTCACAATATGTCAGTAACTCATATAGATAAAATAACTTAGTTTTTTTTTAAAGGGTGTAGTCTTGAAATGATATAAAAATGATAACTAAATGCCCAGGGAACATAATAAAAAGTGCTCAACTTCATGAGTCATCAAGAAAACACGAATGGTCAGAAAGGTGCTAAAAAAAAAAAAAAGGCTAAAATTAAGATACTAATAGTATCATTTCTAGGTGCAGCAAAAAATACATACATGTACTCAGGAAGATTCTCAAGGAGTGTTCCCTGCAATAAATTTGTAATAATAAGAAACAATGGAAACAACAAAAAAATCCACTCTTAGCACAAAGAGTCGATAGACAATGGCAAAGCTGTGTCGTGAAAGACCAGGTAGTAACAACAAAGAAATACTGCTACAGAGGCTGCAGACTAATGCTGAGCAAAAGCACCAGGACGCAAATCAACAGGGAGATGGGATTAGTGTGCAGGACCTCAGGGTTCCCGGGGATCTCTTCGTGGGCTTTGCCCTGTTGGGTGGTGATTGTACAGATACGTTCGCGTTGGGAAATTTAATTACCTGGACACTCATAATTTTCACATTTGCAAATATTATATTCTTCAATCTGGTGCAGAAATAAAGAAGATAAGGAGTTAAGGCATTTCATTCTAAATGGGCAAACTAGTTGGCTTTTCTTGGTCTTAGCAATACTCTAGTCTTAGTGCTTTTCTGCTCAGGAGAGGGAAGACAACGTCTCCCCTTCGGAGCTACAGTGACTTCCTACAGCACCTCAGTCCGCACCAACAAAGTGCCAAACCTGGGACTGAAAGCGCTCAAGAGACCTGATGAAGTTAGGCTGAAATTAATCTTCCTAGGAGTCTGGAGAGACGGTTCGGTGGTTAAAAGCACATTCTGCTCTTGCGGAGGACCCAGGGTTTGGTTTCCAGCACCCACGTCCGGTGCCTGGCACGTGCCTGTAACTCTGGTTCCAGGGGAACGCATTCCCTCTTGTGGTGTCTGTAGGCACAGGCATCACAGGGCGCGCGTGGGTTCAAGCAAACAGACACACACAAATAAAAGATAACAACACAAGTAAAGGAAAAATCGAATTTAAAATCCTACTGGTGACCCCTGGTGAGTGCGTGAAGAGGAGAAGAAGAAGGCGAAAGAGAGAGGGGTTTTAACAGGAACACGGATGCACTTAGTCAGCATAGTAGCGGTGGTATGTGGTTGACATTTAATTGTGTTTTTTTGTTCGCTTGCTTGCTTGTTTGGGGTTTTTTGTTTGGTTGGTTTTGATTTGATTTGATTTGTTTTTTTTGCGTGATGGCTTTCTATCACAAAGAGCTGGTGAATGTCTGGGAGCATATTTTTGTCAGCCAGCTAAACTGACACAGCGGAAAACTGCCTTCTAAGTACCTGAGCATACGGCCCTCTACAAAAGCTATTACCAGCTCTAATGAATGGCCCCTCTTCTTAGTCCGTGCGGAGGTGCTTTGCAGAAGCTGAGGGCTGCCCAAGATGCAGAACATAAGGAGTGTGTGCGGGCCCAGACCTCAACGAGTCACTCATGCCACTCCTTACACGGCTCAGGGAACAGCTTGGGAGAGAGTTAGGAAGTACGTAAGTACGGTAGGCTGACAAACTTCTCTATTCCTTAACTCCCATCAGCAAGACTCTACCCCTGTCAACAGTAAGCCGAGGAGGGGGAGAGGCTCAGGGAACTCTAAACTATCAGCTACCTATTATAATGGGACTTTGTCCGGACCGCCAGCTCCCAGGTAATGACACACAGACCTTTTATTAATAGTGAAAACGTGGCCTTCGCTTAGGCTTATTCGCAACTAGTTCTTATAACTTAACATTAATCCACTTGGACTAATCTCTGTTCTGCCACGTGGCTTGTTGCCTTTCCTGTCTCAGTCCCGGCACCTGTTCCTTCCTCTGTGTCTGGCTGGCGAGTCCTCCAGCACCTGATTCTTTCCCAGAGTTCCTATCCCTCCCTGGAAGTTCCGCCTATGTTCCCCTGCCTTTGCTGCTCAACTCTTCGCTTAACCAACCAGAAGGTGTTGGAGGGAGTGTTGACAAAATATGATGCATCCATAAGAATAACGATGCCAGAGCACGTGCTCAGCTCTCTGCTGGTACAGAAATCAGCGCTTGAATAATTACAAAGACAACCTTGACACGGTGCACAAAAAGATCACCCCAACAATCTGTAGATTCTTGGAGAGGGAGGAATCATTGTGTACTCTTCGCCGAGCTGACCAGGCTCCAGTGGATAGCTCAAAACCAACCCACAGTCACCCAGGCGGTCCTGGTTAATCTTGGTGAGCTGCAAAACCAACTAAATATGAATATAAGTGGGAGATTTGTGGGGAGCAGTGAGTGTGGACAGGGAAGGTAGAGAGATGGGATGTGAAGGTGATAGTGTCCAAAGCATACATACATAAATTTGTAAAAAAAAAAAAATAACAACAGTAATAATTTTTTTTTTAAAAAGAAGGAGGAGGACTGGCTAGCGAGGCACTCCCTTTCCGCTTGTATGTCTGTTTCTTAGACGCTGGCTTTATTGTCACCTTAAAGGGAACCCATGGCCCTGCTTACTGATGATGTTAAGGGCCAAGGTCCCTCCCATAGAGCACAGAGGCAACACTCAGAGCTGGCATCAGTAAATACAGGGATTTAAAACACATGGTGGATGGGGTCAAGGCAACATCTTCATCCCAGCCAGCAACATTGCAAAATGTTTTTCCAGTGCTTGTGCTGACTCTGAAAAGTTACTGCCCAAAGAGCTTGGGTGTCTGCTGTGCTTGGTGGGTGGTCAGTGCCGTCACCTTCCCATGGTCGTTGACATCACCTTTGGGTAGTCAGTGCCATCGAGCTCCGAGACAAACACAGCTTCATTGCTGAGCTGCTCCCGGGGATGAGCAGGGAAGGCCTGAGTCCCCAGAGAACTTTGTTCCCCTCTCCCACACAGTGCTTCAGAGAGAATCCACTCTGACACTCTCACTAATACATCTCGGTCTAGATTCCTAAAATCTGCCCAGCTGTGTGGTCACCACGACCTCTGGCTGCCAGTCAGATGAGAAAGTGAAAAGCTACGTGACCCCCAGATAAGCAAAGCAAGATGGAGGCAATAGCAAACCATGGTCAAATATTTACCATAAGAGCTGCATTTGAACTTTGCTCTTGGGTGGAGGTCCAAGTTTGCTAGCATAACCTGACCTTAGCAACCTTGCCCTCACACTCATTTTTGAGATCACTCGTGTTACACGTGTTTCCCACAAATGCAGTCTGAATCAACCATTATTCTTAAAAATATAAAAATAACAAGCTTGCTATTTGGGACTCCTCTGTAAGAGGCCCTAATGTGTCTCCCGAGCAAGGTGTTAATAATTTTGCCTTTTCTGTTTTGTATAGAATCCACTTACAGGCTTTATCTCTGATCCTCATATTTTAGAAGGATGTGACAAGAATGGGCCAAGAACATCTTAAACCCTGAGACACTCACACTGTGAGTTGCTATAAAATACTACCTATCTGTATGGCCCCCACTTCTTTTTATTTTATTTCATCACTTTACAGCCTGATCCCAGCTTCCTCCCTCCTATCCTTCCAGGCCCACCTTCATGACACCTCCCCCCAATATCCTCTTTTCTTCTTCTCAAAGAAAGGGAGGCCCCAAGGGGTACCAATCCTCCCTCACACATCAAGTCACAGCAGGACTAAGCTTACCCTCTCCCACTGAGGCCAGACAGGCAGCTCAGGTAGGGGAAAGGGATCCAAAGGCAGGCTACAGAGTCAGAGACAGCCCCAACTCCCACTGTTAGGAACTCATATGTTTACCAAACTGCACATCGGCTGCATATATGCGTATGTGCTCTAGGTCTAGCCCAGGCATTCTCTTCGGTTGGTGGTTCAGTTTCGATGAGCCCCCACAGGTCCAGATTGGTTTGCTCTGTGAGTCTTCTTGTTGTCCACCACTTCCTGATTCATGCAATGTGGTGCTTTTTTTTTCCCCCTTGGTTGAAAAGTAGGTAGGATTATCACAAGAACTATCATTAGAAAGGAAGGGGAGGGGAGAAGGATATGGGAAGAAATTAGGAGACTAGCAAAACCAGGGTGTGGTTGGTGTGGAAGGAGACAGGGGAAGATTAGAGAATTAGGAGGAGGAGGAAGAATAAGAAGAGAAGGAGGAGGAGGAAGAGGAGCAGGAGGAGGAGTGGCGCTTGTGAGATGTTAACCATTTCTCATGAATTATTGTTGGTGATCACCCAGTCTTAATGGCACTTTACATAGTTTCCGAGGAAGGGAAAACTCAGGTCTAAAGAGATTTGATAACTTCTCCAAGGTACTACATCCAGGAGCAGTGGGTCTGAGCTGGGCCCAGCAGGTCAGTACGACTCCAGAGTCATACACAAACCCTGTGATTGTGCTGTGGTCTGTGTTGACATGGGTGCCACTGTATGGTGGGCTTACTGACCCACACTAATGGATAGATAGTGAGCAAACAACCGGCTAATAATATGTGGACACCTTTAACATCTAGCCTATACCGGAAAGAGGGAGGCTCAGTACTCAGATCCCTTAGCCAATAGAATTGTTTTTTATTCACTGGCTTTTTTTTTTAAAAAAAATTGATGCAAACTTTCAGGATAGCCTATAAGGCCACAGACATTAAATCAAATTTTCTATACACTGAGTTATCAGTCTCAGTCTCAGGGAACTGGAAATCACATCCTGGTTCACAATCCACCCCCATCAAATAGTCTATTTGTTACCATAGATTGTAGATTCGAATGTTTGAATCCAGGCTGCAATGGGTTCTGATGCTAGTTCTGGCACTATTTGGCCAGGTCTCCTCACTAGAGTCCTTTAAGACTTTTGAGCCCCCTCATCTACAAAATGGGGAATGGTGGATTTGGGCTTGGATGTGTTCTATAGCAGGGTAAAAGTTAAATACATCTCAACCACCATTCAAACAGAAAAGACAGACAAGTGCCAACCTGCCACCAAGTCTCTTGCCACAGTGAGGGAGAAAGGTAGCCTTGGTGCAGAGAGTGCAGGGGACTTGCCCCAGACAGAATGTTTTGGAAAATGTAGAAGAACAATCCAGAATGGATCGTTGTCTGGGTGAAGAACACAGAGTGTTCTTGTCGCTTCACATTGGGCTCCAATTATCACCCCATGTTGGTCACAATGATTGCCTCATGTTGGGTGCCAATTATCACTGGATTGTCTCAACCTGCCAACAGCCCAAGTAATGACATGAAGCCTTTTTATCAATTATGAAAGCTGAACCTTAGCTTGGGCTTGTTCCCAGCTAACTCATAAAATTAAACCCATTTATACTAATCTACCTTTTGCCACATGGCTTGTTACCTCGCCTCAGTCCTAGTACCTGTTTCTTCTTCTGCATCTGGCTGGTGAATCTTCAGTACCTGATTCTTTCCCAGAATTCCTTTCACTGCCGGATGTCCCACCTAGCCTCTCCTGCTTTGCTATAGGCCATTCAGCTCTTTATTAAACCAATCAGAAGGTGATGGAGAAGATGTTTACAGAACACTGAGACAGGTGTTTCATAAAACATTAAATGTTTTGTAAAACATAAAACATAAAAATAACATAAAACTAACAATATCAAAGTTCAGCCTGTACTCGGCTCTCTGATGGTACAGAAATCAGCATTTGACTAATCCAAAGACAACCTTTGCATGGTGCATAAGAGATTATCCCAACATATTCCTGTCAGAGGGAGCAGTGGGGGGATGGGGCATCTTGAAGTAGAAAGAAGTGGCCACACAATCCCTGCTTCCAACTGTGGAAGCTGGGTCTGGTGGCACAGCTTTATAATCCCAGCTATGTGAAAGGCTAACCCAGGAGGATCACAGATCAAGGCCAGCTTTGTGATCAAAGCCTACTTTGTGAGACTCTGTCTCAAAAATGAAAAGAGAGGTTTTGTATGTAGTTCCCTGCTTGTCTAGCAAGTCTCAAGACCCCAAATTCATCCCCATCACTGGGGGGAAAAAGATGCTTGAAGCATGAGTTGAACAAAGATGGCCAGGAAACCCAGGATGGCCACAAAACACAGCCATGTTTCATTTTAACCCTTAGGAAGAATTAGAGCTCCTGGAAGACTGTTTAGTTTTGCTTTTATCTTTTTAATGTCTATGTAGATATAGAAAGTATCCCATCTTTATTTTTTGAGCTGTCATTTACAGAGTGATGGGTAGAGAATTCAGTTAATAACTTGTTGAATTTTTATGTGTTTCTATAGCTGGAAGCTTGTCACTCATCTTATGAGACTGGTAACTGTTTACAGTGTGGTGGAAAGTCCAGGGCTGAGCCCTTGGCTTCTGTCCTGAATCCTAGAGAGTGAGGGAACCACAGGCTAACTCAATTAACCTGGAGATAGAAAGCCAGAGGGGAAAGATAGAGGGATTTGTGAAGCATGTTGTATTTGCGATGTTTGGAATATAGGGCCTCCCAGACCATGAGGTAAGCCAAGTGAACAGCATACAGCCATAGTAACAGGTGCAAATGAAGTTGTGGGTGGGTGAAGATTCCCTAATGAAGAAAATGACAAGGGGCTGGAGAGGTGGCTCAGTGGATGAGAGAATTGGCTGCTCTTCAAGAGAATCCTGGTTCAACTCCCAGCACCCACATGGCAGCCCACAACTATCTGTAAGTACGGTTCTAGGGGATCCAACACCCTCCCACAGACATGAGTGCAGACAAAATAGCAATGTACATGAAATAAAATTTTAAAATCCAAGGAAGAGGAAGAAGAAGAGGAAAAAGAAGAGGAAGAAGAAGAGGAAAAAGAGGAGAAAGAAGAGGAGGAAGAAGAGGAAGAAGAAAAGAAGGAAGAAGAGGAAGAAGAGGAAGAGGAAGAGGAAGAAGAAGAAGAAGAAGAAGAAGAAGAAGAAGAAGAAGAAGAAGA
>NW_026588368.1:2172683-2383013 GCF_907164565.1 Psammomys obesus | reverse complement strand
GAAGAAGAAGAAGAAGAAGAAGAAGAAGAAGAAGAAGAAGAAGAAAAGATCCCAGTAACCTCCAGCTGGAGAGACACCGCCTCACGAAGGGAAGTGTGGGGGTAGGGTAGGGGGTGGAGTATAAGACTATGTTGCTGAAGAGTTGAAAGACGCCAGCTGGACACCAGCTACAGAGACGAGTTTCTCTTTCTACATCCTCACTCCTAAATAAGGGCTATTAGAGTCTCAGTGAGAAATTCTAAACTGGAGTAGATCTGAAAAAACGCCACGGGAAACTCCACAAGGCCTAAATGCAACACGTTGCTATGTCGTCTCAATTTTCTGCAGCCTGTGTCCGCATCGCCTGAAGCAGGAAGGCCATGCCTCTTACACACAGGCTCTGGGGGACCTGAGATTTCTGTTTCCTCTCCAAGTTCCCCCAAGGCCATCAGCTCTGACTTTCTGACTGGCCAAGGTCACTTTCCTTTGAGGAAAATTGAGTAAGTAGAACAAAACAAAACTAAGATCATTGGGTACATTACTGGCAGCAATGGATGGGTGGCCATCGTTCGGAGCACATAAACTGCCTTATGTCATTTTCACAAGAGGGTCCTGTTAGGTGAGGGCTCCCACTTTCCTGTGGTAGGCCAAAGCACAGTGCTAGCAAAAGGAATCAGGATCTACCTACGGCTTCCCATGCTATGGGCTCACCCTTCCACTTTAGTGCTGCGTCCAAAGTCTGCATAAGCCGTAAGCAGAGATTCCAGGGTTAGTGTGTGTTTATGGGTCTCAACACACATATTTTCCTTTTAAGCTGGGTGTGTTAATGCGTGTCAAGCACTGGACACAGTAGTGAATGTAGGAAGATTAGAAATGATGAACTAAGTATGCAAATGATTTCAGAGTGTAGCAAATTCTACGGAGGAAATCAGAAGTGCTAGAAAGTGACCAAGTCCAGAGTCTATCTCTGATTGGATTAGAGGGTCTGGGATCAACTCGATACACCAACCTCCTTGCCCCAGGCTGCATACATTACCTGGTTCAGATCAGTAATACTGTGGCTGACCTGGTGTGTAAGCAGATGTGTGGTATGCTGTCTAAGGACCGGCAGTTTTCTCACCGGTCATATTTACCACAGGGATGAGTGGATTTCGTCTCTAAGACCAGCCAAACACTTTCACAGCCTGCAGAACTAACTTGTATCACAGAGGATGGATACGAAGCAGTATCAATCGAATGTGTTTACTGTATTGACTCCCCAGCTCCCCACCCCCAGCAAGAACACCTTCAAAAACTTATCGGATACGAGGTCCTGCCTAGTACAAACAACAATTCTACCTGAAATGTAGGCTTGGAGACTAAAAAGATTCAGTGCCAACATAGTAAAAGGAAACAGAGATGGTCCAAGAGTGAGAGGCAGATGGAGACAGGAATGGAGGAGAGGAAGTAGGGAGAGAGAATGGGAGGGGAAGGGAAGGGGGACAGGGAGAGAGAGAGAGAGAGACTGAGTTAACAAGAGTTGCACCGGGAGGAGCCACAGATGGTATGGATAGAACTGCTGAGCCAAAAGAGGCTTGGTGGACAGATGTCTCACGGGGTAGGCATGGCATGTGTGAGGAAGGAGGTGAGTTCATGAATGCCTTCGGATTTTACTCTCCGGAGAACTCGGTGAAATTCGGTCTTCCTTCTGAGACTCATGAAAGAAAAAAGAAAGAAGAGAACAGACAGGAAAAGGAAGGAAGAGGAAGAGAAAGGACAGTAAAAGGAAGAGAGAGGAAGGGGAGGAAGGAAAGGGAACAGACATGAAAAGAATCAGCAAAAAGATGGAAATGGGCAGAAACTAAAAAGAGATTAAAAGGAAACACAGTGGAAGAGGGAGAGAGAGAGAGAGAGAAGAGAAAGAAGAAAAACAAATGAGTTTCCAGTGATTCCTGGATCGGGTTGGGAGGAATCTGAGCAGAATGACCCTGAGGATTGGATTGGATCCCTGGGGTGCCCATGACTTTCAGGAGGGACTTTTCTATAAGGAAAATGGGGCCACAAACACTGGGTACAAATGGGAGATTCAAGCAGTCGCTTTCTCTGAGCACGAGTCTTAGGACTCCCAGTCTAGGAAACCCTATCATTTCCTGGGACTAGAAACCTCCCTGATGGGCCAAGGTGGGATGAGGGGCCCTAGACCACCTGCCCAAGAGCCACACTCTTGTGTGTGACACTGGCCATGTAGGATCAGGGTCTTATCAAGAGCAAGGCCTACACATCCTCTTCAAGGGATCCAAGCTGGAGACGCCCCATCTGTGGGGAGAGACATGTTCATTTCTCAGAGGAACGTGCCTTCCCCACTGTGGGTGAGGTTCCCAGGACTTGGAGACCTACGACCGTTGCAGTTAGGGGCAGTGAGTAAAATCTCAGGGCTGCCAGGCTGTGGGAAAGAAACTGCCTGGGCTTCCTTCTGGATGCACCCAAGAACAGTGACAGAGCTACAAGGTAAACACGTTTGAGGACCTGGTCACAACAAAGAGAAGGGAGAAGGGACTACAGCACCTCCTGTGGACACTTAGGACCTATTGGGGTATCCTAAAATAAGTACAGTGTCCAGCCCCAGGGATCAGCTTCATTCTCAGTCTGGCTCCAGCAAGGCCTTGCCTCTGTTTCCACCCAGAGCTGGACTCACAGCTTTGTTATGGAGACATCTGGGAGGCTATCAGAAATGGAATGTGCTAGGCGCCCTTGCCTGCCCTCACCTGGAAGTTCAGGAGTGAAGTCATTCAGATAAGTCCCCTCTTGTGTCATCTGACTGGGGACCTTATACGCTCACTGTTCCTCCCCCATGCCATCTCCGTGCATCTGACATCTCCCCTCAAACCCTTTTATTCCAACCTCACCGTGGTCCTACAACCACCTGGATGCCTCGATGCCTCCCTGCACACTGACAAAGATACCCTTGGGATCAGCCTTCCCCAGGGATTCCACAGTAGCATCCTGACCCCGTCTTTCATAGGCTGCTTTTCCTTGAGAGAAGCATTTCCCCAAGCCACAGTGAGCTTCTGAATATGCCTCCCTCTGGCTTTCTCCAGGACCCTCTGAGCGAGGACCTGGAGATCAGTTATCCTCACTGATGCTGATCCCTTCTGCGCCTCTCTGAGCTCGGCCAATCAACATGCCTCTGAGGTCTTAGAGTTTATTCTACTGGATTTTTCATTTAATACTTAGCACGTAATGTCTTATCTCCTTTCTAAAATAGAACCTCCTTAAGACTTGGGGTTAATGAAGTTACCTGCTGACTTCCCAGAGCACACATCTATGGCACCCAAAGGGACCTGACAATGCCTGAGTAAAGAAAGCACCTTAGAACACTTCAAGTTAAGGAACGAAGCTCTGTCTTAAAACACTGGGGATTTCTGTAAAGGAAAGAAAACAACAGATGAGAACAGAAGTTAATAAAACAGAAAAAATACCCTAAAGAGGATAAACGAAAGTAAAGTTGTTTTGAGAAGGACTAAGAAAAATGCTGGCCAGCAGCAGGGCTGAGCACGGAATCACTGAGCCCTCTTGATGCTGCTTCATCCAAACACCATCCAGATGTAGGGTTTAATTTGTCAAAACACACCAGAAATCCCTAAAAGACACTCCGCCCTGTAGAACCTGCTGCCTCATTAACATTTGCTTAGCAGTCTTCAGCAGGCTTCTCCTCCCGCTGTCCCAGGACTCCTAAACACAGTGGACAGGAGGAGGCGGTGGATATGTAGGAGTGGAAAGAGCGGGAGGAGGCAAAGAAGAAGGAATGAAGAACAGAGAAGAGGGAGGAGAAGAAGGGCAGAAACAGAGTAAGATGGGAGTGGGGACAGGCGTGGCATGGGGACATGTGAAGACTACCTAAGCTTTCTGGATTCGGAGATCTCAAGTGACTTGGAAGGGAGAGAGCTCTGTCCTCAGTGACTTAGGGTCACCAGAGAGGAGACAGGGACACGCTCGACAAAGGCAATAGGAGTGAGACAGGACTATCCTCAGCAGTCAGAAATATTCAGGGACCCTGCCAGTGGAAAGGGGAGTAGGGACGGGACAGTATGCCAGCACTTTCCTTCTCTTCAACTTTTTTTTTAACTTATGTTTTGAAAGATTTTTTAAAAATATATGTGTGTGTGTATGTATGTATTTGTGTGTTCACACATGTAGGGGTGCAATGGATGCACACATGTGTAGAAGCCAGAGGCCAGTCAGCTGACTTCCTCAGTCACTTTCCACCTTACGTTGATGAGACACTAATTCAGCTAGGCAGGCTGGCCGGCAAGCTGCATCCATGGACCCTCGTGTGTCTGCCTGCGTGTGCTGGGACAGAGTGCCACTGCTGCCGTACCTCACTTTTCCTTCCAGACATGTCTCTGGGGTTCTCGACCTTGTATGGCTCTTGACTGACGGAGCCGACTTCCCAGCCTGTGTTTTCAAAGTGCTGGTTTCGGTGAAACATTCGTAACATAAACTTCACCGTCTTATTTTTTTTTTCTTTAAAATGTTCATTGCTTTGTGTGTGTGTGTGTGTGTGTGTGTGTGTGTGTGTACACACAATGTAAGTGTGTAAGTAGTGAGTAGTCTGAGGACTACTTTGTGGCGTCACTTTTCTCCTTCCACCTTTGTGTGAGCTTTAGGAATTGAAAGCATGTAGCCAGGCATAGCACAGCAAGCACCTTTACCTGCTTGCTCAGCCATCTTGTTTCCCCTCAGACACCGATCTTAGTTTTTGATGAGTCTACAGTTTAGTGGTGTTCCATAGATTTACATGGCTAGACTTCCGGAAGGCTGAGATTTTTCAACAAGCCGTCTTTATTTAGAGCTCTTAAATCCTTCTACCTCCCTTCCAACCCACTGTCCAGAGGTAGGGAAGAAAAGGTTATTTGGAAAAGGGGTTATAGACCTTTGTGGAAGTCGTTCCTTGGGGTGAGTTCACTCTTCATTGTCCAGATACCAGCAGTCCAGTCCAAACACCAACACTAAGCAGCAACACACATTAACATGATTCAGAAGATCGGGACAGGTCAGTGGAAGGCACAAAACTCAGCTGGATTGCCTTGAAACATCCTCTGGAAGGTTACTCTCTGTGAGGTGAAGTGTCGAAGAACGAAGACCAGCGCAGCGATGTCGATCCAAAAAGTGACGTCTCACTGTCCTTGGGCTTCTATCTATGTCCTGAAAGTCTAGCCGCGTATATTTTCAGCTGGCGGAGGTCACACCCCTGCAAGAGACAGCTCACAGCAAAACATCACATGATACAGCTGAGTCTTCAAAGAAACCGGAAGCTCCCACTTCAGCTTCCAATGTCTGAAACATCTTTTACCTGGAAAGTAGAATTCTGTGTCTGTGAGCCTTGGTCCTGTCATGCCCCCTCCTCCCATCAATCACTATTCTGTTTTCTGTTTCTACTACTTGGATGACTGTAATTGCCTCAAGTAGGTAGACTCACCTGGCATCTGTATCCTGGAGGTTATTCTGATGATTATTGATTGATAACCATCATCTCAACCCCGGTTTCACATTTTCAGTTACATTCCTGACAACTAAAAGTTACATAAGTCATTCTATCATTGCTGTTCCCAACTGCCAAGTCTCTCTGTGTGCCTCTCTCTTATTTTTCATGTTTGCATTGGGTTCCCCTTATTCTCAGAATTCACGCACTTGAAGTTTAGGTTATAACCCAAGTTTGGAATAACCCAAGTAGTTCAAAGCTCTAGACATCCAGTCTGGCAGCCACTCAGGAAAACAACAGGCCAAGGCTGCTGGGCCTAGTATACTGGGCCATGTGTGTGATGTAGAATTTAGCCCACAAGGAATCTAGAGAATTCTCCACTTTCTCATGGATCATATAATGTCTTATTTGTAAGTGTAGTTTCAGAGGATAAGCTGGAGAACATTACAGACAGCATGTGTATAGACTAATGGCTGCTCTTATGGAGCGTATGTCCCTAAGGCTATAATCCAGACCATAACAACACCCAAGTCTGGGAACTGAGGCTATGTTTAAAGCTCCATATCTTTTTACACGGCTGTCACGGGTAACTCCATATTTTGTTTTATCTTATTATTTTTCAAAGAGTCCCTTTATTCACCAACAATAATGCAATTTAGAATTATTTTAAAAAACATGAAAAATAAAAACAAACACATTTCTCAGTGTTTTCAAATTCCTGACGTGCTATTCTTTGAGATTCATGTACAAAAAAATCAACATTCAGGTATTCTCATATTTTTAACATTATGGTAATTTATACACACTTCTAACAATCTTGCCACTCTATAATTTGAGTAGCAAGATTCTTGTTTAAAGAATAAAATGCACTAAGTTTGGTAGTACATATGAAGAACCCCATCTTCCTGGGTTATTCAATAAAAGCATAATTTCAGATTCAGATTTCCCAGTAAGGTAATAGCCCTTTCTGGGGTCACCTGTGGACACCGCCCATTTAAGGATGGATTTTGCACTGAGAATGTACTGCACTGTGAGAGAGCATTCAAGACACTCGCATAAAGTGTACACTATATGTCAATCACTAGCAACCATTTTGCCTCTTATTATGCATTTGTATTCTCCTCTCTGTTATCCTAGACGCACATGTACATTTGTTTATATGAATACTTGTACACATTATATGATAAGAGCCACATATGACAGAGAGAAGGTGAGCATTTTTTTTTCCCGAGATTTGGGTTTCCTTGCTTTTAATATTATACATTCTAATTTCATTCGTTTTCCTATAAATTTTGTGATTTCATTTTTCTTTAGAGTTGAATACTATACCATTTTGAATATTACCAAATTTTTATTATCCATTCATCCGTTGACAGATAAGTAGACTGATTCCAATTCATTGCTATCATGATTAAAACAATAATAAATGTGGGCTGTAAATATCTCTCTGGTAGGGTAGGGTATAAAATTTTCTGGGTTCATGCCCAAGAAGGGAATAGCTGGATGATGTGGTACTTCTGTTTTTAATTTATTGAAGAACCTCCAAACTGATTTCCATATTGTATTAATTTGTACTACACCAGCAATGAGTAAGGACTTTCCTTTACCCACATCCTCGCTAACATCTGTTGTCAGATTCCTTGATGGTAGCTACTCTGACCAGGGGTGAAGTTTTTGTTGTTATTATTTTTTACTTGATTGTGGTATCGGAATAATAGTGGCTTCGCTGATTGATTTCCCGGTGTTCCTTCACTTAGCCTGTTGTGGAACAATTTAGGGAGAATTAGGGTGAGATATTCATTGAAAAGTTGATAGAATTCAGCATTGAATCCATCCGGTCCTGAGCTTTTCTTTGAGGGAAGACTTTTGATTATAGCTTCAATTGTGTGTAATAGGTCTCTTTAGTTTATTTATAGCTTTTGGTTTTAATTTTGGTAGATGATATGTTCTTATACATTTTGGTTTCTTCTAGTTTTTCCAGCATCTTAGAGAGTAAGTTTAAAAACTAATCTTTAATAATGTTCCGTGAGTGTTTATTAGAATCAGCTGTAATGACAGCCTTTGATCTCCAATTTTGTTAATTAGTGTCTTCTCTTATCTTTTGTCAGATTGTGTAGGGGCTTGTCAATACTATTAGGTTTTTCAGAGCCCCAACTCTTTGGCTGGTTTTATATATTATTCTTACCATCTCTCTCTTATCTAGTCTTCATTATTCCATGCCATCTATTGGAATTGTGACTGGCTGCTTGTTGTTTGTCAAGAGCCTTGAAATGCATCATTAGATTATTTATTTGCTGTCTTTGAGGTCCTTTTTTAGATTTTTAAAAATTTTTATTTTATTTTATGTATACGGGTATTTTGCCTGCATTTATTTGCACACCGTAATACACAGTGCCACAGAGGACAAAAGAGACAGTGAGGTTTCCTGGAACTGGAGCTACAGATTTGTTGTTAGCTGCTGTGTAGTACTGGGAATTGACTCTAGAAGAGCAGTCAGTGGTTTTAACCACTGAGCACTCTTTCTAACCCCTCTCAGAGTTTTTACCGTGAGTTCTTACTGCTATAACTTTTCCTCTTAGGGCTGCCTTGGCCGGATCCCAGAGCTTCTCTTTCTCATTTGCCTCTAAATTTCCTGTTCACTCAAAAATATGTTGCTTAGTCTACAAGTATTTCAGTGATTTTTGTAATTACTCTTGTTATTTTTTATTTTTATTCCACTGTGATATGATGCATGGAATTCCTTCAAACTTTTATTTATGGATGCTTGTTTGTGTCTTACAGTGTGACTAATTTTTGATAAGTTTACATTTGAAGCTGAGAGAAAAAAAATTTGTATTCCCTATCTGCTGGGTAGAATATTCTGTATACAGGTTAAGCTCAGTTAATCAATAGTTTAGTTTAACTCTGTAAAGTAATTTCTTCACTTGTTTTGAGTTTGGAAGACCTACTTAAAAATAAGAGTGGGGTATTTATTTCGCACTATTAGTATATAGGACTTATGTGACCCTGTATTGTTTGTGAAATTAGAAGCACCAACGTTCATAAATGTTGTAGATGTATGTTATGTTGAAAGTATAACATAATTATTATGCCTTAATGAATTTCTACTTTTTTAAACATGAATATTTTGCTCAACATATAGGAAATACACTTTTTTCCTCAGCTTTATGTATCTCTTTTATCTCTTCTAATTAGTTTTTATTTAAAGTTTACTTTATCTGATATAAAAATATGCTTGTTTAGTTTCCATTTGCCTGGTATTTTGTTTTCCATCCGTTGATACTGAGTGTATGTATGCATGTGTGTGTGTTTGTGTTTATTTTCTTTTGATTAAGTATGTTTCTCACTGACAACATAGTTGGTTCTAGGTTGTTTTTTTTTTTTTTAACCACAATCCATTAGTCTACATCTTTTTAGTAGTCATTTATAAATTAGGGTCATTTATATTTAAAATTGCCATAGATAGAGGTTTGCTACTTTTTGTCAATTTGTTTGATGCTGTTCATTTGAACAAGAAATTATTGGTATTTCTTTTTCTTCTTCCATATTAGCTTTGAAGAGTCACTAATTTACTTTCTTATTCATAGTTGTTTCTTCCCAAAGTCTAGTTTGATCCTCTGTTCTTTTCAAGGAGTGCACACTTTTATGTATCCTGGTGAAGATCCCTACAAAGAGTTTATTAAAAATTTTCTTCAGAGTTGGCTTGGTTGTTGTGAATTACATTAATTTGTGTCTGTTTTGAAGTGCCCTTATTTTTTTTTGCCAATTTTGAAAGATAATTTTGCTATGTATAGCATTCTTGGTTATTTCCCTTGGTTAGTCATTTACTTTCAGAGCTTGAAATATTCCATTCCATGTTTTTTTTGTTGTTGTAAATTTAATATTTCTGTGTTAATGTTATTTTTACAAAACTGAATTTGTTTCTCTTAGTTTCTCTCTTAACCCAGCTATCACACTGATAATTGAGACTCTTTTATATTATTTTAACAAGTTTCACAGCACAAGGACTGAGCAGTTATTAATCTATCCTTAACCTTCTAAGATAACTTGGCTTCCTTCCAGCATACATCCCTGAGGTACTTGCCCTTTGTAGTTTTCTTTGCTGAACTCTCTCTCTCCTGGTCCAGAGATTTCATCTCTGCTTCTTCTTCAGATCATTTATTCTCTGACTTGACCTCTTGAATGTATCCAAAACTCCATGGAAATATCATCCATGCTTCCACATGTTTTTGTTCATGTCTGTTTGTACTCTTGTCCTGATTTTGCCCCCATCCTTGAAATTTCTTCTGCCTGTCTGTTAATTCTTGGTTCTGTTAATGATACTTTTAAATGTGGTTTTTATTTGATGAACCATTACTTCCATTTCAAGTATTTCCGTTTGCATCTTTTTCAGTATTTCAGACTTCTTGTTGCATTTTCCTTTAATAGTTTCTTCCAATTTACCAACCATTTCATTCACTTTGGAAACTGGCATGTGGGGGTGTTGAATAGATTCTTCACTTGAGCATCTGTTTTTTTAGACTCTCCTATATGGTCATTATTTTCCTTTAAAAGTAAGATGCTTTCCTAGGCATTTCAGCTATCTCTGTAGTTTATTCCCTTACAGGGATGCTAATGGGTTGAGGGCTGCAGGATTGCAGATTGGAGCTGTGTCATAATTTGTTTCTTTGCTTGTTTTATGCAACTGCTGGAGTGGGTTTGCCTTTCAGATTTGACTTCCCCCTTTACTGGGTCTGTTTGGATGTTTTGTTTTCAGTTATTCTTGGTCAAAGGATCTCTGTATTCTGCTCATCTGAACACTGGGACAACTTGGTGCTGATTGACAAATAGAGTTGGTGAGGTGATCTCATCTTGACTATTTGCGAGTAGCACTGAGGATAGGGCTACCAGTTAGCTGCCAGTTAGACTAAAAATCTTGGTCACGTCTTGGATTCTCTAAACTCACTGGGGATAGCTTACCAAACATCAGACCCTCCAAATTCTATGCATTGTCTAGGAGCTGCGGTTAGAGCCACAGGCCCAAAGTAACCCCCAGAAATATCGACTCCCAGTCTTGCTGGGACCACTGCAACCTCGAAAGTTAAAACCCCACATCCACACTAGCCTTTGAGACCACTCGAGTCAAAGCGCCAGTGTCTCCAGTGACCTGGAACACTGGAACTGTAGCTGTACCCTGAACTAACCTCTGAGATTACCAGGGCCTGAGACTTGGTCCCACAGTGCTGCTAGTTCCCTGCAGAGCTGGAACGGCCAGCCCTGGGGTGCTTTCTGGACCTACCAGAACAGAAGGCCTCTTCCTCTCTGGTCCCACAGACATTGAAGGCCTATTGGCAGGAATCTTTCTGGTCATATAGAGGTCAGAGGCCTGAACAAAGGGTGCTTGCTGGTCCTGCCTCTGCAGAAGCTATGACTCTCTGGGCCTGCAGAAGTTTTAAATGGCAAAGTCTTCACAAGGGCACCAACGGAAGCCAGGATGGCCTCATCCTTGAAGCCAAGATGCTTACATTCAGTCTCTATGATGATCGCTTATGACATCGTGTGGAGGCTTTCTCAGATTAGATTGTCCTGGCCTTGATAGTGCCCTGAGGAGTGCGGACAAAGGGGCTTCTGCATGGTGACCAGACTGGCCATGATTGCGTCTCTGCAGCTTTTGCTTCACCTGCAGCCTGATCCTGAAACCCTGATACTGGGCTCTCCACACTCTGTTGTCCAATGTGTCTGATGGAGTTTTATCTCCTTCTTCAGCACCCCTGCCCCTCCAGCACCCCTGCACCTGCTCCCCAAGACATGATCAAGCTTGACTTTTCTACGAGCAGCTTGAATTGCCCCATCTGGGCCTGGGATCCTCCAACCCAGCACGTTAGAACTCTTGCTGATTTGTTAATAAAAAAGTCAATGAGGCAGGAAACCCACATAAACAAGATTTGGGTATTATAAGTATTTTATTTTGTTTTTAAAAAAGTAAACATAAACAGTTCACAAATCTCTTATATTAAAGCCAAAGCCTCCTGTTGGGTTGCGGGTCCTTGTGGGGATCCCACAGTGTCTTTGTCACATAAGTGATAAACACAGCAGGTCCACGAATCCCATAGTTGTTTGGGAATTCTAAATGTGTTGTTCACATGGACTTTCATCACTTTGTTTCCTCAATAATTTGTAGCATCTTGAAAACAATTTAGTGGTGTTTTTCACTGCCTCACCATCTGCATCTTTCCACACTTGAAATTGAAGTTTGGTTTTCAGAAATTCAGGGTTTTTTTTTTTTTTGACCCATGATTAATTAATTTGAAGAAATCTGTTTAAGTTTAATAAGTGACCAAACAAACAAACAAAACACAACATCACAGCTGACTTGGGGAAATGGACGATGCCCTTGGCAAGCCCTTGCTCAGCTAAGGCAAGCTGAGATTGCAAAGCTGTGGAGCTGCTATTCCACGTGAGTCCGTGTTCAACCACTGTGAGAGAATGCACAAACAATTGACATAGAGATACAGAAAGGTTTGTTATTGACGAAACTTGCAGAGGTTTCCGTCCACAGTCTACCTTGCAGCTTTTGGGCCTCTGATGACCCAGAATATCAGTACACACAAGCACAGTGAGAGAACACAGAGACACAGAGGGAGAGAAGTGTCAAAAGAGGGAGGGAGGTGGAGAGAGAATATGAATGAGAGAAGGGACCAGGAACAGGACAGTCTCCAAGGGCATACACCTAAGTTCCCACACCTTTCAAGAAGGTTCCACCCATTTAGTTTTCAAGGTACCCCAATACCACACCAAGTTGGGATTTCGATCAATGGAGTAAGTTCACTGATGGTCAGAATCCTTATGATTCATCCAACCAGCTCCCCAAATACTACCTGTCAACATGGCTCTATAGGAGCCTTCAACATATTAGCCTTTGGGGGTGATTTCCGATTCAACCACCATGCCTTCTTTGTACTTATGGGGGAAAATAAGCAGGACATCCAGGCAAGGAAGGAAGCACTGGCCTAGGGGAGGCCGAGATGTTTCCTCGTGTCCCATGTTGGCTCTGTCTTTGGGATGTCCTTCTCACCGGTTCACCTTTAATGCTCTAATGCCTCCTCGGTTACACTTGCCTCTCCTTCTAACAGAATGACTTTTTAGAGACATCAGTTGTAGCCAGAACCTGCCCTATCACAGAACTTAAGACACCATATTACATTCTCATTACTAAATTATCATTATTTCCTTCAAGTCAGGTTCTAAGTCTTCTTTGCCACTTACCAAGAGCCCACCACAGAGTCCATCTAAGTAACAAACAAACAGAAATGTATAATGTCAGACAAGACAGCTCTACAATGGTGGGCTCAGAAAAAAAATGGTGTTGGACCTAAAAAGAGCTCTCAAGGCTTGTTCTTGAACTGACAACTTGAAGTCCGCTCAGCTTCCTCCAGTGCCATGTGCCCTACAAAGCACCCATGCATTACTACTTTCCTCTTTCAGTCAGAACATCCTCAGCGGTATTCAGTGATTTTCTTCCTTCCTTCATCCCTTCCTTCCTCATTCCTTCCTTCCTTCCTTCCTTCCTTCCTTCCTTCCTTCCTTCCTTCCTCCTTCCTTCCTTCTTTCTTTCTTTCTTTCTTTCTTTCTTTCTTTCTTTCTTTCTTTCTTCTTTCTTTGAAACTGGCTATGTGTGGCTTCATGTCTTGCTGATGAGCTTACCGGATCCTCCTGAGTGCTATTGTACTCCCCAACCCTTGGATATCCAGACTGAACCCATGCTTCTGGTCCCTCCCACTCTGGGGTAGTTTATTCAGGCTTCAGGACTGAACTCCACTTGTAGCTGACCTGACCTTCAGGATCTGGGAGAGGCTGGATGTAAGTGTGAAGGGATTGTCAGCAGCACACTCCTGGAGAGCACTTGCAAGCATCCCTGTGTCCCGTGACGCCTTCCCAGAGTGAGGGCCCTTCGTTTTCCAGGATCTCTCTGGAATCTTAGCCATAAGGCTCTAGGGGACCAAACAGTAGTTTTAAAATTCCCTGTATCATGTCTACCAGAAGGTTGAAAAAGTAGTGTTCTAAACACACAGACTACCCATTTCTTGTCCTGAAATTTGAGGGTCCTTATGGTGGAGTTTCAGCTCTTTGTCAAGCCTGGAGGTAATTTTCACATGATTTGTGGAAAATTCGGCCTATTTTATGAAAGATAGTTGCTTGTAACAAGTATCAAGGCTAGAAAACCACATATCTGTATGATTCAGGTGTCCAAATGAATGCAAATTGTAACCTAAAACTTAATATGTTCTCAATTATCCACTCCAATTACCCACCAGTTTGTGTGCTTTACTGACTTCCTCATGTCCATCACAGACCATGTGATTCCAATATACATTGCTCTTGATTTCATAAGTTGATTACATTGCTTAGGATATTGACTTGGAGCAGTTTTAAAATAGCTGTCTTGTAATATAATCAGGTGTGAACATCTGGGAAATATTTTAAGTTTCTAATTGTTAGTGGATATGCAAATAATTTGTAGTTAATGCAGTCAAGCCAAAATTCCCATTTTCTTTTGCATTCTGTTTATATTTCACAGCAACCTACTAACACTCAACTGGAGAAGTTTTTGCTCTGAGCAATTGAGAAAGGACATACCTTAGGGAAGGAATCAAGCTTGAATAACTGTCTAAGAAAGGAAATGCAATCTGATCCTCCCGATTGCTGCTTGAAAGACAATCCCAAACAAAACAAAATGCGCGCACACACACACACACACACACACACACACACACACACACACACACGCACACACACCAGCAGCAAAAGCTTCCATGGGGAAAAGTGTGCCCTATTAAGCACAGTTAGATAATTTTTACTTTTAGACAGACATGCTTGGTTTTTCAGTCCACGTCCCTTGTATCCACCAGACTGAGTAGTAAGAAGTAAAGTTTGCTTGAATGGCACACACAGACTCAGCCCCATACCACTGTGTAACCCTGTCCTATTGGAGCAACTATAGGGAGAACAAAGACCATGAGAAAAGCAAGACCTTGAGTGGCAAGGAATTCTAGGTAACAAGACAGAAACACCCTAAGACCATTCCTGGAACTGCTGGTTTCGCTCATATTGCCAGCATCTCCTCAGAGTATCTGACCATGGGGTGCTCTTAAAACTATAGCATGTTGATAAAATGCTAATAGCAATAAATGAGACAGACCACATACCTGAAATAAATAGAAACCACCAAGATTTTAATTTGAGGAGTCTCTAAAAAGGAAAAGACATTAGTAGAAATAGATTTTCCATGATGTAGCCTTTGGGGATGTTTCTATGACTTTGGTCTTCATCTTCCTCTCCTTCATCCCAACAAGTAGTCAGCACTAGTGAAGGTCTAAGCTCATCCTCATTGGATAGTTCAGAGGACTGGTCCCTGGCTGGGTGCATGGAAATGTCCTGGTTCATCTCATCTCCCTATGTGGAGTCAGATCTCCTTGCCCAGTGTGAAATCGTTCTGCCTTCAGAGAGCCCCCTTAGAGATTCATTCTCACTCCTCAGTGTCTCGGCTTCCCTTCCCACAGTTCTCTGCTTTAAGACCCAACCCTCACCCTACAGTGCCCAGCCAACTCCTTCCCCTCATAGCTCCTAGTGTTGAATTGTTCAGCAGTCATCTTACCACTCTACTGATGACTGTGGCAGTACCAGTGTTCATCTCCGCCCATGCCCAGGTAATGTGGACCTCAGCTCTGCAGCATAGGGTGCTGGGAAACAGACAGCCTGCTGGTATGAATCCTGGACCTGAGGGGTGTCCAGAGGCAAAGAGAAAAATGGTCTTTCTGGACCTTACTGGATGTTTCTTAAAACTGTTTAAACACACCAGATTATAAGGATTGATTTTCATTTTTTTTTTAAATACTTATAGGAGCACATACAGTTCTAAGAGATGGCACAGAGAAATCTCCATTCTCCTACAGTGTCAGCATCTTGCATAAGAGCAGTGTATTGTCATAACCGGAAGACTGACATTAATGCACCCATGGCCCTGTTTAGGCTTGCCTCATTTTGCACATGTTCATCTATGTGTATGTGAGTAGCTGCATCTGTGCAAATCTGTCATGTGTCACCTCTCAGCATGACCACCATGACCACAACAGTCCCGTATGAACATCTTTAAGTGTCTTTCAAAGATGTGTGCAGGTAAGGTCTAAGAGGCATTCAGCATGGCTGTGTCACAGCAGGCAGTGCCAGGAGATGAACAGGGTGACAGTTGGTGCTCCATCAAAACCATGGCTTTATTACCTGCTCCAGTGAGGGTGGTGAGAGATGGCCCTTCAGCATGTGCTTAGGTCTTGAGAACAGAGTTCTTATGTATGAAATGAGTTGCCTTTTTAAAATAAGTCCCAGGAAGCTGTCTTGCTTCTTCTTCTATGTTAAAGACACAGCTGGAAACACTACCGAGGAAACAGGATGATGACATTTGGTAGACACCAAATTTACTGGTGACTTCATCTTGGACATCTAGCTATAGAAACTTATAAGGTGTTGGTTACTGGCGATGCTCCTGGAGCATGGTATCTTTTGTTACAGCAGCCTTCGCAGACTAATACATCATACAACATAACCTCTCTCCAAGTAGGATACTTGGAGTTGGGGAGAAGATCAAATAGTGATCCTGCCTCTCAATACTTTACAAATAGGACACAGGCACTAGATAGATTGGGTTAATCCATGGCTCATATCCATCATCAGAATCTTTGGTGTGTCACTTTGGTGCTTTGTCTCCAGAGCTCTAAACTTGCAGGGAGGCCATACGGTGCCTCAAAGCAGGGATCTTGGAGGCTGTCTGGAACTGTGAGGCAGGTGGGGACTCATTCTGACAGAGCCACGCTGGCTCATCCAGCAGGTTTGGGAGAGGGCCTCCTATGGGTCCCTCAAGTGCTCTCATTTCTTTCTTCATCCTGGGGAGAGGGGAAGCACACCTTGGCTTCTAGCTAGCTGCAGGTTTTCCCCACGAGATCAGCCAGGGCCTTGAACTGACGAAGGTATTTAGGTCATTGCTCAAAACGCTGAAAGCAACTGGTACCAGTACCAAGTCCAAGCTCCTTACTCCTCGGTTTGAACTCCAACTGTGACCTCTTGCTGTAGCGCAGTGGTTCTCAACCTTCCAAATGCTGAGACCCTTTAATACAGTTTTTCATGTTGTGGTGACCCCCAACCGTAAAATTATTTCATTGCTACTTCATAGCTGTGATTTTGCTACCGTTATAAATCATAACTTAAATAGTGGATGTGCAGGATGGTCTTAGGTGACCTGTGAAAAGGTCATTCAACTCCCCCAAAGAGCTTGCGACCCACAGGCTGAGAACCACGGCTCTAGAGAGATGCCTTGACTTCTGTTGAGAAGCAGAGCATACATTATGGTATCTCAACCGCTGTTGATCCCTATCCTCTGAAATGCCTGCCACTGGGTTCTAGCATCCCCAAAAGTTTCACCTTCCCAGCTGAGTGAGGCACCAAGCCTCTTAGCTCAGGGCAGGAGGCACTTTTTTGTGACCTCATTTTGCATTCCATCTCTCTATCTGTCCTTATCTCTATCGGAGTGTACAGAGAAGCTGCTGGCCTCCAAGCCGAGCCCCATGGACTGCTGTTGTTCCCCATGCTCCATATATACCCTTACCTAATAACTCCTGAGCCCAGGTTGTCCTGATACTTCCCAGGAAAGCCCTGCCACTCACACCCTCTTCTGACCTGTATCACCTGGAACTTGCCTCTATCTCGGATGAAACTTCTTGTCCCCACATCCTAGCTTAGAGGTGCCGGCCATGTAACAGGGGCCAGTCTGTGTTCTAAGCTGTGGCTGTGCATTCTCTCAATCTTCAAAGCATTTAAGTAAGGTGGTGCTTTCCTTGTCCACATTGTATGGGTGGGGGAAGCAAGGCACAAAGAAATAAGTGATATAAATCACATTTCTTGAATGTGGTGCCAGGGAGTTTAAATGGTCTAGATAACATTAACTGAGTTATTTATTACCTCAATATTTTACTCAAAATAATGTCCAAGTTGCATGATTTCGCACTTTGTCTCACTGACAACATCTTCGCCTATGAGTCGCCGTTTTGAAAGAACAAATGAGGAAGTGGGTGTTCTTATTCTCCAACTGTGTGTCTTTATTGTGTCAGTGGACGGCGGAGTCCTGAGTGTGGTCCTCTGTGGCATCCAGAACAGGAGTGCAGACAATGTTTGCAGCCTGCGTGTGCGTATCCGGCACAGAAGCAGAGAGATGCAGGTCCCTGCTGGAAGTTTCCTATTTGCTTCAAAGCCAGAGCTAGGACCCACCTGAGCCCCAAGAACCTGGGCTTGCTTAGACTCTGTGCCCCGAGAGGCACTCTCATAGAGAGATGCTGGCCTCGGGAAGCGCAGATGGTGAAAAAGAGTGAGTGCAGTCATAGCTAAGAGAAGGAACTCCATCTGCTCTACAGCCTGTGCCTCTTGGTTGACATCCTCCTCCTATGGGGCTTGGGCATTGATCCCCACTCTATTCAGTGATGTGGGAAGGAACATCTGGGTAACCGTGTCTTGGGACTTCCCTTCTCTCGTTCTTGTAATAGTGTGTGTGTGTGTGTGTGTGTGTGTGTGTGTGTGTGTGTGTGTGCATTCCGGACTGGAAATTAGGTGAGCAGCAGGCAGGAAAGTGACTCGTGAGCTGGAGATTCTAGTTTCTCAGAGGTTCCTGGAGCTGCTTTCTAGACACGCGGTCCCAGTTGGACAGGGAGTGTGTCCCTGATGCTTACTGCCCACCTGCCAGGGTGGGAAAAACAGGCTCCAGGCAGGTTTCAGTCAGCTGAATGAAGCAGTTGAGCCTGGGTTAGATTAGATCCAGGCACATTGAATGTTTAGTTCTAATTATTCACAGAGGCATGGGCGGCCTAGAGAGCTGGACTGTGTTACCTTGTGCCTTCTGGCCACTGACAGCCCAGGATGAACTGACCTGAAATAACAATAGCTGTGGCCCTAGCTTTGTCTCGTCTGGAGTGGCGTATCACATGGATCTGCTACTGCTCAGAGAGACAGCTTCTCCCTGTGCCGTAAACAGTGGAGGGGAGCTCACAGAGCCCTTTGTTCCCTGCTCTTCATATGGCTGGCAGAAGTTTCCATAGGGCAGTAAGAAGGGAAGGTCTGGAGCCAAGGCTTGTTCAGCCATTCTTCTAGGCCTGGCATCTGGCCACATTGTGCCCTTGGGATTCTCCACACTATCTGGGAGTCTCTGGGGGTGGGACATGGAGCTGACAAAGGAGGGAGGAAGCAGAGGTGCTACGATTTGTTATCTAGGACTGGGGTTCACAGCTCGTTTGGGAAGGGGGGGAGGGCGAGGACAGCCTAGCATCACGAGTTTCCCTTCGCATTGTGAAATGGCTTGAATTAAGCCATGGCAGTCAAGCCAAGGCTGGGAGGTCCTGGCCTTGTTCTTCTCACTCCTCAGCCATACCATGCATGACAGCACAAGCAGGGATAGTCAGTAAGAGGAAAAGCAAGAAGACCACAGAAGGATAGCCAGATGGTAAGCTCGGCTCTCAGTGTGGAGCTAAGGACAATCAGAACCAGGGACGCCGCTGGGAAGACTCTAGAATGAACCAGGAAGCAGCAGGGCTCCAGGGAATGGGCTGGTTATTTGGCAAGATGGCTTGTCACCTCCCACAAGAGAGTGATGGGAGCCAGTGGTGACCACAGCATAACTGAGAATGTGGCAAAGACCCAGATGAGACCTCTGCCTTTGAGCCTAGGAAGGAAATCAGCACTGTTGTTGGAATTTTTCTTCCCCTGTTGCAATGCAGTTTTTTCCCATTGTCAACAATTGATTTCCCAAAATTTAAGACAGTGCAAGGGTTAGTACTGCCTAACCTCAAACTGTGGCACCTCTGGTCAGTAAGTACATATCATCACATGTGAGTCTATGGGCTAGGGACCTGGAAGCAGCTAGGATGAGTGGCTATGGGTCAGAGCCTGTGCGGAGGTTTCAAAGAGCATGGCCTCTGACCTGTATCATCTGCAGACTGAGTAGAACCTACAGAACTTGTTTTCAAGAAGCTTCTCATATGACTTTTGGTTGGAGGTAGACAAGGGACTGCACCTGTGTGGGCCTCTCCAGAAGGCTGCTTGGATTTCCTCTGTGTACAGCAGCTACTGTTCTCCAGAGTTGGAGATCCTGATGTCGTGCTGTGGCAAGCCATTCCAAGATAGGCCCCTATACTCAAGGAGAGATTATTTTGATAGGCAATCCTCTAACAAAAGTTAGTGGAATTTGAAGGTATAAATGCAAATTCAATAAACAAAGTTCATATTGTGGATGGGGTTATGAAGGTCCCGAGAACAGCTTCTAAGAGCTGAGAGGGTTCTTGCAGCTGTCAGGTCTATAACTCTAGAACCTGAATTCTACTGATAATCAAAGCTAGACACAACCTCACGAGCCTTGTGAGTGGAGACCTTAGTCCTAGCCAGCGCCTTGCTTTCAGTTTTTTGAATCTCTGAGTAGAAGACTCGATCATTGGGTGCCTAGCTTTCGGACTCACAGAACTGTGAGGTCATCCCTAAGTTAACTGGGGTAGATTCCTGGCAACACATCATAAACCAGTTGATCACTGTCTAGGGCTGCACCCATTTCTCCATCTTTCCTTTATCTGTACACAGTGTGTTAGTAAGTCCATCCACACTTAAGGGAAGGGATCTGCCATTTGAAGGGAGTGTCCCAAAATTTGTGGACTTATTTTGAACCAGCACAGGGATGTCCTGGGGCTGTGTGGATACATCTGTGCAGAGAGGCCTGAGGCTGACGATTTTAACATCCAAAGCAAATTCACAAGAGTCAAGTAAACAGGCTTAGGTAAAGCACTCGAGAGTTTCCTCCTAGGAGGTGACAATTGCAGTCTACAGTGTGGGAGGTTGCTGCTCTCTCTACTTCCTTTTGATGTTCTTTGGTGAGTAATCTACAGTGTAATTGGAGGAATAGAATGATGATGAAGCAATTCCTGTCTTTAATTTGGGAGTTACAATGTGTTAATCAGGCCCAGTCTGAACCTCCGGTGTGTGCTGAAATTGGGAATGGGTAGTATCTTCCAGAAGGTGAGGACTTAATGGAGACTAGGGTGGAGTTCAGGTGGCAGGCCAAGGGCAAAACCTTTTGGACTGTTTTCAAAAAGATGAAGTTCACTGTTCCCCGAACCTATGGGCCATTTCTGTGCTATAAAATGATGTGTAGGATTTGACAAATCCATCTCCAATGCTCACCATTGCATGAACCCTTAAAGCAACTGATAGTTCTTTAGCTCTCTGTAAATCATGAGAGGTCAGCCTGCAAAGGCACAGATGCTGCTTGGGGATTCTTTTAATTGTCACAATTTTTTTTTCTCCATCTACACAGATTAAACTCTTGTCTATACTCCTTGGGGCTAAATGCTGAGCTCAGATAATTCTTGTGGTCTGGATGGGTGACAGCAGCCAGTAAAATCCTCCCCATTGTGGGCAGAGGGAGCACATAGGCCTGAGGGCTTATCTTCCCAACCAACAGAGAAGAAGGGAAAATACAAAATGGGTAATCTAAGAACATGTCAGTAATTTGGAAAAAATAAGACAGAAGTTAAAAGCCACATGAGTTCATAAATAAACCACAGATCCTATCTGGATTCAGTCAAAATACCCAAAGGCTTTTTGCCTATTGACACCAGGCTGGGTTGGTTTCAGTTGATGTTAGTGGCCTGCACAGAACCTGGTTGATGGAGGAGGAAATGTGTGCAGACTGATGTAGGCCTGCCCAAGGACTTCGAACAAAGTCTCCCAGAGGGCCTCAGAGCTGGAGGTGTGAGGCAGAAGGAAACAGACCAACTCTTGGGTCTGTGTCCTGCCTGTAGGCTATCAATGTGTTATTGTGATGGTGGCCATGGTGATGGTACTCATACCCAAAAGGGAAAAGAGTTGCAGATTAGGGCATGTGAACCAATTCCTCGATCCAAGCCCAGAAACATGGGAAGCAGATGAAATCCCAAATGAATGTGTATTGTCGACATCAGCATGGCCATGTCTAGAATCCCAATGCCTACAGACAACTGTATCATGAGGACTCAGATTTGAGCAACAAAATAATCATTGATGAATTTGTAAGATGATGACATTATTGAGAGTTACTGAAAAGGAGGAAGTAAAGCAAGTAGGTCACTGGAGAGATCTTGGGTGACAGATCTGCCCTGGCCTCTTCCTGTGTCCCCTTCTCACTGATTGCTGTCTGCCTCGTGTGTGCTTTGCCACACACAACTGCTGTCCTGATGCTTGCCCAAGTACCTGAGACCGAGCAGTCACAGACAGATCCTCCTGGAACAATGAGACAGAATAAGTCTTTCCTCTCTGATGTTGTTCTGCCAGATCGTTTGGTCATTAGCATGTGCAGCTGTGCTTTATCTTGTGAGATCGTGTGTTTGTCCTGTTAAATTGTTGTTAGAGAACTGGGAAGCAAGGAGAAAAAAATCGCCTCATATCATGGGACATTTTTTTTTTTTTTTTTTTTTTGGTCAGCACCAAGTTGTTTACCCTCAGCATAGAGTAAGGCTCCAGGCATTTACCCCTTTCTCGTGCTAGATTGGGGAAGGTGGAAAAGACCTGGAACCTCACAAATTAAGCTGGACTCAGAGTGGAGAGCTGAGACCTGTCAGATCAGAGTTTTCACTGACAATAGGTATCTGAAGATCCCCTCCTAGAGGTATTGAGCCTAAAGCCAGGGTATAGTGCACATATCAAACTCCAAAGATCTGGAAGAGCTTCTTGCACATCTTGCAGGTCAGAATTCCAAGTAATGACAGCCCTGTCCTGCTCACTGTACTATCATATGGTAACACTTTCACATTTACAGTTACAGAGAGAGAGATGAGAGACCTGGAATGGGCCCAACAGGCAGAGATCAGAGCAACAAAGAAAGACAAGAGTACCTCTGCTCTTAGCACACTCACTTGGCTATTGGCTAATGGCTGTTTTTTCTATTCTAGGGACAGCGTATGGGTTGTGTTTCTGACACCGTAGCATTGATATCACAGGGTTGAGTGGGGTATATTGTAATTCCCCAAAGATACATCTGTGTCTGATCCCTATGGCCTGTAAATAGCACCCTATGACTAAAGATGTGAGAAAGAGCTTAAAAAGAGCTCACCCTAGAGTACCAGGTGACCCTAATGCCATCAAATCCATCCTAAGACCTACACAGCCCGGTGAAGACCTGGCCACACATTGGAGGGATGCATTTGTTGTCCAGGAACGTTAGGGCAATCACCAAAGCTGAAAGGGGAATGAAGGAGTAGCCTGCAGAGCCTCACTGGGAAGCCTGGCTCTGGCGACATCTTGACTCCGGTCTTCTGGCCTCCAGAATTATGAAGGAACAAGCATCTGTTGCAAAAAGCCACTGGGTTTGTGGCCATATTTTACAGCCACCCCAGGAGACCAATGCAGTGGGTAAAGCTTTCTTTTCCTACCAGAGTTTAACCTGACCAGGTAAGGGGACTACCCAGGCCTACTCCTGCTTGCCTACACAACTCTGAGAAAAAAAAAAATGAAGTTAGCCAACCAGCCCCCAAGCCAGCTCTGAAGGCCAGCCCCAGACCAGTGTCTCAACAAGCTGCCCACACAAACAGCACCACAATGTACCTGGGCAGGCTACACAGGACCCTGTCCCCAGGGTTTAGAAATCAAGACACCCAGGTTTGAGCCCTAGGAGGAGACAGAGGAAACAAGATCCTTCTGAACAGGCTCTCACACAACTCTGTTTTAAAATGAACATTGTTCAGGGACCATTTTCCCACTCTAGGCAGGAAATGCCGGCTCATTCCTTGTACTGGCTACATAGCATCTCATGGCAGAAAGCCTGAAGGGAAGTTCAGGCTTTGAAAGTCTGTTCAAAGTTTAGGTTGATTAGTGTTAGTATCGACTATGCTGACAGACAGAAACTGGCCTAAGACAGTGTGAGTGACAGTCTTTGTGCAAGAAGTGGGTACATCTCATGAAAACTGGAAAGAGCATATTTCTCTCAGAGAAACGCTGATTTCATCAATGTGACATTGAGCTTAAACAAGGGTACATAAGAAGCCAAAGCCTCAGACCACACATGAAACAGTTACTCTGGGGGTATCAGATGGTAGCCTAACTAAGAATGGCAGGGAGTCAGTCACATGAGGAAAAATGACCAGGACTTGAACTTGAGACAGTTTTTATTTTTATCAGTGCATACGTGCCCCCACACAGAGCTGGGAAGGGGACTGGAGGCCAGAGACACCATTACAAGCATGAAAGTTCCCTCAGGTGTCCTGAGACCCTGACATGGGTGAGGAATGGGCATGGATATTGGCACAAGCTGGGCTAATGCCTGGAGTTTGTACATCTCAGTGGGGAGGAAGCTGATGAAGGGTGCTTTCTACAGTGGTTTCTGGCACATGCCTGCTCAACCCGCTGCACTCCTCTTCAAGGCCCAGTGACCCCTCAAGGGTCCTGCCTGGCTGGCCTTGAACCCTGACTTTTACCAGCACCCACTAGAAGTCTACAGTGTCATGCTCAGATCTGCTACCCTGACTGTGTTTTCTGACAGCCCTGCATGCTAGGGCCTGTCAACAGCCTCTCTGTTGTCAAAGCTTTGCTCTGGGTCTCCCACACTGGAATCATAGCTCCCTGGTGTTTTGCCGTGGCTCACTTTCTTGTTGTTGGTATCTTGAAAGGGTTTCTTGATATGACTGGGGCTGAGAGTCACCTCTCAGTATCCATGTGGACTTGACCTCAGTACCCACTTTCCATGAATGCCCAAGCCTGCAGCAGCTCAAGGGTCTGGTTCAAAATGGCACGCTGTTTGTCTATGATTGGCATGCGTCCTTGTGTCTATTCCAAATCACCCCTAGACGTACAACGTGGGTGCTGCACAGACACTAGTTATAGCCTATTGTCTGGGAAACGGCAAATGACATAAACCTCTCTGTGTTCATGAACATGTATTTGGAGTGTTTTGGGCATAAGGAATCTGCAGAATTTAGGGACTTCTTGGCCATCCCTCCTCAGAGGACTGCAAAGACCAAGACTGGAGATGGCTATGTCCAGAGAACCCACTCATATCACTTAGACAGGAAGCAGTTTCTGTTTTCCCCCTTGCTTTTATGTTTTCTAATCATTTTGATGATTATAAAAATTATAAACATACCTGTGAACTACTCACCCGAGCGGCTGGCCTTTCCTGCTCAGCCCCTCCCCTCCTCTCCAGGTTTTACTCTCTCCTTTTCAGGTATACTTATTTCATCAGGGAAGGGATGCAAAAAGGCAGCAGGTATTTTTCTGGACTGAGTCCCAGTCCCCACATAAACAGCTGAGCAGAGCTGGGTGGAAATGACGGACCATGTTCTACCAGCAGAGTTGTTCTGGAGTGTGTCCTGGAAGTGTGAAAATCCCCCACAATGCTCTATAACCTTCCCTCGCTCCCAGAACCACCACCAGCCTTCAAGGCTGTTCTTTCACACTGCATTACGATGAAAATATTGTGCTTTCGGCAGATAATGTATACTGTGTGTGTGTGTGTGCTGTGCTACCAGGTTTTCCACTTACGATCCAGCTAGCATCTATGGAAATCAGTCTATATAAACCAATCCTGTCAGTCTCTTGGATGAGTTTCTTAGTCTGTACCCATTAATTCAGCCCTCATGTGTAACTAAGTTTATAATTTATTGAGTGTGTACTCTACCCACGAAAAGTTCAGGTCTGTAAGGTGTCCTATCTAGAGACAGTCCCATCTCGAATGATATTGATTATGAGTTTTGAGTTTACAGTGGTGCAGAAGATACCGTTTTTTTACTTCTAGTTCAGCCTGCGGTGTTACATACTACACTATAAAGCAGTAGATGACCTGACTTTGCCCAACCATAGGCTAATATAGGTGTTCTGCGCACATTTAAGGTGCACTCGCTATCCCCGCTTTTCTTGGTGTGAGATTTTCGATTTGCAGTGCGTTTATCAGTAGATCACAGAGCATCTTCACACTCCGTACAAACAAGCGCACCCCTCTGTATTATAAACGCACCAAAAGCAAAGTCTTGGCCAGAGCAGGAGTCATATATCGGAAGAGATATGATGCCATTTTTCCTCCATAATCTTTTTACCAGTGTATAGGCCCAATGATGGTAAGATAATTTCAGCATGGGCAGTCCTAAAAACTTGGTGAGCCAATACCAACCATTCAGGAATTTGTATGGTACAGATACAACCCTTTGGGGACCCACATGGTGAAGGTTTTCCTAAGAGGTCTGCAGCATTGCAAGATTAGATGGTGGCAGAGTGGAGGGTGTAAGGATTGAGGGACTTGAACCCCAAACCTTCAGCGAGCTACCAGGACAGAAGGAAAACGTACACTCGGTTGAGCTACCAAGAGCAGGCTGAACTGTTTGCCTTGGCATTCGCTGCTTCCCCTTTATAATGAATCTTTCTGGAAGGCAGCTTCCACTGTGTCCACACAGGAAGTTGATACCTCACCCAGGAAGGGGATCTAGGGTCTCCTTGACATTGAGTCCGCCCACGAGATTCCTTGGTATTTTAGTAACTGCTTTTTTAAAAATGTCATTTCACACTTGCTCAAGAGGCTTTGTGCTTTTTCATGTGTCTTTTATTAAAACGATTTCGGGAAAACACGCTGAGCTGCAGCTCTTGGAAGCAACGGGTGGAATGCTGCCTGCTTCGTAAAACTCAATGAAAAAGCATGCTAACCAACAAAATGGTCCACCGCCCAGGAGCTGGGCATGCGCTCTCTAGGGTGGTTGCCTCTGAGCGGCCGTGGTGTTGCAGGGCCTGGGTAACAAGGTATTCATGAGACAACAGGCAAGCATGCCTTTTCTCAAGATGACACTGAGAACTGATGCCTTGAAAACTGTTATGAGCCTACAGCCCTGACGTGAACCTACCGGCAAAAATGACAAAATCTTGCAGGCTCTGTACATCCACCCGACTGGCCAACACACACGTCTCTGTGTTGTTCATGAACATGTGTGGGTGGAGAGAGACAGAGAAATGCATCCTGGAGGCATAGGCCAGGAGCATGAAATCTCCCAACCCCACCCATCCTGTGCAGTGGGTTATGGCTGTGGCCAGACACACTACCCAAGCCCTTGCTTGGCTGGAGTACGTGGCTCCTGGAATGGTTCTCTGAGCCTGTGTCATAAGCGTAAAGCATATCCCATCATCTCAGGGTGTGCATCTTGTTTGCACCCCTCCTCCAACCCGCCTCTGAGACTATCCCGTGGCATCCACGTGAATGAGGAGCTAGGGAGAACTAAAAACAAAACTAAAACTCTAGAGAGGAAGGTGGAATGGAGAGCGGGGGAGGAAAACAGGAAGTGAGAAAGGAAGCAATTAGTAGTGTTGTGTGCTGCCAACAGGGGCAAGAAAAGAAAGGGCTTCACTGGGGTTACCAATTAGATACTCACAGGTTGCCAAGGGTGAGCTCAGCTGACTGGTCAAGGCAGGAGCCGGAGTCTTCCACGTTGAAGCTTGCCCCTCTGTGGTTTCTGTGCCTTTTCCACTTCCTCTCCCTACAGAGGCCTCCCAGAAACGATACAGGGCTCCGGCAGAACAAGAGTGATGGGGATGCACTACTGTGCACCACGAAGTAAGAGCTGTAGAGATCCCAAGCCCATCCCCTTCAGCTGGCAGACTGCACGGGGAGGAAAGGGTCACTGTCATCATGCCCCGGAGCCTCTGTGCATAGGCCTGAGTTAGGGGATGAGGCTGGAAGGAGCCACGCACTCCCCAGCCAGGCCGCACTATTCCGCTTCCCTGGAACAAGGATCCTGGTGCCTCATACCTGTCTCTCCTTTTTTTTCTTCTGCTGCCCTCTGGCTTTACTGCCTTAGGGAGGTGTTTAAGGATCCCACCTTCCCAGGTCAGTTTTCACACTCAACCCAGAGATAGTGAGCTGTTAAAACACAGAACATTATTCCAAGGACGCAGGATGTGGTGCCAGGGCCTGGGCCTGGGCCTGGGCCTAAACACCCAGAGCACACGTGGAGGCCCAAAAGCCTCTACAAGGCACATTGGCAGGTGAGAACATTTGAGCCTGAACATCGAAGAGAAGAAACTACAGGTGATTCCTATTTAAGATGCCTCACGTTTTGATTTTTTTTTTTCTTTTTCAGTTTTAGGATGGTAAGAAAACAAGGGCAGAAACCACGTTTTGAATTTTGGCTTGTTTCCAGGCTAGTGACGCGTGGTATGACATTCCTTCAGGATGTAGGCTACTGTAAATATTCTGAGAACATTTAAGGTAGGCTATAAGGACTAGTGTTCGGTGACAAAGTGCCTGCCTTGCACGCACGAAGCCCTGGGATTAAGTCCCACCGCTAGGGGTTGGGAAGGCAGGATGAGCTGTACTGTTAGACAGTGTAGGTTAAATGTTACATGCATTTATAACCTTATATGGTCAGCCTACAGGTTTATTAGGACAGCATCACGTTGTAAATAGAGAGATATCGGTACTTATCATCATTATGTTGTTATAATATTTTCCATTAAAATAGTTCTAACTGTATGACCGCATCCCAAAATTAAACCTCACAAGATGTGCAAAGCTATCTGCTTTTGCTCCTTTGAGAAAAAGACGTGCAAAGCTATCTGCTTTTGCTCCTTTGCTCAGGAAACTGAGATGATGGTGCAGCCGGGTGCAGCTCAAAGAGGGAACAACTGCTTAGTTGTGTGTGGCATGGGGCAGGCTGGATCCCTCAGGCTTTGCTGCCTTAGGATGGCTGCGAAAGGGCTTCCTTTGGAGCGTGATGTAAATGGATCTTGGCCTGGACAACACAACTTACTCTGTGATTACAGTTACGAGGGCAGTCAATCCCCCTGTTGTAGCACTCTGCTACATTATGCTTTGAGGATTTTGCACCTTGTTATCAGAAATCTTCGGTAGACCTGCAGAGCACATCCTATCAGTAGCACTGTGCCAACAGCTCAAGTACCTGCTACCATGTGGGGCCGTAAAGTATTTTTAACTAAGGCATTAGACTTTGGATGTGTTAGACAAAATACTACTCATTGATAACTCAGTGGAGTGCAATATAGTATAAGCAAAATTTATATGTAAACTGAGAAACAAAAAATTTGCGTGATTCTCTGTATTGAGGTATTTAGCTTACTATGGTGAGCTGAAGCCAAAGGTATAACGTTTCATATATATATGCTTGCATGTATATATGAACACTTATGTTGTAGCATAACGTTGTAATATAAACTGTAATGATATATTAAAATGCTTATCAGGGCTGGAGATATAGCTCAGCACTTGAGAGCGCATTTGCAGAGAGCCCAAGCTCAGTTTCTAGCACCAATATCATGGGGCACACAGCCACCTGTAACTCCAGCTCCAGAGGGAATGAACACCTCTGGCTTCCTTGGTTCACACACACACACACACACACACACACACACACACACACACACTAAAAAGTTTAATATGCATATATATCTCTATATGTCAATGACACATTAGATACTACCCAGCTCCTGAGAAGTATTTTTAGTGAGTCCTAATAAGTGGGGGGGGGAGGGGACTGGGGAACTGGGGGTGGTTCAGACAGACAGATATTGGTGAAGACAAGAAAAGATCCTACTTGGTCATTCTACTATATCTTGTAAAGCTGAGCGCAATTTTGCTTCTTTTAGGCAACTTTGACCCCTCTGGTCTCAAGCATCAGAGGGACTCACATTGCTCTAATTCAGGGGATACAGATATGGGCTTTGAATCCACACTTTCTATTTTTCCAATAAGGGGGCAACAGGTTAGAGCCATTGAGGATGTTGATATAGTCAAGTCATTTTCCAAGCAACGCTGACTTCCTTTCGCTTTGCCAGTGTCTTAGGGGATCTGACTCCTCACAGAGAATAAAATAAGTCAGGATCACAGGCATCCAGGAAGTCCACGGTGCCATGTTACTAGCACTTCCTCTCTCGGAGCCTCGCTGGGTCCTCTGGGGAAGCAGAAGACTGTGACCCTCTGAGCCTCCTGCTTCACTTTCACTTTCCCATTGTCCAGCCATGGCCCTCACAGCCTCCCATGAATGTTGTGTCCCGTCATCCTTGACTCCCTGTGAAGCAGCTGTGACAGCTGTTTAGTTGTCACAGACAGCAAAAAAACAAAGGAAATATGTGAAGTCTCTCTAAGCGGAAGCCTTCAAAGGCCTAGCGTGCAGCCTAAGCCTGGAGAGCAGACAGACCCACGGGTACCCGTCTCCAGCCTCAGCTCCACCTCTCACCTGCCCTGCAACCTGACAGAAGCCACTGGCCTTCCAGACAGAGTTTTCTACCTGTTAAACTGGTGACAGTCTGTCCTTCCCTCAACAGTGGTTCACAAAGTCCGGGCTTGGACTTTATCCCACCTGATTGAATTTCAGGGTTCAGCTAAGCTTCTAAAATCCGAATTGGTTGTCCTCAGCTTTGTCAAAGAACGTCATGAGTGGTTTTTTGCAACTTGGTAATGCACTCAGGGTTTTGCATACACTGATGTTGTGTGTTCTTACTGCAAACCTGTCTGGGAAGTTCTAGCGTTCTAGTCTAGTTGGGGCCTCGGTGAAGCACACGGAGGCTGGGCCACATCCAGGAGCTTGCTCATGCTACCACTAGTAGAGGATGCTGGAGATGAACAGAAAAAGCAGAAGTGGAGAGGTTGGGGAAATGGAGATCAGGGTGTTAAAGACTGAAAAGACACAAACTGAGAGGAGGGTTAGAGTCTAAGAATTAAATGCATCCCAAGTAGAACACCGTCAGAACAGATTAAAGGCATTATCCCACTACCAGGCCAGCTCTTGGCAGTGAGTTGTCATAGATGTTACATAGGTGTGATATAATTGACAGTGTTACCTAAGGCAAAGTCACTGGGGAAAAAAAAGTTTTAAATGCCTTCATTACAAAGAAGTGTTTTAGATTATGGATAATCTAGATATCCTGAGTCAATCATTATAATGTATATCTATACCAAAATATTATGCTGTATGCCAGAAATATATACAATCATCTGTCAATCAAGACATGAGCTAATTTTAAAAAAGGAAAAAAAACAAGTGTTTGGGATGGACAGGAGTCTGATACCCACAGGTCTGGCCCAGTGCCTTCCTGGTATGTCTCTGATGATCAGGGACAGCAGCATCCGGGAACTTGTTACAAGTACACATTCTCAAGCCCTATCCTAGACCTACAGAATCAGAAACTCTGGCAGGGCCACCTTCTGAGGAAGCAGCATGGTCTGAAGGTGAATGCGTCTGTGGGTGGTGATATCTGAGAATTACTGTGTAAAAGACGAAGGCTTTCCCCACTAAAACTTTCTTGTCCCCAGACACAGTCTGTGGGAATCGGGTGATGCTCAGTTGTGGGACTTAGTGAGTCAGTAAGCTGCAGCATCTGTGAACAGACTGATGAGCTCATTGTTCTGGGTGTGGCTTCTTGTATCCAACTGCTGTGGTTTGGGTATGTCTAGTCCTCCAGTATTTGTGTCCTGGAAACTTGGTCCCAGGGTGACAGTGTTGAGAGCGGCAGAAGCTTGGCCAGGGGTGGTTAATTCATGCCTTCAATCCCTGCAGCAGAAGGGATCAACAGAGTTGTCCCAAAACCAGGTTAATAGAAGAGAGGGATGTTAGAAAGAAAAGCCACCTTAACCTTGGATCGTTCTTCCTGGGGCAACACCTTCCTTACTCACCATGATGTAACACAGCTAGGCGACTCCTGCCAGAATGCTGCAGCCAGGCTCTTTGGATATCTCAACCACCAGGATCATGAGTCAAGTCAACCCCTTTACTTTGGACTCCTCGGCCTTGGATATTTGTAATAGCAACACAAATAGGCTTAAGACATCCTTACTCTGAGCCTGTCAATTACACATCTCCTCTCCACACCTATATCTGTTTGGCTCAATTCCACAGATTGTTATATGTGTTCTATTCAACTTTGCCAGTATAGATAAGATCTGCATTGGACAGTCTACCTTAATTAATAACCATTTAAGAGAAAGTCTAACTGTGACTCACACAGAACAAGCAACATGAGGGGGAGGGGAAAATTCGAGATAAACCTTCCATAGCTTATTAAATGGAAATTTTTCTGTGAAGGCAAATGCTGTATCTTTAAAGAGGCTAGGAGTGAGTAAAGCAGAGCCAGATTCGGCAGACAGACTCAGGCAGCTGCGCCTGAACACATCTAAAAGACGAATAGAAAGAGAAACGAGAGAAAGACGCCCAGGGATGTACTCTGCTGCTTCCACTTCCCACTCCAAATCTGGACAAATTCAAGACAGGGCTTTTACTAAACCTACAATGCAACTGGAAACAAAACTCGGAGGTTTCGCAAAGTGAAACTCGGGAGAGTCCTTACGTGATAGAAAGCAGATGGGATTAACTTTGAAAAAGGAAACCATCAATCAGATTCACACAGGAAAGGGCTTGAAAAATTGAGAGCAGCCCCTACAGACCCAAACATGGAGAACGAAGGAGTGGAAAGCTAGGGAAGGAGCTGGGGAGATCTCAACTAATAACAGTTGAGATCACATGCATGGCAGGACATCTAGGGCACACACACACACACAAGCTCACATACATGTACACACATGCACGCTTGCACACACGCCGCTGCCATTAATGGAGGTAGTGAATTATGGGTTTGAACTCATGAACAGCCTGAGATCTGGAAGCCTCAGCAAGGACGAAGAAGCCCTTCACCCAAGAGCAAGGTGAATGGTCTCACTGAGACCTCTGCTGTGTCATATAGCAAAAACGTTCTGGAGGCGGAAAATTGCCAGATCTCCAGGCAAGGTAACACCAAACCCTACCAAGTACTGGGGAATACAGTGCCAGTCAGAGAGGACCCAAGGTCAACAGCAACACCAGGGAGACACTGTTTGGGCATAATTCACATTCTAGGGGATTTCTGCAAAGCAAGCACAGGCTGTTATGAAAATGAGGATCACAGCTCTTGGAGATGAAGATGTGATGCTGCTGAGTGTGCGTGTCTATGAGCATATGCCCAACACTGCTGTTGTCACAAACCCCTCCATCTACATTCTGAGTCCTGCCAGATCACTGGGTATAAATAAAGAAAATTTGGGCTTGGAAATTTCTCCAGAACAGAAAAGTGGAAAACTGTGCACGTGAATGAAAAGTTAAGGAGTATGAATAATTGCCTGGGTCTTCAACATATCTGTCGAAGTTCAAGAAGGTGGGACTGTGGAAGATAGAGAGGAAACTATACGAAAGGGAACAATAGCAAAAGCATTCTCCACTGCTAAAGAGGGAAAGAGGTCAGTTTGATTAGCAGCCTAGTGGGTTCTCAGATATCAAGAAGCATTTGATAAAACTTACCATGTAACATATCACCTGACCACAAAGTCTCATTCCAAGTACCCAGCATGCACCGCTGGCATCACAACACATGCTCACCGCACACATCCAGAAATAGATAGCTTTTACAGTCCAAACTTACATCAGTGAAAAGAACATTCAATGTGTGTGTTCACTTCCCCTTCCCACCAAATAATACCCTTTCCCATGCTCTAGTGCTTAGCACACCACTTTTCCTTTCTTGAATAGGCTCCGTGGCACAGACAAAGCCACACTAACAAAGCCACAAAGAGCAAATTTAACCTTCTCTCTGGCCACTGCTCTTGCTGCAGGCTCTCCACATCTGATAAGGAAAAGTCAGTGGAGGAGGAGACCGGCACAGGCTCTCTCTTTCAAAACTTATTGCATGGAAACAATTATAGCAAAATAGAAGGTCAAGGAAGTTTATGGAGTTTAATTTTAAAAGCTGAAAGGTACTACTGGAAAACAGAAATCGATACATAACTTGCCAAATATTGAAAACTGCAAAGGGAAAGATGATAGTGGGCCAGCCATTGAGAGGTGGAGGGTTAGGAGAGAGGGAGTGTTAAAACAGGGCGTGGTCAGAAACAGGATATAAGCAAAAGAGAAAAGAAGGGAGCAAGTTCATGGCCTAACAAGTCAGTCATGATACCGCCAAAATATGGGCTTGGAACTTCCTAGTCCAAACACGAAGTATCATGTGGTGCTTCGAAAGGATTTGTCTACAGTAAACCACGCAGGAAGTCTGAGGCTTTAACAGTCGGGACATGAGTTAGAATCTAACAGAAAGTTAGCATAAGCAATGCAGCAGCATTGCTATCAAATACAGGAAAGGACTGAACCCAGGGAACCTAGTGGGGGCTGAGTGGGGACGGAGGTCGGCAAAGGGTCATTTCTCTTAATGGCACGTGCAACCCACAGTTAAGGTACCGTGGTCAGGAGTGTCTGCACTCCAAATCCTAGCCCCCAAGAAAGTAGGCAAAAACAAAACACACCAGGGAATTTGATAAAATTGTTTGGTTTTGAAGAATTTTTAACCCATTGAACAGCTTCTTGAACATCAAAGAAATAAAATACAAAGACACGGGAGACCTGAACAATACTAGCAACAAACCTGAAATGATGAACGACAGCATCAATGTACCTGGCAAAGCAGCTACAGGCACAGTGTTGTAAACTAAGCAGAGCTGAAAGCCACTCTTTAAAATAGTTTATGATGGTGCAATACTTACAAACATCGATCACTACATAACCCTTATAAGTCGTTTTAAGCCTTACGCAGCTCTATTTTAAGCAAAATTGAAGTTCTAAAACCCTTGTCTTCTCACTGCAATGCAAGGAAATCGTGATGTAATGACAAAGGAGAAACAGTGTTTAAGTATAAAGAATATAAAACTAGTCTTTCTGTCGAAGATTCCCCAGCATGGAGATAGTTAAGTATGATGTGAATATCCCAGGGCATAGAATCTTTACTAGCTGTCTTCAACTGGTTATGTAAGTCTAAAGTCTAGCTCCACTTTAAACCTGAACTTAACAAAGAAAAACAAACAAACAAACAAATACAATGCCCTAACAGAGCTATTGTACTCAGGAATATTGGTGTAGTATTGGTGTAAGGTAAGAATGTTCATCTAAATACTAGAAAGGAGGAGACAAAACATTTGTTCGCTCTCAAAACCAGTACCATATTCCAAATTACTCCATAATTTAGCAAAGTTCCTATGTCAAAGACACATGTTTCAGAGAGCATCTGAGTTGATGGCTGTCTGCTAACAGCCACATGACTGCTGGGTTAAGGATCTAGTCCTCTCTCAATCTACAGGAAAAGGACAGATCGACCAGGGAATGTGCCATGTTGGCCTCCTATTTATCTTAGGAGAAAAGTGTTACATTCCTCTCTCATACACAAATGAATTCCAGATGCTCTCAAGATCTAACATAAAGAAAGTGTAAGGTCAATACAGTAAGATAACAGAGTGAAAAATTGCACAACCAACTAGTTGTGAAAGACCTTTCTAAGCATGAAATAAAAATCTGAACTATACAAGGGGAGATTAATAGGTATTAGTAAATAAAAATTTAGAATGTACCTTGCAGTAAAACAGAAATGTACCATATACAGAGCCGAGATACAAAAACAAACAAAAAAACTCCGAAAACACTGGGGAGTAGGGGGAGGGGCAGGAAGGGAATTGTCAATACTTTTGCTTAATGCAATCTTGTTAAGCTGAAAGAAAAAAGAAGGAACACAATTTTCTAAAGCAAGAAGAGAACACAGAGGAAAATCCATGTAAAATGAAGAACAAATGACCAGGAAGGAAGACATGTCCAACAGTACTCTACCAGCTAAGTCAGAAAAATAAAAATGGTGAATGTCCCCATGAATGTTCTTGTTCATAGGCTGTTGAGAATGGTGTCACCACGCTCTGATGGACAATGGCGAGGGTGTCAGAACTAAAGCCACGTGATCATTGTTCTATGAGAGAGGGCCACTGTGCATACATGGAGGTGACCATCATCTTCTTAGGGATGAGTTTTAGATGAAAATAATTAAGCGGTTATCAATTTAAGATTAAAGGGAACGTGTAACCTCTTTGAAATATGACACAAAAATTTCACAAACCTCTATTTACTGACATGAAAACGTTTTCATAATAATAATAATAATAATAATAATAATAATAATGAAAAGTTGAGTGTGAGGGTCTGTCTAGAAAGGTATGGCCTTTCAAGTGTTCAAGTCATGATGCCATGTTGGCTAGACCTCGCTGGAAGGCAGCATTCATTCAGTTGGTACAAAAGAAGAAAGCGGGCTGGGTGTTGAATATTATTCCTGGACCCCATTACTGGCTAATTTAGCTCCTTATACAATACGGTGTTAAATTTTATTTTAAAAAAAACACTAAAATATCTAAAGCTTTCCTTGTGTGGAGAGATTTGGAGCAGTTACTTCATTCATTCAAATTTGGCTGTGTTTTTTAATTTGTCAGGGTAAGTGCATTAGTCAGTCAGGGATGCCATACCTAAGCATAGCATGTTGGAAACTTAGACGTCAGAAATGCACGGTCTCAGGGTTTGAGGCTGCACATCCAAGATGAAGCTGACAGAATTGCTGCTTTCTTTCCCCTGTGTTCTCTGCTTGGCTGTCGGTTGGATGTCTACACGGCTCATCTTGTTTTCATGTGGCCTTTTGCGTATTCCTGGCCCTGGCCTCTGTGTTTACATTTTATTGTCCACTCAGTTGAATTTAGAATCACCATGGAAACATGCGCCTGGTGCCTCTAAGGGCATTTCCAGAACGGCTTACCTGAAAAGGGAAGACTCACCCAGAGCATGAGTGGAACTGTTAGATGGGATGGGGTCCAGGACTGGAGAGAGTGACGTAAGCACCAGCATTCCTCTCTCTCTCCCTCCTGACGGCAGACACCTCATGCTCCTGCTGCCGGTGTGCCCCCACAATCCCACCATGACAGGCTGTACCCTGAAACTATGAGGCAGGAGAAGTCCTCCCTTCCTTAGGTAGCTTCGTTCCAGATTTTGTCAGAGCAATGAGAGAAGCACCCAGTATATTCTCTCTCCAGTAGCTGTCTTGTCATGAGGACGTCAGTCACATCGGATTGGTACCCATCCCTAACGATGTAATTTAACTAAATTTCCTCTGTGAGGACCCTGTTTCCAAATGCTCCCACACTCTGAGGTCTCTAGGTGTTGGAACTCAATCCATGAATTTGAGGAGGGGTCATTTTAACCCTTGACACTGGGGATATGCAAAAATCACCCTTTGCCCTCAGTTTTGCTTCCTGTTGTTTTAGTTACTCACTGTCAACCAAGGTTCCCAGGATATTCAGTGGAACATTCCAGAAATAAAGAATTCACAAGTGTTAAATAACATTCATTACAACTGAGGACTATTGCTATTATTCAGTTTCACTGTTGATCTCTTAATTGACCTTATTCATAAATCAGATTTTATTATGTGTGTGTGTGTGCATAGGAAAAGCGCTCTATAGAAAGCATGGTTCCATACGTGGTTATAAGCAGCCATAGGGCCTTGCACTGCGCTGCTGTGTGGGTGAGTGAGAATGCTTGTAAGGCAGGAAAATACTTAACCGGAGAGAGAAGCTCACTGCGAATCCTTTCCCCAACCAGTCTGCCTGCCTTTCTCCCACTGCAGAACAGTGGTGAAGGATCACAGCCATACGTAGTTCGTGGCCTGCATTGTCCCGGGACAAGGAGCACAGGTGTGCGGCCAGTACATGGCCAGTTGCTAACACTCTTACCTACCGCTGGCACCCATCTGGTGGCGTGTGCCAGCCAGTCACCTGCCCAGTCTTTTACCAGAGCAACCTGGGCACCTTGGAAAGAATTTCAGAAGAATCTTCACAGTGAGCTGATTCTGAAAGAGCCAGCTCTTTAGGAGCCGAGTATTTGGGGTAAAAGCATCCATGCTGTGGGTGGTGAATGTGCGAGTTAACATATCATCAAGGACTATGCTATATCATGCACCTGTGCATTCAAATTACTTACTGAAATGTTCCAAACATGAGCTCTACCATTTGTGTGTGTGTGTGTGTGTGTGTGTGTGTGTGTGTGTGTGTGTGTTGGGGGGGGTGATTTCTTTCTCTCGGAGACATGAATGAGGATCAACAGTTCCAGGAAGGCCATGGGCAGTTTCTCCTGAGGGAAGCCTGACAGGATGGTGGAAGGCTATTTACAAGCCCATCACCGTGTCCTCCTAGTTGCACTCTCATTTCTTGCCACCCTGTGATATGGACACTCCTGACATGACCTCTGGTTTCAGCAAAGGAAGCCACAGTGCTACATCTCCCATGAGCTCCTTGGATGATCCTGGTGCTGGATTGAGATGAGGTCCTCAGCCTTGCCAAAAGTAAAGCAAATGAGTGGTGGAGAGATCAGGATGAGCCTGAAGGAACACACCCAGAAGCGACATTACATTCTTGAGTCTCTCCATAGCATTCTGATGGTCATTTTTGTAAAAAAAAAAAAAAAATCAAGGCGTTTTAGTTATACTCTCTGGACCCTTAGTTTACATCACACACAAGGAGGCTCAGTTGAAGGCCGTCTCTGCCGCACCTCCTTCCTCTGTTGAGCTCAGAGGTGCCCACTAAACAAAAGAATGTGTGACTAAATGTGTACATAAAAAAGGGAGATGAATGTGTAGATAAATAAATGAATAAATAAAATAAATAAGGATCAATGAGGTCATTTTGGGCTAGTGATATGGCTCAGCAGGTAAAGGTACTTGCTGACAAGCCTGATTACTTGAATTCAGTCTTCAGAATCCACATAATGGAAGGAGAGAATCAACTCCACTTTCTTCTCTGGCCTACACACACACACATACACACACACACACACACACACACACACACACACAGGCACTAATTTGCTGTCCTGGTTAGTTTCTCTCAACTTAACACAAACCTAGAGACAGATGGGAAGAGGGATCCTTAACTGAGAAAATGCCTCCATAAGTAGGCAAAGCTGTGGGGTATTGTCTTAATTAATGGTTGATGTGAGAGGGCTGTGCTCACTGTGGGTAGTGCTATTCTGGGAAGTTTGTCCTGAGATATATAAGAAAGTAGGCTGAAAAAGTCATGGGGAGCAAGCCAGTAGGCAGCACTTCCTTCATGGCCTCTGCTTCAGTTCCTGCCTCCAAGACCCTGCCTTGAGTTCCTGCCTGACTTCCCTCAGTGATGGACCGCGACCTGAGAGCTGTAAGATGAAATAAGCAGTTTCTTTCCCAAGCTGCTTTTGATTATGGTGTTTTATGACAGCAATGAACTCTAACTAAAACCTATGCTTACAAACACACACACACACAGACACACACAGAGAGAGAGACTAAATAAATGCATAGTTTTAATTTAAATAAATAAATAAATGAAGGTGCTTTTAAATTCAAGCCAAGTATTACTGTTCATGTTATTATTTCTGACTTACCTCATCCTGTATTAATCAGGCTATTTTTTGCTTAAAGATGCCTAATTACTGGAGACTAAGTCACTTTACACTTGTCAGCCTTGGTGACAGACATAGCTTCAGGCTGGAGCCTTGGCTCTGCGCCCAGAAATTACATATGCTCAGTGGTTCTGGTTGACTGCAGTTGGCTCACTGGCTTGTCCTTCTCGCTTTGAGATAAGTAACTGCCCATCATTCCTGGAGTGGAGACTCCTGTGGCCATCGTCTGATTGGGTGTGGTGGTATCGGTGATGTTGGGTGTGTGTGCTCATGCACATAGTATCATGAAGAATAGGTAACGACCATGAGTGCCTGCTAAGACACCTGCGTCCCCTGCCCTGAACCTAATTAATCTCCCCATGACAGATATCTGTTGGTTCTGAGCCAGTTTCAGGGAGCAGAGTGTCAACCTATTCAAGTAGGCAGAGCTGGGATCTAGACTCAGTACCAGGAACTCAAAGCTGGGACAGTGAGGAGAACCGTAGCCTTTCTGGAATGTTCCTAGACTAGCAAACAGGCTGTTCTTAAGAAGAACTGTCAAGACTGTTTTAACAGCCCCAACAGTGAAATGAAGAAGTCTGTATGGAAAAGGACCAGGACAGTGTGAATGCTTAAAGCAGGATGACAGGGAAGTCTTCGGAAGTGCGGTGACTTGGGGACACAATGCTGTGGAGCCTCTAGGCACTCTCCTAGAAGGCACTTGGACTCCTCAAGACCAAAGCACGCAGTGTGTCTACAGTGTAGTCATTTCAAAATTGCTGTTAGTACGTCAGAGTAAGTCGCAGACCCCGGAAGATGCACCGGACCAACCATCAGCTTTCTGTAATACCACCACCAAATAAATAAAGACGTTAAGGGATGCATTGTAAATAGCCACGTGTTCGCTTCCTCGCCCTCCCCCATCTCCTCCCTCTGTAGGAGTCCAGGTGCCCTGTGCAGTGAGGCTGAATTTGTGAGGAGGTGGTAGAAGGGAACTAATAGGATTATCTGCCAGGGATGCCTGCCAAGAGCAGCTCATTGTTGCTGAAGGCTCCCACTGCCCTTCATCCAGCACAAGCATTTGTTCCTCATAGTGAAATGGTTTTAATAAGCTATGTGAAGCCAAGTATTATTAAATAAATTATGCCAATTTGAGGCTCTGCCTGGGTGGGCTTCAAGTCAGCTCCACTTGGGGTTTGGCAGGAGGGATGAAGATGCATCTGCTAGGATTACCGTGTGCCCTTAGGTGCTGCTCTAATCCCAAATTGTTGAGTCTTCCCGAGACTCCTTTGTGTCTAAATAACATAGCAATTGTCCGGGGAGCTAACAGGTGCAAACCCCCACGCATGGTGTCTTGTCACATACAGGCTGCTCACTCAGGCCAACTGCCATTGCAATCGCTGTTAATGCTGTCATTACACTGTCAGTCACTGAGCAGGGTAATGATGCAGAGCATGGTATGTCCTAGTCATTTTGTTCATTGATGATGATATTTGGAAATTAGGAGGGTCAGAGTTCAAAAATGCTGTGGCGATTCCTAGGAGGAAAGAAAGTAAGGAAGGGAGACACAAAGTGCTGGATGTGACGAGACGCAGGCCTGGGACCACCTTCTACAGCTTCTCTGTGTAAATCAGCCTGTGTGGAAGTAGCCTTTCTATTTAGGCAAGGTTTTCTGCACCATCAGTAAAGGGATTCAGACACGAATACCAAGAATATTTGAGAATAAAATGTTCAGATTTACTACCAGTAAATCTGAACATTTTACTCTAAGATAATGAAATTCTCTCCCGTTGTTCCTTTTAAAAAAAAATCTCAAAACATGACTAACTATATACACATCGAAAACATGAGAGAGTGCGTAGGAAGCTGATGAGAGTTCACGAGAGTTGCATGATGGGATCTGACATGAAAGGAACCTCCACCAAGTGTTACATCCCTGGTGACAGTCCCAGAGGCCATGATTCTATCCAATAGGCACAGTGTTCTCAGAAGCAGGGGCAGGGGGCCTACACTAGACCAGCTGCTGCTCCGACGACAGAGCAGCCACGCCTCCCCCTGTGTGGACAGCACAAGGTGGATGTAGTTTCACCCTTACGATCTTCTCTTAGAGCCACGAAGGAAGTTGTCTGAGACGGCCATGCTCTGAGGAATCGAGGCAACAGGAAGGCAGTCATTTGTGGCTGCTGGCCTCAGTTCTCCTGTCGGGATGCCCTGGTCCGCTCTCCACATACCGATAGTGTACTTGAAATAGGAAAATATGGGCTGGCTTACCTCGACACTAGTAGAAGAAGAGGAGGGACTGTGGCTATGTGCAGCGAATCATGGGGAGAGGAAGAAGTGGCAGATAACCTGAAGAACAAAAGGCTCCTTTTCCCGGGGTTGTCTCAGTAATCAGTAAGTAGAATAAAGAGCAAGAGTGAGCATGCCAACTGGTTATGTGAGCACTAACAGGGGTGGTAGAGGGCATAGAATTCTCAAACATTTCAAAGCACAAAAGATGAGGACGTGTGGTTGATCATGTTTGTACATGATTGACGGAATGGGAGGAAGCGTATCAATAGAGATAAGGCGCTCTTTAGTAACTAGGGGTGGAACATCCTTCACAGCCATCACCAACAGAGAGAGTGAAAAAAGTCTCTGGAAGATGACGGACAGCCTGCAAAATGGGACAATGCCACTCTAAACCACCAGGAGACAAAGAAGCCCTGAGAGGAAAGAGCACATAATCCCACTTCTATTCTACACATCCTAGCTGAGCACAGTCAGAGAGCTGCAGTTCGTAGGGCTGGCTGACAGCTGAGCTCAGTGCCGAAAGGGCAGCTTACCACACAGGACTAGGCTAAAAATTAAAAAAATAAAAAAATCAAAACTCAAATTTCACACTACAATTTCCACCAAAGTATATTAGTTTGGTAACATTGTAAAAAAGTTGAAAACTGTAAGTTGAACCACCATCGGGTAGGGAACATTGGGACTGAAAGATCTCTAAGAATCTGCAGATTTACATTCTAAGCCTTTTCTATTTTAATCTATTCTAATATTTTGCATAATATCATTTTTTTAAAGTGACCTAGAGCCAATTTGCTAGGTGTCTACTCTATAGATACTTGCTGGCTTCTCATAGTGAACATTCCAAAGAGAAACCCCTGAAGGAGTTACAACTGACATCGTTGTTCCCAACCTCAGGGACACAGTCTACCACTGAAAAGTCTGTTACTCACAAGACCCTAAAGCAGGGAGCTGCTATGCCATGGGGACACGTGGCAAGCACTGTTTGCTTTGAAGGCAGAAGGAAGGAAAGAGAAAGAAAGACAGACAGATTTCGTTTGGGTTGTTTGACAACCTCAGCCTGTCCTGATTGGTTAGTTTGCAACTGACAGGCAATTTGGCAGGCATTAGCTAGCCCTGGGAGGAACCATCAGGGTCAGCAAGGTTCCAGATGCCAAAGCCTCAGAATACAGAAAAGACAAGACATGGTTCAAACACCTTCTGGAAACATTTCTCTTGTCAAACACCCCTGTTCTTTGCCTGCCTCAGCAAAATCACATTAGAAAGAGTACTGGTCGCTAGACACCACCAGCTTGCATGCTTGGCCTGTTAGCCATCATGGCCAGGTGTTGACAGAACCTTCTGTCTCTACTTCTGCTTTTAGCCCAGCATCTCCAGCTGTCTGTCCACCCTTGAGTCAGGAGCAGCCTGTCCGTGGGCAGTGAAATCTCAGGCAGTGAAACTTCAATGGCCCTGGACCCTGCACAAGGGCAACCATTTGAACTGGACTTGGTCAGCACCAAAATGAGTATAGGGATCCTGTCCCAGGGACTCTGAGACATCATCCTAGGTACTGTTGCCATTGGCAACTTGGTTGTGCAGTAACTTTCACTGTGTTCTTTGTTTTGTTTTCATATTCTGGGAACTGAACTGGGTTTTGCCCCAAACTACATCTCTGGCCCTAGCTTTTTACAGCCCAATTCCCATACTGATCCCATCTCCAAACCCTATCACCAAGAGGGCATCCAAGCAGCTGTCCCTTCTAATCCCCCTGTCCGATCTTTGAACACTCTCATCTCAACAATAGCATGCCTGTCCATGCTGTCGTTTTTAATCTAGAAGTTGGAAATAGAGCGAAGGGTGTTTCAACCAACAAAGGGAACCCGGTGACCACTTATATGTATGTGGATAGCTTGGTTTTAAATTTTCATAACACATATACTCTGTTTTGTTTTAATTTTTTTTTTAAACATCACAATCTGGAGCCAGTCAGCCCTCTTCACTTTCCAGTGAATGGTTGGCAGAGATCTCCCAACTATTTACTTAATAATTTGTTTAAAAGTATAGTGCTGCAGCTGGGTGCCTGCTTGCCTTTTGTTTGTTAGTTTTTCTCGAAGAATCATGTGCTACAAGCAAGGATTGTTTGTCCTGTGGGAAGCTGTGTGGAGGATTTGGATTTGGGTTGCTGTCTTCTCTGGTCTGCAGGCAACTGGTTTACAGGCCACCCTAGCTCTCTTCTGTCGACTGCCATGTCCCCTCTCTGGCCTGCTCTCTGGTTTACCCAGCTGTGCCAGGTCTTTTCTGTGGACTGTCATGTCCTCTCTCTGGCCTGCCCTCTGGTTTACCCAGCTGTGCCATTGGAAAGGGAACAGCTGGACATAAACAATCGCACTGCCCCCATCAGGTACAAAAGGGTTTGTGCTGCTCCTTTGGGCATTGCTGGCTTCTTAAAGAATGCAAAATAAAGCAAATTTATAATGAGCAAAGTCTTATGAACTGTGGCCGCTTTTAATCATAAACAGACAGTTTATCCGCTGAAATCACGTGGCGCAAGAATCTGCCTGTAGAAGAGTGATCATTGTAGTTTTATGAAAGGGAGGGGAGGAGGAGAGAAGGGAGAGAGAAAAACACTTCACTCATCCTGAGAGGATCAAGATGCCCATGGGCGAATGCATATTGCCACTCCTCCAAGAGCTTTCTGACACCAGGGGAAGCCACTGGCCTAGGTCTGTTTGGTGTTCAGCTTCCTCATAGGTCACAAACAAGGACCCACAGGATGCCAGGTCAGGGACAGACCATTGGAGGTGCCAAGGGACACAGCAGGGAATGTCTGCCGTCTAGAACTGAACCATGTCCAGAGACACCCATGGCTGCCTCTGTGACTGAGAAAGCTGATTGTCTCTGGCATGTTGGCTGGTGTGGGGCCGGGAGGGTGTTTGGTACTTTTTTCCATTTCCAGAGTTATGTGGAGGTCACCTAAGATGGTAAAGTTTGCTAAACCTATATAGGACACTGCGATAGACTGGGCCATCCAGCTGTAACTCCTTCAGTTCAGCCCCAGGAAAACGTGAAGATTGCATTTTGCTCTGTAACTACTGAGTCCTCGGGCCTGGCATTTCTGAGCAGTTAACTCCCATGGAAGAAAGAGAGAAAAACCCTTCCAGCCCTAACTCCTTGGTTGATTGTCCCTGGTCAGTAGGGAAGTGAGTAAATGAAAACAAACCCCACACAGGAAGGACACAACAGCCCGAGGGGGGTCAGGGACAAAGGGGCAGGGGAATTGGGGATGGGAAACTAATCAGGGGAAATTCCAAATAAAGGAGACCCTGAGAAGTACCAAGACTGCGCTCTGGTGTTCTTCTGAGGCCCCTCTTCAGTGTCCCCGCTGCCTGCCCTGTCTGCAGAGATGTGTGCCTGTGTAGACATCTCACTGCCCATCCTAGATAAGCTGCTTGAATCTCCCTGGGGACTTGACAACCAAGACCCCTGTCAGAGGCTTCCACGGCCAATGTAGGAGAACCTCAGCCAGTAGACAGCCAGCCTGTGTCCTCCTGGAGCGCGCCCTCTGCTGGCACTGGTACGGCTGGCAGTGCGGTGGCCTGGTCTCAACCCTGGGCAAGACACATCAACCTGACTGCTCACCCACACAGGAACCACCCCAGGTGCCCAACGGAAGGTAGCTGTTCAGATTCGACTTGTGCTTGCACCTGACATGTCGCTTCTTAGTCCACTCTGCTAAGATGCTGGCTGTCAGAAACGGCTTCCTTATGTCTCACTCCGTTTGTCCTGCCCCTCTGTCTTCTCACCTCGCTTTGGGGGAGAATAGTTAGACATGACAATCCTGAGGGTTTCTTTTTGTTTTTGTTTTTCAACAGAATTGCTATCTAACCCAATTCCTCTCTTCCTGAACCTTCCTGCATCTCTTGTTTCCTGGCAACCCCATTTGCAAACCCCTCTCCACTGTGGTGTCCAGTACACAGGAAGTGTACGTAGGGTCTGACCAGTGTAGCTCAAGGATAGGCTGGAAGCTTTGCCCTTGGGGCGTGCGTGCAGGCAGGGGCATGGCAGTTACGTGCAGGAACACCCACAGCTGATACACTTCAAATTCATGGTCAGTTAACTCATTTCCTATATGCCGCTAGCTAATCTCATACCCTCATTCGGCATCAAACATTTCATTCCTGCTTTGAGGAAGGTAGTTGCTGTATGGTCTGGCCACTTATGACTTGGCGTATTAACTCTACAACTTACTACCTGATTTATTACATCCATTGTTGTCGTCCACAGTTTGCTCATCCCTAACCCCCAAAGAAGTCCTAAACCCCAAGTACTCTAACATCTGAATTTAACTTTGGAACATTTTGCATTTCCAGATTTCAAAATATTTTACGATTTGAATTTTCATATTGAAGGTTTCCAGTTTATGAGGTCTTTAAAACTATCCCAAAAATCTGATGAAACCTGAAATCTGAAGTACTTCTCACTCCGTGCGTCCGGGTAAGGGACACTCAGCTTGTGTATAGGCCTTCTGGGATATTGAATTGTGTCTATTTCCAGTATGTACATGGACACCTCTTAGACAAACTTGCAGGTAGATTTTCTGTATCCTATGCTTCTCAACACCACAGCCATCTTAGCATTATTTTACACAGGCTGTCCAGCTACAGCTGAGCTTCAGGGGTTCAATATCCATCAGTACCCTTTGCAGCCCAGTGGCCCGCCCTCTGCCAACTCATGAGGGCCATACCATCTTGTCTTTTGATTGGTCAGAAAGCTAGAGCATTAGCTTGTCACGTGCCAAGAAATCCAGACACCAAGGCCACCACCTTTGCCTGATGTGTAACCTGCTAACTGCATTCGTTTTCTTGTCCTGCTGTGTGATTTAGACTGGACACCCTCCATTGCCTCTCATGGTCCCTAGATCCCTGCTGCACAAAGGACCCTCAGTTCTGCTCTTCCCCCGCCCTCCCGGAGGTCTGCTCTCCCCCCCCCCCCCCCCCGGCCCCCCCCCCCCCCCCCCCCATTCAAACAGGAGCCCGAGTCTGTCTCTGGCAACTCACGGCAAGTGAGCACTTTGTTTCTCTCCGGTGCTCTCCGGGCAGTGTCTAGTCCTGCCCGAAGTGTCTCGGGTCACGAGGTTTTCCTGTGTCCCTGCGGAAGCCATGTCAGTCTAATAATAGATGCATTCTTAACAAGGGCTTCCTGATGTTCGGTATAAACCATCCTGCACTGGTTTTGAATTATCAGTCCTTCTTGCAATCTCCTGTTTTTAGCACACTCAACTCCCACCCCTCTAGGCTGTGCCTGGATGTGTGCGTTATGTGTGTATGATGCATGATGTATGATGGAGGTGCCTGTTTTACATACACTTTATAACACATGTTATATACTAGAATAGCTACATAAAGAAAGCATCGTACTTTAAATTATAAGAAAGTGTTCATTTTGAGACCTGCATGCACCCTTGTACAGGAGTGTGTGACATGGCGTGGCTTGTCTGCTCCCTGCCACTCTTCAGGTCTCGTTAGTTCACAGAGTGAAACCTGGGGCTGAGTCACCTCAAAGATTCCTCCCAACTCCTCCACGTTGTGCACAGGTGTTCATTCACAAGAAAGCCCCAATGTCTGGGATCCATCATGTGTACTTATGATATTAGTGGTTGAAGTTTTTTTAATTATTAAAAAGGCTTAGGTCCAAATGGGTTCTGGGTTTCAATTTTTGGAATAGTTGTAAGCACATAAAGAAATATCTTAAAGATTGGAAGCAAGTCTAAGCCTGAACTCAAGTTATATCTCCTGTGCTCGTAGCCATGTAACTCAAGAGTCATTTTGTACAATGTTTTTAACATGCTTTTCTTTTGTGACATGAGCTAGATGCCAGGTTTCCTATTTGAGCTGATGTGTTGGTACTCAAAAAGTTTTGGATTTTCGAGCATTTTGGAGTTAATATTTTCAGATTAAAGATGTTCAGCATGCACAACTACTACTAATGGCAACAATAATTTTTAATTACTCAAGGTTTTAAAAATATTTTTTCTTTTTTTGTTTGTTGTTTTTCAAGTCAGGGTTTCTCAGTGTAGCACTGTTGTACTGGAACTCACTTTGTAGACCAGGCTGACCCTGAACTCACAGAAATCCACCAGCCTCTGCCTCCCGAGTGCTGGGATTAAAGGAGTGTACCACCACTGCCCAGCTTAATATTTTTCATACAATGTATTTCCTCATATTTTGCCTTCCCTAAATCCCCCCCATAGATTTTTCCTGATTTCCCTATTCTCCTAACTTTATGGTTTTCTTTCTCTCAAATAACAGAAAAGAAAAAAATCAAAACAAACCCAAAAAATCAATAAAACAAAACAAAAATAATAAAACAAAGGGCTCACAAGAAAAAAAAAAACAAAAACATGGAGTCTGTTTTGTGCTGACCAACTGCTCCTGGGCATGAGGCCTGCCCTGGAGTGTGGCTGATATACTCAGTGACACTTTATTGGAAAAAACTAATTCCCCCTTTCCCAACAAAAACATGGAACTCTTCAGGAGTTTTTGAGTCATCCTTGCACAGGGCCTTGCTAATCTTCTCTGTAGTGGTCCAATTTCAGTATGTGTACTGCCAAAGCAAGCATGACAATAACTATCTGAGCTACTTGAATGTACCACTGAGACTTTGAGTCTGGTAGTTAAATTCTCATGTTTTAGACCTATGACGTTGGTACATCTAGGTTGTTGCTGAAAAAGTTTGAGGCATGGTATGTCCAAGTTCCTTGCCTAAGCAAACATCCCACTGTGTGGCATCTGGAAAGCCAGCTAGATCTAAATTCCCCACATTCTCCATCCAGGGCCTACATCTTTGGGAGATTCCCGAGTAGACATGTAGGATTGGAATTGTGTGGTTCAGTGTCCAGTGTGGGAGCCTCTTAACACAGATGAACTATGGCCCATCTGAATTCAGAGGTATTATAAGTGTGAAATATATACTGAACATCACATAGATGTAAAACACCTCAATCACAATTTTCGTTCCCGTGCCATGTTGAAATTATATTTTGGACATGTCAAGCTGAGTGATGTATATTACTGTCTTTCTAAAGAGACTTCATGATGTGGCTTATGGGAACCTACAATGACAAAGTGAGTCATCCCAGTGGTGGCTGTATCGTTTTTCCATCACAGAGAACTGACTGAAAGGAGAGTTTAGATTTTGATCTCTATTGCATAGTTAGCTTTTCAAGACAAGGAAGTTAATGAGGACAGAAATAGCCAAAGAAATAGTCTTCACAAGTCAGACCTGAGCTCTATCCATGCAGCGGTCGCTTGATGCTTCTGCCAGGGTTGTCTTCCAAGCTACACCGCAGAGGTTTTAGAGAAAAAGAAAATAATTATTAATATTATTATAATTACGTATCACTTTTTAAGTATGAGAGTGTGAGTATGAGAGAGGGGAAAAAGAAGAAACAAGAATTTTAATGTATGTGACAGATTCCACATTAAAAAAAAATCACAATCTCGGGACATATTTTCACATTTATTTTAGGAACACAGAGAGTGCTCAGCAAGAGGACATAAATTCTTGCTCTAACCAGCCCTAAGCCACTGGTCCCTAACAGCCATACCAGCCAACCCTAGGAGCATGTCCTTAGTCTGAAGATTGACCTTCCCAGGTGACCTCTCCTCCAGGCAGACAGTGGTGACTTCCCAACAGCTTCACACTCCAATAGCTTTCAAAGAACTCCAGCACCATGAAGCCATTTTATACCAATCAAGAACCCCCTGGCTGCTCAGACGAGCCCTGGGGTTTTCCTACTGACCCACGGTGAAAAGGAATTCAAGGCCTATGGAGAAGACCAGTGCAAGGCTAAGGGAACAAGACTCTAGAGCCCTGTGCAATCAACCCAAGGCCTTGGCAGCACCTAGAAAGAGATACGAAGGCTCTAGAAGTGGAACAAAGCATGCCTCTCCTAGAAAGAGCGCCTACGGTAACTGTCTGTGTAAAGGTTCTGTCTGGACTGCTGTACCACACTTTACAACTGGGACCACACAGAAGTCCCCCAGTCATTCAGAAACCGCATGGATGTGGTCTGAGAGTAGGGAACAGAGGGAAGAGTCCCAGTCAAGACACTAACAACATGGAGCTGTACATAGGGCAGGGGGTGGAGTGTGGAAATGGTTGCTCGTCTAGAAAGAACACTTCTACCCTTTGTCACCTTGTTGGTTGTTTCTCTCATTGTGACCAAACACCTGACAAGAAAGAAGTGGCTTAAAGGAGGAATTTTTCGAGGTCATGGTGTTGTCTGGCCCATGCTGCCATGAGGGCCTTGTCTGGACCAGTGGTCTTACTTACCAGCGTCTGTGTTGATATCTGTGGCTCATGTTATGAGCAAAAGTCATGAGGATGACTGTGGTCTGTGCTGCAGCCTGAAACCATCTTGATGTCCAGAAGATTGTGCTACAACCAGGAGCCATATTGATGTGAGTGGCCTATGCTGCCACCTGAGGCTTTGGTGATGTCTGTGGTCCAGGCTGCCTCCGAGGACCTTGTCTGGGTCCCTGGTCCTACTCAGCTAGGGGCCGTGTTTGTGGTCTGTGCTGTTGCCAAAAACGAGGTGGAAATCTATGATCTGTGCTCTCACTGACTGTAAAAAGCAAGAAAGCAACTTTTGCAGTGGTATTGATGTTTATAGACCTATAGTTGAGAAAGAAGGACGTAGAAGGCTTCTGTGACAACCCTTACCCCCACCTCAAACTTCAATTCCCACCACCCAAAAAGTAACAGCCTAAACAGGAAGTCATCAAAGGGAACTCTTAAAAGGTTGGGTAAGGATGCTGAAGTGTTGCTTTCCACAATTGATGGCTTCCGGTGGGGCTGTGGGAGGAGCAGAATTCAGTTCTATTTAAGGGGCCTTTAGGCCCCTGGGAGTTTGACCGTTTTCCATTGAGTAGATAACACATATTAGACTTTCTTCTTTTTATTATTATTATCTTAATATTTATTTTGGGGGGAGTCACAAGAGTGGGGGACTGACATGGAAGGATTAGAAAATGAATATAACTGGGGTACATGATGTGAAATTCCCAAAGAATCAGTAAAAATATTGTGTGGAAAATAAATAGAAGAGGAGAGTTTATTGGGGTTAGTAGCTGAAGAGGTGTGATCTGTCATGATGAGGGAGATGTGGTGGGTGGACCAGGATGACAGTGGTGGACAGCAATTGCTTACTGGCATCTCAGCAGACCAAGCAAGCATGGCTGGGACAGAAAAGAGGGGCAAACCACAAACCACAAGGTCTCCAGAAATCCTCCTCCTCCAGCTGCGTCCCTGAACATTACCACTTGCAACTAAAACACACGAGTCTGTAGAAATATGTTATAACTGAGTCGTAACAGCTAAACACAACCAAGGCCGATTCTGGACAAGAGCAGTAATGATTTGCCTAGAGCATGCTGGCCCAGACACAGGCTGGAGAGACACAGGGAGGTGCCTGGGTCAAGGTGGTTTGGTCAAGGTTGATCCATTCTTATTATTGTGTGCCTCTTTTTTTTTTATTATTATTTTCTTTTTAGTTACATTTTGTTAACTCTGTGTCCCAGCTGTATCCCGCTCCCTCATTCCCTCCCCAACCCCACACTCCCTCCCTGGTCTCCTCCCTGCCCCTTTCCAAGTCCACTGATAGGGGAGGACCTCCTCCCCTTTCATCTGACCCTGTTTTATCAGGTATCTTCAGGGCTGGCTGCAAAGTCCTCCTCTGTGGCCTAACAGACTGCTCCTCCCCGGGGGGGGGGGGTGTCAAACAGCCTGCCCTTGAGATCCTGTTAGAAATAGTCCGTGTTCCCCTTACTTTGGAAAACTACTTGATTACTGAGCTACCACGGGCCACATCCGAGCAGAAGTTCTAGGTTATATCCATAGATGGTCCTTGGTTGAGTGTCAGTCTCAGAAAAGACCCTGTGCCCAGATATGTTTGGTCCTTGTAGAGCTCCTATCCTTTCCGTATCATACTAACTTCCCTTCTTTCATATGATTCCCTGCACTCTGCCGAGGGTTTGGTTATGAGTCTTAGTGTCTGCTTTGAAACATTGCTAGGTAGAGTCTTTCAGATGCCTTTTGTGGTAGACTCCTGTCATAAGTTCAATGCACATCCCATTTGTCTTTCTAAATGAGGATTAATCACCTTCGCCTGTGTCCACTTTCTTGATTATCTTCTTTAGGTGTGTAGATTTCATTATGTTTATCATATCTTGTAGGTCTATATAAGCGAGTATATACCAAGTTTGTCTTTCTCCTTCTGGGATACTTAACTCAGAATGATCTTTTCTAGATCCCACCACTTGCCTGCAAATTTCATGATTTCCTCCTTTTTGATTGCTGAGTAGTATTCCATTGTGTAAAAATACCACAATTTCTGTACCCATTCCTCCGTTGATGGACATCTGGGTTGTTTCCAAGTTCTGGCTATTACAAACAAAGCTGCTACGAACATGGTTGAACAAATGTCCTTGTTGTGTACTTGAGCAAATTTTGGGTATATACCTAGGAGTGGTATAGCTGGGTCTTGAGGTAGCACTACTCCTAGTTGTCTGAGAAAGCGCCAGATTGACTTCCAGAGTGGTTGAACCAGTTTACATTCCCACCAGCAATGGAGGAGGGTTCCCTTTTCTCCACAACCTCTCCAGCATGTGCTATCACTTGAGTTTTTCATCTTGGCCATTCTGATGGGTGTAAGGTGAAATCTCAGGGTCATTTTGATTTGCATTTCCCTAATGGCTAATGAGGTTGAGCATTTCTTTAAGTGTTTCTCTGCCATTCGATGTTCCTCTTTCGAGAATTCTCTGTTTAGCTCTGTTCCCCATTTTTTAAGTGGATTACTTGGTTTGTTGCTTTTTTGCTTCTTTAGTTCTTTATATATACTGGATATTAGCCCTCTGTCAGATAAAGGGTTGGTGAAGATTCTTTCCCAATCTGTAGGCTGTCTATTTGTTTTGATGACAGTGTCTTTTGCTTTACAGAAGCTTTTCAGTTTCATGAGGTCCCATTTATTGATTGTTGCTCTTAGAGCCTGTGCTGTTGGTGTTCTGTTCAGGAAGTTGTCTCCTGTGCCAATGAGTTCTAGGCTGTTTCCCACTTTTTTTTCCAACTGATTTAGAGTATCTGGTTTTATGTTGAGGTCCTTGATCCACTTGGACTTTAGTTTTGTGCAGGGTGATAAATATGGATCTATTTTCATTTTTCTGCATGTAGACATCCAGTTGGTCCAGCACCATTTGTTGAAGATGCTGTCTTTTTTCCATTGAATGGATTTGGCTTCTTTGTCAAATATTGAGTATTCATAGGTGTGTGGGTTTATTTCTGGGTCTTCTATGCGATTCCATTAATCCTCCTTTCTGTTTCTATGCCAATACCATGCAGTTTTTATTACTGTTGCCCTGTAGTACAGCTTGAGATCGGGAATGGAGATACCTCCAGATGTTGTACAGGATCGTTTTGGAGATTCTGGGTGTTTTGTTTCTCCATATGAAGCTGAGAATCTTTTTTTCAAGGTCTGTAAAGAATTGAGTTGGTATTTTGATGGGAACTGCATTGAATCTGTAGATTGCTTTTGGCAGGATGGCCATTTTCACAATGTTAATCCTACCAATCCATGAGCACGGGAGATCTTTCCATCTTCTGAGATCTTCTTCAATTTCTTTCTTCAAAGACTTGAAGTTTTTCTCAAACAGGTCTTTCACTTGCTTGGTTAGAGTCACACCAAGGTACTTTATGTTATTAGTGGCTATTGTGAAGGGTGTTGTTTCCCTAATTTCTTTCTCAGCCTTTTTGTCTTTGGTATACAAGAGGGCTTCTGATTTTTTTGAGTTGATTTTGTATCCTGCCACTTTGCTGAAGGTGTTTATCAGCTGAAGAAGTTCTCTGGTTGAATCTTTGGGTTCGCTCATGTATACTATCATATCATCTGCAAATAGTGACACTTTGACCTCTTCCTTTCCGATTTGTATCCCCTTGATCTCCTTTAGTTGTCTTATTGCTCTGGCTAGGACTTCAAGTACAATGTTAAAGAGATATGGAGAGAGTGGGCAGCCTTGTCTTGTCCCTGATTTCAGTGGGATTGATTTAAGTTTCTCTCCATTGAGTTTGATGTTGGCTATAGGCTTGCTGTATATTGCCTTTACTATCTTTAGGTATGTGCCTTGTATCCCTGATCTCTCCAAGACTTTAAACATAAATGGGTGTTGGACTTTGTCAAATGCTTTTTCAGCATCTAAGGAGATGATCATGTGGTTTTTCTCCTTCATTTTGTTTATGTGGTGGATTACATTGATGGATTTCCGTATGTTGAACCACCCTTGCATTCCTGGGATGAAGCCTACTTGGTCATGGTGGATGATATCTTTGATGTGTTCTTGGATTCGGTTTGCAAGTATTTTATTGAGTATTTTTGCATCAATGTTCATAAGAGAGATAGGTCTGAAGTTCTCTTTTTTTGTTGGATCTTTGTGTGGTTTAGGTATCAACGTGACTATGGCTTCATAGAATGAGTTTGGTAGTGTTCCTTCTATTTCTATTTTGTGGAATAGTTTGAGGAGAATTGGTGTTAGTACTTCTTTGAAGGTCTTGTAGAATTCTGCCCTGAAGCCATCTGGTCCAGGGCTTTATTGTGTGCCTCTTAAATCTTGGGCCTTGGAAAGTGCTGTTCCCTGGCTTCACCCTCATGAGGATTGTCAAATATGTGCTTGAATGTTGGTTATTTAGTTCATAGGAAAGATTTGTGGTTCCAATACTAACTCCATTTTGTAGATAGGAGAAATCAAGGCTCAAGCCCAAAGTCACATGCTAAATAAGCTCATACACTTGGCTTCACTTGATTCGGAGCCTACAGTTTGCTTAAAACAACCTGATTTGTTTTTCTGAGCATTAAAATAATTCTGGAGGCAGATGGATGAATCTGGCCAGCCATGACTTGGCCACTTACTGGATTTTTGACTTGATGCCAAATACTTGATTTCACTACAACTCAAGTTTCACAGTTTTAATATGGGAGAGGGCAACAATAGGACATATATACATTTATTATGAAGATTAACACATGTAATGCATAAAAATGTTCAGGAAAGTACTTGGCATATGGCAGAGACAGCAAAGACCAAATATGCATATTCATTGTGTGTGTGTGTGTGTGTGTGTGTTTATCCAACACACTAAAAGAATAGCAAGACACTATTATCTAGAATGTTTCTATGCCTTCAGATGCCGCGGACAAAGGTCTGTCCTCAAGGAGTTCATAATCTGGCAGTAGGACAAGAAAAAAGAAAGCACATGTGACATGTATGAATGGCACGAACAGAGGCGGGACCATGGGAACAGGAACTTTCTAACACCTGAGGGAGAGTGGTAGGTCAAGAGGGGTTCAGCAAGGACCAACCTGAGTCCTTCCAGCAGAAACGGCACCCAGAAAGCTGCTTTTCAGCCTGTGACTCTAAGGAAGTGTGAGCTGGCTTCGGGATTCATGGTAGGAAGAGGAAATAAGGGGAGAGGGACTGGGAACGTGCCAAGCAGTGGAAAGTGGAAAGTGATCATCCTGAAGCTGGGAGGTGAGCACCAAGGGTTTTACTTGGGAGGTGGACTGAGCCATTTTTGGTTATGACAATGTATTTTGAAATGACCATTTTTCTGGTCCAGACACAGGGTCCTCATACCCTGGTTTAGAAAGCAATTTGTGTAGTCCTTTAAAGCCAGGCAGAGGTGATGACTTAGGGTCTATTTCAGAACCTCCTTTCTAAGGCTGAAACTTTGACACTCAGCTTCCCGTATCTCTTCTACAGAGGGCCTTCCCAACTCTACCCCTCTTCAGCCGCTTTCTATTTTTCAAAACATGTTGCCATGGAAGTGGGGATGACTGTCAATGGTGTTGAAACCCAGCCTGAGCTCAGAAGGGCTATTCTGGAGGTTTAGGACAGCACAGCTCTGGAGTATGAGCAGATGGTTGCTCAATCCTGGCTGACCAAGGGCTCCAGGCAACTGGGAGTTGACAGGGAGTTGGTAAATTTGAGGGGAACACCACTTCATGAAGAAATGACTAGAAGTCCATCAAGAAGGGGTCTGTCTGGTTTGGACTCTCTGGCTCTGTTAGTGACCGTGGCTGTGGTGGATTACTGACGACTCCATCTCAGGAGTGAAATACAGGCGGAGCTGGATTCCTAGCAGGGTCTGTGCACTTAGGTAAAGGGACCAGGCTCAGCCAGTTCTATTCTTCCCAAGACAATCTAGCTCATGGGTTACAGAAGTGTGTGTGGGGGGGGGTCACATTCAATTTTTGCTATCTCAAAATTTGGTATTTCTGCACCCACTTAGTTATGGAGAAATTGGAACCAATTTTTTCCCCAGCTTCCAGTCCCTCTTCTGAGTCACTTCCCTATCTTCATTGCTTTCACGATTATAAAGACAAAAGTATGGTCTCTCCTGCCCTGTGAGACAGGTCTTAGACTGTTCCTACCCAGGCATTTGACAGCTGGTTTTCCCACAGCCTCATCCCCTCCTCCTATCTCCCATCACCAGCTCCATCTATCACCCAGGGTTTTCCCACCAGTACTGGTTCCTTCAATCAGCCTTGGTCTCTCTCACCAGCTATGTCCACACCCTTCCCTCACTCCCTTTACTGCTGGAGACCACAGAGAACTTCAGGACCTACTCTTTGTACACTGCCCCTTGAAGACATGGCTCTATACGAGATGTGGTAAAGATGCTTGCTTCCCTACAATCTTACCACCACATTCCCCAGAACACCACCACAAAAGGAAGAAGAGGCCTAGCAAACTCAACAGTGTGGGAGAATGTGGGAAGAGGAAATGCCAGCATTGTGTAGTAAGCAAGGATTATTCAGTTGGTGCCAAGTTGTTGCTCAAAGTATGAGGCCTCCTGTGCTTCTGTGTAATTCTTACTAAACATATCCCTCAGGAAAGAATCATGCAGCTCTCCCTTCGTCCCTTCTTCACAAACACTTTAGCTCTCCCACCTACTTTCCTTTTTATTTCACAGGCCACAAACATTATCTATGTTTTTAGTTATGTCTTCCCAACCATTATTTTGGGAGCCAGTTCCCTTGTCTGTATATGGTAGCAGACCAAGGTGTCCTTTTGGGAGAGAAGTTATTCCACTAAGTCAGGTGCTTCAAATTGAATGAGTCTGGAAGTTTGCTTCTTCTACTCAGTGACATTCTTATTATAGGCACACTATGCTCTTCTTCGGATTATGTCCTGTGAGGTCCTGCGTGACAATAGCATTCTATCATGCAGAGGACATTACTGGCTCCTCCTTGTGCAGCCAATAATGGCTGCTTAGGAAAAGCAAGCCTTTCTACTCTCTGAAGCTCTCGGCTGTTACGGTGCCAGGATGTGCAGACACTTCACTTTTGGTTACTGATTTGAGAAGCTTTCTGGCTCCATCTTTTAAAATGAGGCAGCTGTGAGCATTGTAATCATGGTGACATGCCCCAATGACTTCCAAATTTCCTCCTTAAAGTATTTCTTAGAGTATAACTCAGAGTTTATCATTTCATCATCTAATCACTTAGTAGGGAATGTTACATTTGGGGCTCATCATGGATAATCACCCCCTAGAAAAGGGTGTTTATTCCAGTAAATACTGAGTTCAAGAAAGCTGGTGAACTTGGAGTTCCTGAAGCCCAACTGCCTTGGCAGAGTGCAAGTGTAAAACTCCCTTCTGGGAACAGCAGGCACAAGCTTCCCACCACTCTTCCTCTGTGTCACCATGTGTGACAACAGTGCTTTTGTTTCAGCACAGATCTCATTAAAAGATGCCTCACTCAATGCCGGATGGACCACAGGCTCTCTGGGCTGCAGCAAATGTTACATCACTCCCTGGTGTTGTGAAGGTAAGCAACCAATCAGCCCTCACATCTCCATCATCTCCAACTAGCATGTATTGTCTTATTGTGCTCCCCTCTGCCCCACAGTGCTACCCACTGTAGGCATGCTTCTTGCAAGGTGCCGTGTTTCAATTCATGGACAGAATGAACATGTGTAATTGCATCAAAGTATGAAGGCAGGCACCCAGAGAACAGCCACAGCTCGTCTGGCCAGGGTGAAGAAGGTAAATGGCCTCTGTATCTTCTGCCTGGTACATCTTCAGCATAAGCATCACTATCTTTCAACAGGCACAGCACTCTAAAGATCACAGATTTTCAAATGAATTATTCTTACTAGATATCCACTTATCTAGTTAGATCATAAATGCAGAAGCAATGTCCCCACATGGTGTAGAAGAGAAAGTTAATGCTGAGACAGGAGAAATAATTTTGTCAAACAGAAAGTTGTTTTCTGATATGTGGTCCAAATTACTTAAGCTACACTAGGAAGTATTTTTTTTATAAAAGACATTAGTTAGCATGTTAGTCTAGCAAATGCTAGAAACAATTATTTTGGCATAATTATATTGTACAGACAGGGTGTACTTATTTTGTACCCAGAATGTTCTCAGTTGTCATCCGGAACTTCAGTGGCATAAACAGCTCTTCATGTATGCGAGGGCTAGAAAATGAAACCAAGTGGTTGTAAAAACTGCGTATCAACTATGAGACTTAATAGAAGGCATCCCCAGGAAACTCACAATACCGATGTGGGGTGAAATAATGAGTGCTTTCCCTCTTAAAATGAGGAACGCGTCAGGATGTCTGCACTCATTCCTATTCAACACTGTGATGAAGATTCATAGCAGGAATTAGCAATAAAAAGAGACAAAGGCGAACCAGATGTAAGGGGGGGAGTTTGGAAAGGTTTCTCCTTGCACAAGTTGTGCATTAACAACAGGAAGACATACAGTGGCTTCAGGGACTGATGGGACAAGGAGGAGATGTGGAGGGGACTCTGAGAGGGTAACGATGTGAAGAGAAATCACAATACATTGTATTACATGCATGAAATTGTTAAAGAATGTTACATTAAAAAAGGAAAAGTCCTAAAGGGCTCACTAAACATTGTTTTAAAAATATTGGAAATTAATTCAGAGGACATTATGGATACAAGATCAATATACAAAAGTCAATTATGTCACTATACATTAGGGATAAAAAAAATGTGGATGTAAACTTAAACATTTCTCCTTACAATAACATTAAAAAGAAAAACAAAATATTTAGTAAAGAGATACACAACATGTACATTGAAAACTTCAATATCATTCAAATAAAGTGGAGAAAATCTATATAGGAAAACATGAAGTTCAGGGGTGGAATGGCTTAATAGTCTTTAGGACAGCAATGCTTCCCCTGTTAATCAATGCTTCCCAATTAAACAAGATTTTAATACTATCCTTATCAAATGCTCAACCTATGCTGAAAAAAAAAACAGACATACTAACTATAGAATGCATACACACCTAAAAAGTTTAAACAATCTTGAGAAACAATACAAGTTGGAGGAGTTATGAAACACTGCAAAATTACAGTAATCATGACTGTGTAATCCTGGCATGAAGACTGAATCGATATACAAAGCTGCACAATTATGCTGAACCGATCTTTGAAGACAGAATCAATATTGCTCAGTGTGAAGATAGAAACTTCTCCAGGAGGGTTATTGGACCACTGGCTGTCTGCATGCTAGATAATGAGGCTGTTCTCTGCTCACCTTGCAGATAAACTGGTCAAAATGGTCCTACTTTAATAAGTTGAACATTACAACCTTCTCGGATTAAAAAACAAAGTAAGTCATAATGATTTTGGATGTTTATACAAGACACTAAAAGCATATGCACAAAGGAAATAGTCAAACTGGACTTTATAGTCAAAATTTAAAGTGTGTGCAGCAAGCTTGCTACTGAAAACAGGCTGGGCTGCTATCATGTATCCTCCTGTTACCTGTGGAACTGTGTTCCCCTCTTAGGGTTCTTAGTCTTAATTTTAAAAAAAAGCTTTAAGAATAAACTTAAAAGCAAGCTTGAGGACTTTTTGCTAGAGTTTAAAAGGAAAACCGATGAGCTGCAACTGTGAACCTTGGCAGTTGCCTAGAGAAGGGAGGTGAAGAAGAAAGAAAAAAGCTAAGCCAGCATGCAAGTCAGACACAAGGAGGACAAGCAACCACGTGGTGGGGAGAAGGGTTTTGAGAAAGAGTGAAGCTTAAGGTGGCTGCAACTTTGTAAGCACCAGGATGGTGTTTGGGGGAAGGAAAAGCACATTATCTCATTAAACGTTTAATTATTCCCCCATCTTTTTATTATATTAGGTAAATCTGCCTTCCTGAGGAGTTGACCCTTAGCCAGGCCATACACCATCTCTCGGTTGTATTAACTTTTATGTTTTGAATTGCTTGGAATGTTAGGTCTCTACTTAGGCCAGAGAGATTTCATTCTCTTGACCAGAAAGAAATTCACTTTCTATCTAATGTTCTTCCGATATCACTGTCGCAAAATGACATTATCAAGAAAGTGAAAAGGGAACGCATGTGAGGGGGAAAAAATGGTTGACAAGAGCCTAGAATCCAAGTAATACAATTAAAATTAGAAAAAAATAGTTAAATAAAGACTTAGCCAAAGACACACAAGTAATTCATGAATACATGGGAGGAACAGCTGATTAGATAAACGCAAATGTACCTCATGTCCAGGTAAGGAACTATATAACACTTTCTAAGAAAAAAATGTTGGCAAGCACGTGGGAAAGTTAGAGCCTCCATGTGCTTTTGGTGGAAATGTTAAATGGCACAAACACTCTGGATCACACACAGTTTTGACAACTTCACAAAAAGTTACAGTACAGCCACAATAAGGCCCAGCAATTCAGCATATTTTAAAACATGTCCACACAAAAACCTGTACATGAACATTTTCAATACAATTGCTCATCAACAACAAACACAAAGGAAACAACTTAAGTGTGCATCAGTTGATAAATAGTTAATCAAAATGTGGTATAGTTATACAATAATCTGTTACTTGGCATTGAAAAGAAATAAACGCTCATACACACTACAGCACGAATGAATCCTGAAGATGTGTGAAAGCAAAATATAGCCCCCAAAGTATTCTCTGAGAGAGAGAGAGAGAGACTTTGGCATAAAATATACAGAGTGGACAAATTCATTGAGCATTGAGATAGAGAGCAGGTGACTCTTTGCCAAGGGTAGAAATGGATGTGAGTGAGGAATGGGTGACCATTAGTGAGTACGAGTTTTCTTTTCATGAGTGACATTCTGGAATTAACAGTCACAGCAAGGCATTTTGGAAACTCTGCATTGTGTGTATCTAAGGCAGTCCTCAGGAACAACCAGACCGGTTCACACAAGAGCTTGTCTGCCCCAATCCTTGCCCTTCCCCTCTCTCAATCCCCCCAAGATCCTATTGCAGTTGAGTCTAGACTTACCTCAGCCTTCCTAGTATGTTGTGCACACATGCAGCCTCCCTAGCTTAGAGACTTTTTCTTTCTTTTTTTTTTCTTTTTCAAACACACAATCCTTACCTTTTAGTTTTTCTTTTGTGTACATCGGTGTCTTGCCAGCATGTATGTCTGTGTGAGGGTATTGATCCCTTGGCATGGGAGTTACAGACAGTTGTGAACTACCATGTGTTTACTGGGAATTGAACCTGTATCCCCTTAAAGAACAGACAGTGCTCTTAACCTCTGAGCCACCTCTCCAGCCCACTAGGAGACTTTTCTATGGAGCTTCTGTACTCGATTGCCACAGGGTCTATATGCTGAGCACAGTGTTGTGATCTCCTTTTCCTAAATTCATATGTTGAGATCTTAACCCCAATCCGTGTGGTAATATTAGGAGAGAGGGTATTTAAGGGAGAGTTAGTTTCTGTCTCAATGCTATGCTAAAGCCCACTGGCAGAGTCGAACAGTTCCTGAGTGGGGAGTGAGGTTTGAAATAATTAAAGCAAGTCACACTACACACAGAATTAGCTCTAGAAGGATGCCAGTAAGTGTGCAGCTATGAGTTTATTCCACAATTCCTTTTTATAGGCAACACAAAAAACAAGTCACATCAATACAAGAAAGAAGTTCATGGAACTGCCAAACTTGTTTTCTAAAACTACTTCCCTGGAGTAGATACAGTCCAAGGTCACACAAGCAAATTTTAACATCCTCTCACCTCTGTCTCAAGGTGAAGGCTAGGATGAAACATGTTTTTCACTGAATACTCAATAACGAAGCAGCTTGACAAACAAGCAGCTCTCCACAGGTCTTCCTTTTTTTATATCTTAAAAGACCATAGCTTAAGAGCTATGGAACAGAAGACTGAGCCTGTCTTAGGTTGTCTCTCTTGAAAGATATATTCGTACCTGTCATTGGTACATGAATTCCATCATTCATGCCCTGTTTTAGGCTACATATTCCTCAGAGAGATCTTACTTTTCCTTGACTACCAACCTCCACTAGAGTAGACACTGGAGTTTAATCTTATGCAGATCAGTCATAACATTCCAGAAGGCCTTGATTAAGGTTTTAATTATCATTGGTAGGAAACATGCTCCTGATAAGGGTAATACACGAAGTCCTATAACATTCCATAAAAGTGACTAGCTGTTTGAAGTTCTTGTATTGACTTCTCTAAATTGACGGACTATAACCTAGCGTTATAAGCTGAAATAAACCATTTTCTCTCCTAAATTGCTTTCTTTTTTTCTGCTGGAATATTTTATCACAGAGACAGAAATGAAACTAAGACAGTGTCTGTATAAACAAAGCTTGATGCCTAAAGATGCTTGTTTGCCACATTTTGGCCTTTCTGGCATGTAAAGCCATCCAAAAGGAATAAAGATAACACCATCCAAAAGGAATAAAGCCTTAGCTTGATAGTGAATCTTCTGGCACTTTCATATGGGGTTTCCCAGTCTCCAAAACTGCAAACAACATGACACTTGTGTTTAATTGACCTAGTTTAAGGCACTTTGTTAATGCAGCTGGAACAGATGCAAACATTTTTTATTAGTCCCATGTGCCCTCATGTCACTGGCTGCATTCTCTAGAAACACAAGCACATATCTCAGGTTTATCTGATTTCCCAATTCTGACCTGTGTTTCACTTTTCTGGGTGACATATCCTAAGAAGAGGAAGTGGTCAGTAGCCAAGCATCCTCCCACACCTTCAGCAGGCACACAATGCTTTTTAATCCTGTAACACCTGGCTGTTCCAGTTTCCTCTATGTCAAGGTTGCTGTGTGGAGTATCTTGTGACCTCCCCAGAGTTACCTTGAAAGTTGAGTTACTCCTGGATCTATGACACCACTTTTGGGGATAAACCAAGCTTGCATCTCTCCTAATCCCCGGAAGTCTGCAGAGCAGTTTTCCTTTGGGGTTGGTGTTGATATTTTGCCACAAAATTTCCCACTAACTTACCATCCTCCCAAGGCTTTCCCCTTTATGATCTGTGCACTTTTCTTTCTAATCACTTCTTTGTCTCCTCACGTCCAGTTCTTGTTTCTCTAAGACTTTTGAAAAATATAAAGCAAAAGAATGGACAGCAGTGGAGGGCTAATTGCAATGCCAGGTGTGGGAGGAGGGGCACTGGGGGGTCATCCCACTTGCTTTCATGGGCTTCCTTACAGAGCAGACTATTGGTGTGTCCGGGTGGCTGCATAAGATGAGGATGTGTGGCTTTTGGACACAATTTTAGTTGTGTTCGTTCCCAGGTACTGGTTGGCCATTTCCATCAAACTACTAGCTGATCGCAAGATCTCTACCAATCCTGGATTAGTATCTTAGCCCAACTCTGTGAACTACAAAGATGCCATAGTCCACCTTCCCTCTGGGAAGTCTTATTAGACTATATTACTCTAAGGGCTCTGGAAGGGAACTTCATGCTGCCCTTACCAATAGAGAATGGCTATGGGTCTGGGCTTCCAAATCAAACTCTCTTAAGATCCTGAGTTGGGCTTTACTTTGGGTGAACCAACAAGTTTCTTGCCTGTAAAACTGGAATGGTTATAACAGAGTCACCCAGCAGTATGCTATGGGGATGATTTCAGGGCCCCTGGGAATGCCAAAGCTCTGACTGCTCAAGCCATGTCAACTGCACACATTCTTACATATTTTTTCTCTCCCACCATGTTGTATATTTTAATGTATTTTATTTCAAAAATTTAGTTTATTTTGATCATTTTATTTTCTCACCCTCAACACTTTCCAAACCCTTAACATCTCCCTACCCACCCAACTTCATCTCTTGCTCCTCATCCCTGTCTTTTCCTCTTTCTATTTACATAATAGAAAACAAAGCAGATCAAAACAAACAAATAAAAACCAACAAGACAAAAAATAAAACAAAATGGAACAAAAGGTATACAAAAATTATGAGTCTGTTCCATATTGGCCAACTACTCCTGGGCCTGGCGTCTTCCCCGCTGTGTGGTTGATAAACCCAGTAACACTCCATCAGAGGAAACCAATTTTTCTTTTCCCCAAAGCTACCAACTGAAAACAGCTTCTTGGGTAGGGGGAGACTTTCTGGCCATTTCCATGTCTCTGTGCTGGATTTTTTTTTCTGATGTGAATTTGTACAGGTCTTGTGCATGCTGTCACAATCTCTGTGAGTTCATGTGTGCATGAGTCCTATTGTGCCTGTGTTTCCTTCTAGTCATCCAATACCTCTGACTCTTAAAATCTTTCTACATCCTCTTCCTCATAGATCCCTGAACCTTGAGGGGTGAGAGTATGGATGAATACATCTCATGTAAGACTGAGTGCTCCAAAGTCTCTCACTCTCTACACATTGTCCAGTTGTGTGTCTGTGTGTCAGTTACCATCTGCAGGAGGTGGGTAGGAGGGCATGGTAATGGAGAGATTGTAGGGAAGAACAATTAGCACAAAGTCCTTTGAAAAGCCATATAGAGACTGACTACTATGGAAGCTTCCAAAAATACATATATTATGGAATGTAAATGTGGTCACCATATAAGGGAGAAGACAATGTCCCAGCTAGACACCTGATGCCACCAAGTAAACCCCCAGTGCCGGGAATGGGTTACATATTGTTGAATCATCAGCCAAAAGGGTTCTGTAGATACCCTCAAACATCAAAAGCTCTTGCCAAGGCTATTGGTTCCCTTCCACAGCCTGAAGGTAAGACTGTTTTCTTAAATACACCACTTACTGATGTCACCCAGCTCAATTTGTCCTTGTTGGATGACATAAGTAAGTGGTGTCTTTAAGAATAGTGCTAGAAGCTTCACCTAGTGTTGAAGGTGCGATAAGACCCTTTTCATGCTACCAGGGGAGACAAGTAATCATCAGAAGTTCAAATCCTATGACCTATGATAGTGACCTTTCTGCAAGACACACTAGTGCAATAGTGGCACAATGTCACGGGAGTACTTTTTGAGTGGCTTTAAAGCTCACTCCGTGAGATAGAATCTGCACACTACTTTTTCATGGCTGTTTCCTATTTTACTGCATTTTCCTCAAGACGTTGAATGTCCCTTTCTCATTACATCTGTGCGGTGTCTGTGAGCTTGTGTTTTATGAGGGTCCCCAAAGCACTTAAAATACTGCCATATTTGTCTTCTCCCCATTCCAATAATGTCTCAGACCTGAATTAGATACTCCTAGGCGCGAGTGAAATAAATAAATGTTAATTTAAGCATTTGAGAGACCATGTAACAAAGCTGGTGTTAGTGAGACTTGGAGCCTTTTTGCCAACAGCTCTGGTTATGGGCAAGGATAGGTTGGGCTCTCTGTGTCCACAGTGCTCTACACTAGAAATCATCTGCTACTTACTTATAACACTTAATCCAGTATGAAGTATATATAAAGAATTGTTACACTGTAATGTTTAAGAAACAGGACAAGAAAATTCTACATATGCTCAGTACAGGCACAAATTTTTAAATATGTATTTTACCTATGTGTATGTTCATGTGTGTTTGTGCATGCTAAGTGCACCGTGTGCATACAATACCCACAGTGGCCAGAAAAGGGCATCAGATCTCCTGGAATGAGACTTAGAAACTTCTGAGCTGCAACATGGGTATTGGGAAGCAAAACTAGGTCCTCTGCAAGAGCAGTCAGTGAGTGCTCGTAACCAGTCAACCATCTCCCTGGGCTCTGAGGCACAATTTCTTTAAACACACTTTTGATTTGTGGTTGAAAAAATTTATGGATGCAGAAACCATAGATATAGAGGACCAATTGTACCTATCTTGCAGAGTTGTAAAAATTTAAAATACAATGTGAAAAAAGGACACAGAAATGTGTTGGACACAAAGTTGACATTACTGTTAGTGATGTTCGTGAGATGCCTTCTTCTCCATGTGTTTAAAACTTGGGGCTTTGGCAGATGCCAGAATGAGAAGGCGTTCCATGAATATGGCATTGTGATGTACCACCCTGGGGAATACTGCACTGTTGGCCTTGAGGAAATACAAGGAAGGAAAACAGCACACGATCTCAGTTTTATGACAAGCTCTTGCACATAGCATGGGCGGTCCCCCCAGGCTTCTGCATCCCCAGACTAAGCAGATTTTATTATTAAATATTGATGGATATCTACCATGTTTTCTGGAATGAGGTTTAATTCTGTATATTTTTTCTTAAATTTTTAGAAGAATTTTAGGCAGTTTTCAATAAAGGCCACATTTATGTGATGCCAGTTAATGGAACAATTAGGCTGAACTTGCATATAGCATGAGCATAATTTAAAATTATACATCATCTCTTGTGTAAGTAGTAACACCCATGTCCACAGCTAACCTGTACATGGCATCAGTACAAACACCATCTTGAGGCAAGGTCACAAATAAGGCCGATATACCTGTTCACTGACAATCTTGACACTGAGGCAAGAGAATCGGTTCAAATTATGGCAAGGATTTCAAAGTGCCACAGTCACCACTTGTCCTGAGACATGTTAGATGTTTTGTTTCTATAATATGTGGATATATACACACACATCGTTCAAATACATGTATATATGCATATTTACAATATCAGAGAACTCTTGGGGTTCACTTCTTATAATTTGTTACCATAAGATACGATTCTCTTCATGTCATCTCTCATAGGCAGATTCTAACTTTTAATGTTTCTATGTATGTTGAAGTGGATATGAAAGTGGATAGGGGCTGTGACACTAGAGAGGAGACAAGAAAGAGGTGGAGGTGCTGAGGAAGGGAGGAGAGGGCAAAGGAAACATGTGACATGAAAGCATAAAGGGGCCTACTAGGTACAAGAAGGATGGGGTCTGGGAGAAGTGAGGGTAGGAGAATCAATACAAACAAATTTTGTCTTGGAAATGCCATAATGCAATCCAAGGCTTTGTGTGTTAATAAAGAAATTAAAGATTCTAATGAAAGAATGTGAATCTCAAGTACTAGCTACATAACAAGTAAGTGATGCAGCCATCCTTAGCCCATAAGACAGTGCTTTTTCTCTGTTCTTAACTGTGTCTGTGTGCTATCCCATGTCCTTTCTCAACTCTTTACTGTGTGGGCCATTACATGTTCCTTCTCTGCTCTTTACTGTGTCTGCATTCTGTCAAATGTCCTTTCTCTGTTCTTTACCATGACTGTGTGCTATCACATGTCCTTTCTCTAAGTAAGGCACTGAAGAATCTCCTCAGTCTTTTCCAGAGCTGAAGAAAGCCAGAGAAAAAAAGCCATAGTCCTTTTTTAGTACAACTTCAGCTTTTTTTGGTTGGTCAGAAATGCTTTTCTGTTCCGCTTTCCTTCTCTTTCTCCTCCCTCTCCCCTTCCTCCTCCTCTCTTCTCCTCTCCTCTCTTTTTCTTCTTTTTTGCATTAATTGGTTGAGTTTGACTTTCAGATGTTAAACTAACATTTCACACCTGAAATGAATACCATTTAGTTAACAGTTTATAATTTTTTGAACATTGCTTACTCACTTCATGAATATTTAGTTGAAAAAAAAAAATGTTCCATCAATGTTCATAAGAGATATTGACCTGTAATTTTCTATCTTTTATAAGGTTTTTTTGCATACCTAAGTGCATTTCAGTTTGACAAATCAGTGTGATTCTTGCTTTATGAGATACATTGAAATGTGATTTCTCCTCCGAGGATTATGTGATATTGATGTGCATTTGTTCATCTTTAAATCTTAGATAGAATTCACCAAAGACTTCATCTGGTTTAGGAGGTTTCTTTTTGAACATTTTCATTACAAATTCAATTTCTTCCTTAGTGTCTTGCTTACTTTTCTATTGTTGTAGTAACATACCATGACCAAGGTGACTTATAGAAGAAAGAGTTTATTTAGCTCTTAAGGTTTCAGTGAGTTAGGAGTCCACGACCATCATGGTGGAAGCATGACAGAAGAAGACAGGCTCTGTAGCAGTAGTTGGGAGCTCACATCTTGATTCACAAGCCCAAGGCAGAGAATAAACCGGGAATGGTGTGGATTTTTGCAACCTCAAAGTGTACTCAGTGATATACCTCCTCTTTCAAGGCCACACTTCTGAATCCTTCCCAAACAGTTCCACCAACTGGAAACCAAACATTCAAATATACGAGCCTTATGTGAGCCTATAGGAGCCATTCTCATTCAAACCACCACATTAGGCTATATGCTATTCAGGTTATCTATTTTCTCTTTGTTACATTTTGTTGGTTTGTGGTTTCAGAGGAATGGGCTTATTCCATTGGCATTGTAAAATTGATGAATGAAAAGTCACCCAATGTTTTCTCATCATTCTTTTCAACAGCTACAGCATCTATCCTGCTAGTCCTGTTTCATTCTTGGTATTCATGATTTGTTTCTTATCCCTTACTTCTTTGTCAGCTTTGGCAAAAATATGTCTGTTTCATTGGCTTTAGTGAAAAACCATATTCTTGTTGTGTTGGCTTTTTTTTATTGTTTTATTTTATTGTTTTTATTGTTTTTCTGGGTTGCTTTTATGGATTTATCTTCTTTATGATCTTTCCCTCCTCTGGTCTCTTGGCTCTTCTTTTCTTGGCTTCTTTTTATTTGTTTATTCCAGTTTAATGTTAGAGTGCTATCCCGAGGCTTCCCCACCTTCCTAAAGTAGCAATTCCGAGCCAGAAAGCCTTACTTTAGCACCCTTGTGTTTTGTCATTTAACTTCATTTATGTTTTGTTTTATTTCATTTTGAGCTTTGTATCTGTCCTGGGGTTATTTTATGGTTAATTTCTGAGAAGCTGAAGATCTACTGACATCTAGCCTGGTTTCACTGCAGCCCAAGAATACAGTCTGTCTTAATCTAGCTTGGGTGTTTATTTTATGACCCAAGAAGCAGGTCCATCTTGTTGAATGTTCCACGGGTGCCTAAGAAGAAACATTGCCTTCTCTGATTGGCTGGCGGACTCCCTCAGTCAGACCCATTGCTGATGTTTGTTCAGCATTGTCTTTGGGTTCTCTGTTCATTTCTGGGGGTGCAGTGTTTGGAACACGGTTCCGATTTTTCTACTTGTCCTTCTGGTTCCATCATGTTGGTTTCATTCACTTTTAGAGTATTTGCTTCCTATTCAGAAGTATCAAGTCTTCCTAGCTGGAGAGTATTTCTGTCAGGCTCACATTTGTCTCCAGCTTCTTGTTTGCTTCTGAGGTCTGTTGCTATTAATATTGACACTAATGGAGATACTTTTACTATTTAAAATAATGTTTTCATTGTATATTTTTTTCTGTCATTTTACTTTAAACCTCTGTGAAACTCTATGTAACTGTGTGTCTCTGTGTGTCTCTACCAGTTTTTAAGCATCAAACACAATTTCTAAAAATTTAAATTTGTTAGTTAGCTCCCCCCCACCCCACCCCCAAGTAAGAGCATATCACTTGTTTGAAAAGCTCCATCCTGGAACTCACAGCTGTAGAATCCTGTGTTCATTTCTTGGGGCTTGACGGCAGGGGGTGGGGAGGAAGCATTGAGAAAAACATGTGTGTGTGTGGTGGCAGACAAATATGACATCAGCACGACAGAAGCTGATTATGAGTTCAAGACCAGCTTGGGATACATAGAAAGACACTGTCTCAAAGCAAAAACAGGGTGTTGGGAGATGGCTCAGTGGATGTGCTGGCTAGTTTGTGACAGCATGACAGAAGTTAGTGTTATTTGAAAGGTGGGAACCTCAGTTAAGAAAATGCCTCTGTAAGATCTGGCTGTAGGGTATTTTCTTAATTAGCGATTGATAGGGAAGAGCCCAGCCCATTGTGGGTGGGGCCATCCCCAGGGTTGGATCTGGATTCTGAAAGAAAGCAGGCTGAGAAAAGTCATGAGGAGCAAGCCAGTAAGCAGCATCCCTCCGTGGTCTCTGCGTCAGCTCCTGCCTCCAGGTCCCTGCTCTGCTTGAGTTCTTGTCCTGACTTCCTTCAGTGATGAACAGTGATGTGAAAGTGTGAGCCAAATAAACCCTTTCTCCCTCAGTTTGATTTTGGTTGTGGTGTTTCAGCATAGCAATAGTAACCCTAACCAAGACAGTGGGTGAAAAAATGGTTGTGTAAAATTGGCAAGCAAATTCGTTCCAGCTGGAGTGCACAGTGCAGCAGCACAAACAACAGAGAGCTTGCCTCAAAACAAGGTGGAAGGCAAGAACTAACTCCAGGAGAGTCGTTTTGTGTCCTCCACATGTGCACACACATGCACACATTCACACTCATACACATGCACACACACACACACACACACACACAAATTCTCCTCATCGTGTCAGACTTTTATTGTTCTTGGGCTTTAAGCAGCATACGGCCCTCTCTTTGATCTACAGAAGAACATCTTTGAGTCCATTTGGACAGAGACTATGGCTGCCTTCTCGCCTGCTTCTCTTTACGAAAGGTACTTCCTCCTGCTGCTGATCACAATTGATCAACCAGCAGAAATAGTAATGTATTGCTTTCACATTCCCTATAGCATTTGTTCCTGAAATTACTGCAAATTTGTTGAGCAATTTGAACCAAAAGAGAGTGCAGTGACCTATCCACTCCAGAAGCCTGCTCTGCTTATTCTCTGCAAATCCCCACAGAGGATCTGGAGAGGTGGCCCGGCAATGAAGAGCCCTTGCAGCAGACCCCTCCAGTTTATTCAGAGGTTCTTAAGCTGTTGCAGACTGAAGCAAAAGATAGCAAGCGCAAAGACTAATTTGGCCCCAATGGTACATCCATGAAAGGCAAGAAGTCCAGAGGGACCTGAGGCCGCTGTACCTAGAGGCAAGCACAGGCAAGCAGCCTTTCTGCAAGCAGATTGCAAGGCTCTGAGTATATGTCACCTCCAGGGCGGCACACTGCTGTAGGAGGAACACAGGCCCTGGAATCAGATCCAGTTCCAACACCTACACCGCCTCATTTAAGGGATTTCTGGCTTTGCTCTCCTCCCTGCCTCTCAACCAAGCTGTCCAGGGTGTGAAGCAAAATACTGGCTTTCCAGAGTCATAAACTGCCATTGCAGTGCCTCCTGTCATTGCGTGTGTGCGTGTGTGTGTGTGTGTGTGTGTGTGTGTGTGTGTATAAAATCAACCAAGTGCAGCGCTTGAAGCCACTTCGCTTTGGTCATGGGAGCCTGGCGAAGCTTAAGAAATTGGCTGGAGACCAGGCTCTTCGAGAACTGTTTGCCAGCATCTGCTTCCAAAGTACCTGATGCTGCTGCCGTCACTGGGACTTGCCACTGTGCCCTCACAATCATCTTGAAAGCACATTCCTGGGGCTCTAGCTCAGCGCTGGGAAAGCTGACAGACAGATCTCAGGACAAACAGCCTGCATCCACCAGCGCTTCCATTCACACCCTCGCTCTCTTCTCCCTGGGAAAGAAGTTTCCGGGCTTGTTATTCATCAAAATCGATGCCTTTTCTCTTCTCCCTTTCATTGTTTCCCCTTTTTGTTTCCTCCGGCAAAGATGATTTATTGAATACAGTAGCACAAAAGGGAAGACATCTAATACCAGATCTGTTAAGCCAGGACCAATGGGCTCACCAGTCCGTTTAGAAAGCTGTCTACACCTAGGCCCAGTCACAGCTGTGTTGACAATCCTGGAATGGATGAGGACAATGTTAAAGAGATTTAAAATGTGTGACTAAGTGACTTAATTTTTTGATGCTTCATTCTCAGAGGAGGACTGCCTAGAAAGTTTGATAGATTGCTTGAGCTAAATCCAGCAACTTCCAAGGGATTGGCATGGCTTTGGGAGCTTACACAAAAACAGTCATTTCATTCATTCATTCATTTATTCATTCATACTTTTGCAACTTCATATACAAAGCATAATATGCTTTTGGTCATTTTCTACCCATTGTCCTCTCATGTTGCCTTCTCCCTCCCATGGAAATCCTTCAACAAGCATCTAATGTACACACTTCACATACAAGACATTTTCATACCACACATGCATGCAAAGCACAGAGTATGTGCCTCTACCTTCAGAGAGGCACTGGGGTACCACAAGTATATGCTTCCTACATGAGAAGAGGAGTGGGCCAAAGTAATAGTTAGGACACCAGGTACTCACGGAGTGTGCCAGCTGCTCAGGTGACTAATGCTCTCATTCATAAGTCAAGGACTCAACTGTCCTTTCTCTCACTGTTGAGGATAGCAGAGTCCCAGGGAGGCCCAGTCACCAGCTCAAAGATATTCAGGTTTATCCATACAAAACGAGACTGCCCTCCAGAGAAAAGTATGAAATCTTTCCACAGAGAGATAGAACAACTTCCCGATGCCTCCTATGCTCCTCATTCATAAATGTCTTCAAACATGCGACCACTTTGTACATGCAGAATCTGCTAGACAGATTTGAAAGAGCATTTCACAGCTCAGACAAAAAAAAAAAGCGAGAAGCAGTTCCATTGATTGGTTGTGTGTTTTGTTTCATTTGCATCTACCGGTTCTGTAAAACAGACACTCAAAAGAATCCGAAATTAGCCAAACCACTGTCACTTAAAGTGTTTCAAGAGCAACATTCTTTCTGGAGTGTGCTTCTGGGTTTTTGTTGGTTCTTAAAGCAAATTACTACAGGGGCTGGCGACACGGCTCAGGAGTTAAGAACACTGTTGTTCTCAAGAGGACCTAAGGTTGGTCCCCTGCATAACACAGCAGCTCACAACCATCTGTAACTCCGGTTCCAAGGGATCCACCACCTTCCTCTGACCACCGTAGGCACTTAGCATGCACCTGATGCTCAATACATGCAGGTGAAGGGGAAAAAAAAAGCCTCATATACATAAAATAACTTTTGAATAAAAAAGCATGACACTCCTTAAAATCACCACAAACATGCAGCTTAAGACAAAATAATCATGTTTTCCTCCACAGTGCTCGAGGCTGGAACTCAGGGATGATGGTGCTGGTAGAGCCATCCTTCCTCTTAAGGCTCCAAAGAAAGGGTCTTTTCCCCTCTGCAGGCATATGGCAGTGCCGGGCATTACTTTCACCCGGGAAACTTCTCTATAGCACATGGACCTCTTCACCTTGAGTCTTTTTCTTCTAAGTACCAGTCACTGGGTTTGTGTTTAGCCAGGCTATTAGTTTAGCTCACAGTTGTCATCCTATAACAAAGTTTTTGGGAACTTAATTTGTAAAGAGGGAGTGTTCACTTTGGTTCTTGTTTTGTATATTCTAGCCTAAGACTGGACAGCTCCACTGTTTGGGGGCTTTGGTGAGGGCACTGGATGGTAATGGTGAGGAACGTTTATCAGAGCAAACTGCACACATCGATTAGCCAGGAGAGAGAGACAGAGACAGACAGAGACAGAGAGAACAGGCTGAGCTACCAGGCATATGACCTGAGGATCTCCCACAAGGCTCTTCTCTTGTAAGCTCTGCCGCCTCCCTGTGGGTACAATCAACACCCGATCACACCAATGCCCAATCCAGTTTGGTCTCACGTCAACTTAAATTAGCAAATTATATTTGAAAAGACTCTGTTTCCCAAAAAATGGCACATTCTGAGGACCAAGGAAGATGAATGGAGAATAGCGGAGATCAACCATAATGGAAAGGAAATAATCAAAACTACCTGGCTTAACCTCTCACCCACCTCTTTGCTACCAACATTACTTCCCAAGGTTGTGACCGCCACCTGTTACCTATCCACACTGTTGTTCTACAAAGAAATATCCTAGCTGAGTCCTTCTTTTTACAATCCAGAATAATGGAATCAGTGTTCTAAGACTCTTGTTTGGGAAAGAAAAAGGAGGAAGAGGAGAATGGAAAGGAGGTTGAAGAGAGGGAAAGGAGAAGGAGGAGATATGTCAATGGGCAAATATGAGGTCTGGAGTCAGACTAGCCTGGGGTTGATAATCAACTGCACTACCAAATTGAACAAACTTGGAAAAGTCATTCAAGTTCTACAATCCTCTGTTTCTTCATCAGTAAAATAGGAATGTTCAATCCAATATTAATGGATTAAATTGGGCAATAATCTAATGTTAGTGAATGGCAACTATTACCAATAGCAACAACCTGAGTAAAATAGAACATTTCAAAAGCAATAATGCAAAGAAGCAGTAAATCTAAGAATCATTCTTTGAGAAGATGAAAATGACAGATCCTTGACTCAACTAACCGGAAGAAAGGAAAGAGGACTCAAATTAACAGAATCAGAAATGAACACGAAAACATCAAAACAAACACCAAAGAAATTCAGAATATTATAAGGGAATACTTAAAAACGTGTACTCCGTTAAGTTGAAAAGCCTAAAAGCGATGAATTTCTAACCTCAGCCAAACCACCAAAATTAAACCAGAAAGAGATCAACACCCTAAATAAACCTGTAACAAAGAGGAGATTGATACAGTAATAAAAACAAAACAAAACTTCCAACTTTAAAAAAAAAAAAAGCAGCTCATATGGAGGCAGAGAAAAATTTTATCAGACTTTTAAAGAAAATCTACAGGAAATCTTTCTTAAACTCCTCTCCTCAAACAAACAAATAACAAAAAAACCAGCAGCACTTTCAAACTCTTTCTATGAAGCCAGAATCACTCTAACAACAAAACCATGTAACTGCCTTCATACACCCACACCTATCTACAGACCAATATTTCTGATAAACATAGATTTAAAGAATCCTCAATAAATACAAATAAAATACAAATATACATTAAAAAGATTGTTGACCATGGTCATGCTTTGTCCTATAGATGCAAGAATGGGATGGTTCAACACATTCAAGTTAATAATAATAATTTAATAATTAACTTAAAGACAAAAATAACAGGATCATCTCAATAGACACAGAAAATATCTTTGGAAATAGCCTTTGGAAAGAAATCTGACATGTCTTTATGATAAAAATCATAGAGATAATAGAACTAAAAATAGATACCAAAAAAAAAATCTACCTGAAAACTTCTAGAAATGATAAACAATTTCAGCATTGTGGCAGGACACAAAATTAACTTGTATAAATCAATAGCTTTTTATACAATAACAACAAACCTACAGAGAAATCCATCCTGGTCACACTTCCATTCACAATAGCCTCAAAGAAAAAAAAACATAATTATAAAAAATCATAACCAAGAGGTGAAGGACTTCCACCATGAAAACTTTAAAACTCTGAAGAAAGAGGTAGAGAAAAATAGAAAATAAGAAAGAAAAAATAAAATGCTCAGGAATTGGTAAAAATTAATACTGTGAAAATGATCATTCTACCTTTGGTCATGTACAGATTTAATGAAATCCCTGTCAAAAACTCTCTCTCACTTTCTACAGAAATAGAAAAAAAAAGTATCCTCATATTTATATGAATTACAGAAGATCCTAGATAGCCAAGACAATCCTGAGCAAAAGAAACAATGAAGGAGTATCATTGCAGTTCTTAAGGCATATGAAAGAGGCACAGGAATAAAAACAATATGGAACCGACACAAAAACAGACATGTAGGCAAATGGAACAAAGTTGAAGACCCAAACGAAGCTATGCATCACTTCTACCATTTAACATTCGATAAAGATGCAAAAAAAAAAAAAAAAATACACTGGAGAAAATTCAGCACCTTTAACTAACAGTATTAACGTGGATGTCCACACAAAGAAGATTGAAATCAGACTGATTTCTAACAGACTGCACAAAATCCAACCCCCAGTCAACCAAATAGCTGAATATGAAGTCCAAAGGACCGGAACATTTAGAAGAAAACATAACATCCCCTGTAGGGTATAAGTGTAGGACACAACTTTCTTAGTAGAATCCCACTTGCCCAGGAATTAAAGCCAACAATTGACACATGGGAGCCTATAAAACTAAAAATTTTCCGTACAGCTAAGGAAACAAGCAGTCCATAGAATGGGAGAGAATCTTTGTGAGCTATACATCTGGCAGAGGATTACTCAAAAAACAAACAAACAAACAAAACAAACTAAAAGAAGACAAAAGACAAACTCCAAGAATGGGGTAAGCATCTGAACAGAGCATTTAAAAAAAAAAAGAAAAGAAAAGAAATGAAATGAAAATGTCCAAGAAACAAATCATTGTTCCTAGCAATTAGGGAAATGCAAATCAAAACAACTTGGAGATTTCATCTTGCCCCAGTCAGAATGACAAAGATCAATGACACAACAGACAAACGCTGAAGATAATGTGGGGAGGAAGAATCCATTCACGGCTGGTAGGATTGCAAACTGCTACAGCTGCTGTGGAAATCAGTGTGGAAAACCCTCAACAGCATAAAAAAGTAAATTTGCTGTATGACCCAGAGTAGCCAGACTTTTGGCTACTTTCTGGGTTCTTTCTTCTACCGTTTCAATGCCCTAACAACACTAAACAGGAAAGAGGAAAGGATAGATGGGAAATGGGACAGTGATATCGTTAGACTACTTCCTGATGATTAGGAGTGTTGAGTTCCTTGGGACAAGTTTGATCTTTGACATTAGGATATCTAATTTCTTCTTCTCATCTCTTTGCACACAACTACTTGACAAACACAACCAGCCAACCAGCCATACCTACTGGGGCTCTAGCATTTATATATCCTATCCTCTGAAAAGTTCCCAGAATTCCAAATGCAAAAACACACTTGCAAAAATTATCTCCAGCTCGCAAAATCATGCCACTATTAGATTTTGTCATATAGTTAGCTGCTGTGGGCAATCTGAAGCAGACCCATATCCCAAACCTGGGATTAAAGCGAAAACATAGTGTTAAAATATTGCTATTTTTTTTAAGAAAGCAAAATTCTCACTACAACTCAACTATACCACTCTTCTATGTCTATGCCCGAAAGACTAGACATTCTATTTTACAGATGCTTGCTCAGCCATATTCATGGCAGCTTTTTTCAAAATATCTAGAAAACGAGTACTACCTCATTGTTCTTCAACTGATGAATACATAATGAAAAAAATGGTTTGTATACTTTTGAACTGTAAAAAAATAGACCATTAAATCTGAAAGTGAATGGGTGGAACCAGAAAATATTACATTGAGTAAGGTAACTCAGACTGAGAAAGACACACATTGAATGCTCTCTCTCATCTGTGATTCCTAGCTCCAAATCTTAATGTGTGAATATATAACCTAGATTAACCTCACAAGCCAGGAAAGTAAAATGGGACCATAGTAAGGGAGAAACAATGAAGAGGCGAAATGGCAGGGTATAAATTATCTAATGGGGTGAATGGGGGGAAATGTCTAATAGCTCTAACGGGGGGAAATGGTAGTGAGAAGGCTGGTTTCTTTAAAAACACAGAAATGTTACATGAATATGTTTTATTTTAATACCAGGTGTGGGATATGGGACAGCTTCGTATTGTCCACAGCAGCTATGATTCGTCTCATGCTCTGTCAGGGGCATGACTTTGCCAGCTGAAGATAGTTTGTGTTTGGGATTCTGGGGACCCTTCACAAGGTATAAAATGCCAGAGCCCCAAGACGGGGCAGCTGCTGCTGTTATGCCTGCTATTCCTGTCTTGTTGCTGTTGCTGGTTGCTTGAATTGCTGGACTGCTGTTTGCTAGGTTTCTGATTTCTGGTTGGAGATATCAATGACAATGAAGATTGGACTTGCCCCAAGGAACTCAACACCCCTAATCAGATTAATACCCTCTCTCTCTTCTAACCTTCTTTTTTTCCTACCTAGTGTTGGAGGTTGGAAGGGATAAGGCTGGAGAAGGGTGGTATGCAAAAGAAACCAATAAAGTACCCAAAAGTATGGTTACAGGGGTCAGTACAGAAGAAAGAGAAAAGGATGTCTGAAAAGTCATAAGGAATTGCATTATTTATTTACCTAAAATTACATAAAATACATGCAAGTGTGTGCACAGGTAAACAGTTAAATGAAAATTTTCCTTATGGGCTGATGGTGCTCTCCACAAGAGCCATGACATATCTAACAAAAACCCCAACTCCAGTCATGAGAAGCCTCCTTTTGAATAGTTGTCTGGGTTGTCCAAGAGACTCCTAAAATGTTATAGTTTATTGCTGCTGCCCTTGGTTGCCTCCCAGAGGTTGAAGATCAGTCCCTGTTGCTGAAGACACCATTCACTTTGGACAAAGGACCCTGAGGTCTCAGCTGGTTCTGACCTCAAAGTGTCTTCCCTAAGGACTAGGTTTCATCGTACCAGAAGACACCACTCAAGCTCCCAATGAAGAGAAGCAGCCAATAGTCCTACCCAGTTATAATGACTATGAACACAACCAACGCAGCACAATCTCCCCGGGGTACAATAGTGCACACATATCTTGATGATAACCAACAGCTCTTCAATCAGACCTAACACCAGATCAACAAGAGGGAAACTGAGGCCTGGGTAATTAGACTTCCCTCAAAGGACAAGATCAGACAGTGGGAGGCTTGGGTTCGTATTCATGCTAGCTCCCCAGGCCTGACACACTGCCCGTAGGACTCATAAAACTCCATTTCAGCTGCTCCTGGAAGCACAAACCTTCACACTGAGCTTAATACACCTGCACCGTACGTAGGTCTGAGCTCTTCAGGAGCAGGGGCATGTCCATGCCCAGCAGGGATCTCCCACAGATGTGACATTTCATGTGGCTCTGGCCTCTTTGTGGCCAGCCCATCTGTTTTGCTGCAGTTGTGGGACCGTGGGGTTTAGCAAGGAATTAGCCTAATTGTATCCCATGAGCCACGGCCAACTCCTGGCTCATAATAATCACAGTTCACCTTGCAGTCCTCAAAAATCACACAGCTCTGGGATTTCAATCCCTTCTCATGGCCTGAACTGGTAAAGAGCTGAGACTGGTGAGTCTTTGTTCCCAGGAACCCCAAGGCCACAAAGGGACAGATGTGACACCTCCCTGGTTCTGTGCCAGGAGAGGGTGAGACGGAATCTGGCACCGAGCACTGACCTGCCCTTCTGTTTGGATTTATGGAAGGAACACCGGTGGGATCGATGTTATGTCAACTGAAAATGTGCATCATTGCAGAGGATGGGGGATGGTCTTGGCAAAGGACCCTGTAAAGACAAAGATAGGAAAGAAGACAAATGAAGGTCAGACCAGGGCAGCATGGCTCGCGGACAAGTACAAATGATTGGGGTCTCAAGCGATCACCTCACACCCTGGGGAAAGCAGCAGGTGAATGTGACATGGGGAGCAATGGGTTTAAAAGCAGTTAGTCTCAGCTTTGTGCCCAGAACCTTAAAAGTTGTAGCTGAGCAAGTCGGGAGACAGAACTTCACTATACTGATGGCGGCCATTATTTCTGGTCTGTGTGCTGGTACCCTGTGAACTGCGGGCCTGGGAGAAAAGTGTGCATCATGGCTCAGAGGCATCAGGCATATATGCAGTGAGCATACATACATGTAGGCAAAAAAAAAAAAAAAATCAGAATTCTAGAGCTGGGTGTTTGTGAGCCAGCATATGAGGACTGGGAATCAAACCCGGATTCTCTGCAAGAGCAGCAAGTGCTCGTCATAGCTGAGCATCTCTTCAGCTTCTTTGTTTGTTTGTTTTAGATAACAGTTAGCGCAACATCATCCTTTTTCCTCTTTATTTTATTTTCTCAGACAAGGGGAAGAATATTGGTGGCCTAATTTTATTAAAATACATTTGTTATATAAACTGTCTCTCTAACACATACATACACTTGACTTACTTTTTACATGCAACATCATATTTAGATATGTTAGCCTTGAGCCGCCCTATGGTTGAGTGGGCAGCCCAGCATGACGTTGTTTTCTGTTACTATGCCAATAAGAACTGCTCTAGGCTTTAGCCACTATCTTCAGCATACATCAGCAGAATCAAAATGAGATTCTGGGGTCGAGAAAGAGAAAAGAGTGAAGGAAATGTAAAAATATAAAGAATTCTCCCCGTTCCCTAGGATTCAGTAAGACATACACTTCTCAGTTTTTTTTTTTTCAGAAAGTTCTTTCTGAAAGTTGTTTTAAACATTTTCTATTATTTTTTTTAGATTTTGAAATTAAAACATAATTACACATTTTCCCCTTCCCTTTCCCCCTCCAACCTTCCCTCTGCACCCCCTTGCTCTCTCTCTCTAATTCGTGGTTTCTATTTCCTCAATTATTATTACATGCGTAAGTGTATATGTATGTATATAAATTCTTAAATATATGAATGCAACCTGTTCAGTCCAGGTTATTTGTGTCTGTGTATACAACGTTACTTGTAAGGATATGATTTCAAGGCTGAACATTTGGTACTGGATAACCAATTGGGGGCTCTTCCTGGGGGAAGCCTATTTCTCCGGCTCCCATATTCTTTAGTTGCCTGTAATTCTTGTTGAGGGTTGAGGTTCCATGAAATTTCTCTCTCCCATGTTAGCATGTCTGTTGGCGTCCCCCTGTCCGGGTCTTGTTTAGGCAGCCATGTTGGTGAGACTTCATGGGTGTAGCATGTCTGAAAATGTTCTTACAAATCTTCTCACTCCTCTCCCATTGTCATCCCTGAGCCTTAGGTACAGGAACTGTGTTGCAGACATATCAGTTGGGGCTGGGCACTACATGGTCACTTGTTTTACATGTTTTGATTGTTTGAGTTTTTCTGTAATGATCTCTGCCTATTGCAAGGAGACACATAAAATAATAAAATAAAGTAATTATTAAAAAGAAAACAAATAAAATAATGATTTGATAGAACAAGGGGAGTCGGGGGAGGAAGAAAGTGGGAAGAAGGGAGAGGCACTTTTACAGATGAGCAGAGTTTGATCCCCAGAACCTATGTCAGGAGGCTCACAACTGTCTTTAACACCAACTGCAGGGATCTGATGCTCTTTTCCATCTTCCACAGGTACTGTATGCACATGCACAAGCGAGCACACAGCACAGACAGACAGACAGAAACACACACACACGATTAAAGGCAAATCTTTAAAATTTAAAAACACAATCGGGAATACCAATATCATGTTATTAAAAACATGATCTTAAAAACATGAGTTTAAATTTTAGCCAAATACTGTGCTTTGTGCAGAGAGACTGCCTGCTGACCAGTGTTTCCCCATGCTGGCTGCTCAAGATCTTGACTTGGAGGGGACCAACTGCAAACTGCAGATCATTATCAGCAGCAGCAATGTACAGCAAGTATCAAGGCTCTCTGGCATGTCACCTTCAGTCTCCCCCAAAGTAAAGTCAGATAGTGCTCTTTTCTCAGCTCACTCATCCTGAAAGAGCTGGTCCTCCAACCCAGAGGTCAGGGTGATGATTTCCAGGATGGAATTATTTGATAGTCTCTGTAGCAGCAGTGTCCTTTCCATCAGCCATCCACACTCTTCTTCCTCCTTCTCCTCCTCTTTCTCCTTCGCCTTCCTCCTCCTCTTCTTTCTCTTCTTCTTCCTCTTTCTCCTTCTCTTTTTCCTCTGCTTCTTCCTCCCCTTCTTCTCTTTCTCTTCCTTTTTCCTTCTCTTCCTTCTCTTCTTTTTCCTCCCCCTTCGCCCATTTTTATTTCTTCTCCTCTTTATCTTCTTTTTCTTCCTCCTCTTCTTCCTCCTCTTTCTCTTCCTCCCCCTTCTTCATTCTTCTTCTCCTCCCTCCCTCCCTTCCTTCTGACAAAGGAGCATGACTTTTCAGCCTTACCCACCACGTGCCCTCAGGACCTCCTGGCCTCTCTTTATTTCTGGTGGAGATTTGGTACAGCTGTTTGTATGTGCATGTCCACTCAGTGAAACTGTAGCCCACAGGTCACCCAGCTCAGGTCACTAAGCTTAGGCTCCAGGTGCAAAGCAGGGCAAAGGTCAGCTGGAGCCTCACTGAGCCCAGTCTGGGAGCTGAACATTCTCAAAAGACATTTGTTGGTGGGAAAGTTCCCTGGCCTTCATTCTTGGCTAGGAAAAGAAAACATTGTTCAAACAGGTGGGTGAGCATTAGCTTCGGGGAATGCTGAGAAAGAAAAAATTGAGATGTTACCCAAAACATTCACAGCCTGACCCTTGCAGGTGTCACTGGATCCTATATCCGGAAGTCCGGAGAACAGCCCCTCTTCCCTAACCTCAGGGCCACTGCAGGGCCCTTAGGAGGGTGCCTGCTTCCAGCTGCAATCAAGGGGCAGCAACCATCAGAGACAAGTCAAACCCTGTACTTGTAAGGCCTGGTCTCTGCCATGTGTGCTTGTGAGTGGTTGAAAGTCTCTACTGCCAAGGGCCTGCCTGGTCCTCAGAGGGCTCCTGATGGCGGTGGGCCACCCCCTCAACCAGTGGACAGCGATCCGTCCTGATGGTTAATTTGGTTTACAGATTTGTATTTTTGTTTTGTTTTTTTAGAAAGCATTTAAAAATCTATGTGTAAAACTCCCTAACAATTTACTCTGGGTAGTTAACAGGGCCTAAAATCCTATAGAAGACTGGGCTCAGGGACCCAGGTCTCTGCATTTTCCTACTGCCATCCTCCCATGTCTCCCACCTAGGCACCCAGGAAGCTATGTGTTCTCTGTCCTGTTTCTCTCCTCCACCAGAGACTTCCTCCATGCTCCAGAACTTGCTGGGTTCCCTATGTAGCAGAGGGACGAATTCCTTACATATCGGTAAGCCGCTGACTCCATCATCACATTAGTGAGAATTCCCAGCAGAGAATGCAAAGAAATAGAAAAAAAGCAGCTTGTGTGCATTGTACCCTGAGCTGGCCATGTAGAATGTGGGTTCTTGATTTTTTTTTTTTTTCCTGAATTGGAACAGCAGCCAGCTAGGAGAAGCTGGAAAGAGAATGACATCTGTAGGTCTCTACATGGGAGCTAGGAGCTAAGCAAAGGGATGTGTTCTGTTTAGAGCCAAGGACCCTACAGGGTGGGACAGAAGGTGATAGGGAAGGAGGAAAGGAGGGAGGAGCACAAACCTGCCCCATCCCGGAGGCTGGGTGTGCACAGCCTTCACCACTCTCCAGCTGCAGCTTTACTCTGATTCTTTCTGATTCTTGAGACATGAAAGGCAGATCTTCAGTCCATTTCTAAGTGACCCAGTGTGCCTGGAGATGGGATTTTAACAGGATCATAAACGTAATGCCTGAAGCCCAATACTAAACTCCAATATCAGTGTTTTTCTCTATCTCACAGAAGAACAAAGAAGAAGCCCAGATATCAGGTCACAATTGTGTTCTCAGGGCCTTATGCCTACTAGATGCACAACAAGACCATGGCTATGTTCTGAGGGTCTTGTGTCTAGTAGGTGCACAACAAGTACTGAATAAATACATGATGACTAACAAGGTATAGGAAGTAGCAAATATATTTGTGCCTAGAATGTTCTCAATTTCCAGGTATACGTCCTAGAAAAGTCAATGGCCCAGGACAGAAGGCAGAGAAGCTGCGTGACTCAGCCAAAGCTTTGCCAAAGGCAAAATGCAGAGTAGGTGGGTTGATACTGTGACAGGAAGCCAAGCATGTAACTTGACCCGGAGAGCGGAGAGCTGTTGATACTCTGACTCTTGAGCAATAGGGCTCAAATACTCAGAGAAACATTGTGCTGTGAGCTTTATAGGGGACAGTGAGGGAGGCGCTCACTCTTCCTCAAACAGCCAAGCCTCAATGCCCAGTGCCTCACCAAGCACAGTCCAAGCCCTCTTCTCCTTCCTTCCTCCCCTCCTCCTGCTCTAGGTGAGCCAGAAATCACACACACACACACACATGCACGCACGCACGCATGGATGCACACATACACACGGATGCACATACACACGAGCTCACGGACAGATGATCGTGTCTCTCTCTCTCTTTACAGCCTGCTCAGCACATCCGTCAGCAGATCTGCCTAAGTAACCGCCTGCCCCTGTCAGTACCTGAGAGCAGACGGTCTCAAGTCCAGGTCTGCACCAGAATCACCTGGAGGACTTTGGGAAAACACAGCATGCTGAGCCCCGCTCCAGCGGTTCTGGTTCCGTAGGTCCAGCTCCAGGCTAAGAAGCACTGATGCTGCTCAGTCAGAGACATGAGAGCAGAAAGGGCCTCAGGCCGGCACTGATGGGCTCTGATAACCAACGGCATCCAGCTCATGTCTCCTGTGTTTTCTTCCTTTCTGCTCACCCGGAGGTCGGGGTTTGCGTGTGTGTTCCTGACCCCACACACCCCTTGTCTGCTTTGAATGCTCTCCTGCTCCTTTCCCCAGGCGCTGCAGCGGTCTTGGCTCCTTCTCCACCCTGCTGACTCCGCAGCTCAGCTCCTCTCAGCTCCCTTAGCAGAGGACATCCATTCCTTCCTTGCTTCTATCAGAGCTCATTGGTTTCTTTCTTCTGGTTTTGGACAGGGTCATGCAGTGGCTTGATAACAGGCTTTGGGCACTGCCTCAACTGCTTTCAGTTCTCCCTTCTGCCACTTGCTGGCTGTGTGAGCCACTATGTGGGAGAATAGGCATCGCCAGGCTTGTGTGCGGAAGGAAATGCATATTGACTAGAGTGGTTTCAAGACCCACCTGTGATTTTTTTTTCCCCAATCCTTCCCCTTGAATGTGGCTGGCTTTTGTGACTCACTGTAACAAACAGAAGGCAGTAGAAAGGACACTGTAATTTGTAATTCTGAGGTGAGGTCACGTAAACCGTGCAATTTCTGCTGACTCCTTTGTGATGCTTCTACTTGGAACCCAGCCTCTCACCGTGAAAGAGCCAAGCACCACCCGAAGACTCCACATGGGAACTTCAGCCAGGACCTCAGAGTACCCAGATGATGTCACATCCACACTAACTAAGGCTCAAAGTGACTTCAACCCTCTGTCTTACTCTGTTATGTGTTGCTATAACAAAAGACCTGAGGTGGGGTACTAACTAAGAAAGGAGGATTGTTTACCTCTGGTTTCAGAGGTTCACAAGTACAATACTTGCCTGATGATACAGCTCACTGGTTAAACACTCGCCCAGTAGGTCCAAATTTCTGGGCTCCATCCCCACTAATTCAAATAATAAACAGCTCCAGACCCGCTTGACTCTAGTCTGGCTTGTTCAGGACATGGTAGTTGATGATAACAGCTGACAAAACACCGAGCAAGAAAGAGAAAGAGCCTAGACCACGGCTGACTCATAGAAACCCACCCTTGTGAAAACCAACCCGTTACCTGAGAGCTACATTAATTCTTTCTGAAGGACATGCCATAATCACCCGATTGCCTTCTTCTAGGCCCTTCCCTGGTATGGGTTCCTAATCTCCGCACTGCCACTGGGGACCAAGTTTCTAGTATATGAAACATATTCAAAGCATATCTAATCCACGGCACCATCCTGCCACGGTTTCATGAGCACATAGGGTGGGGCATCACTGCTGAGCCTAGCCAGCTCCACAAGCAAGATAATTGACCAAAAAAAAAAAAAAAATGGCTGTTGCCATTTGACACCCAAGAATTTATAACGGTTTACAGGGATGATATTTGGCATGTTCACTTTAGTAGTGAAATGAGACAGTGGAAGTTTAGAGTGCAATCTGGCTCACAGAGCGCACACAGCAGCTACCTTACAGCCCAAACACCCAGCTCTGGATTAACCCAACTCACAGAACTTTAGGGATTGGGAGGACGAGTCTCAGCAGGTAAATGCTCTTGCCACCAAGCCTGACAAGCCTGAGGTGAATACCCAGAGTCCACCCGGGGAAGGAGAGACCCGACTCCCCACGTGTTGTCTTTTGACTTCCACGTGGATGCTGTGGAACGCACGTGTGCACACACATAGTCAATAAATAAATAAATAAATAAATAAATAAATAAATAAATAAATAATACATATTTAGGTCTTGACTATTTCCCCTCCTCCAACTTGCCTGATTCAAATAATAAACCCACCGGAGATTCCCAGAGTCCCTTGCCACATATTTCTCTAAAAGCTCAAGGATGATGTTCCATTTTGTGACTTTTTTCTGCTAGGACGTGTTTCTGCTCTTGTTTCCGGTAGGGAGATGCAGTGTAGTGCCTCGAGGAGTCAGAGGCCTAGATGGACCCATGCCCCCTTCTTCACCTGCCTAGCTGGCTCCTGAGATGGTCCCCTCCCCCTGGCATGAGTCTACCATCTAACGGCCATTGTCATTTCAGCTCCCAGAATATGGGTGTTGGTAAAAGAGCACCAGGGAGTGATGTCCAATGGTTTCTAGGGTTTGGCACAGGCGGCCTAGATACTTCTGCCTCTCAGTGTACTCTCCTTGGACTAGTGCAGTTGTGCAGCTGTATATTGATCAGTATTCGCTAGATAAACAGAACCAATGGATGTTTACAGGAGGACATTCTAAGGAACTGGTCCCCAAGATCATGGCGATCACCGAAGCATTCCTTAGGCTGCAATTGCCCAGCACCAATGGGAACCACTGGTCAAATCCAAAGATAATCTGGATATAGACCTCTGTCAGCTAGGTGAGAACATGGGCTTTTCTCAGTGAAGGCTGAGAAGATGACTGGAAGATGCCCACCACACTGAGGCGGTATTGTGGCTTAAATCTGAAAAGCCCTCTCAAAGATTCATGCATGGAAAGCTTTGTACCTAGCAGGGCTGTTTTTCAGAGGTGGGAGGGGCCATGGGACATGACTAGCCTGTGAGCACTCTGGTCTCCCCAGGAGTTGGCTTATTCGCTAAGAGGATATTCTTCCAGGAGGTCCCTGCAGGTGGTGAGGCCTAATCAAATGAAGCTGGTGGCTGGGGACACGGCCTCCGAGACATGCTTTATCCCTTTCTCATTCTCTCACGTGGTGGCTACCATGAGATGAACGGTTTTGTTCTTTACCACCTTGTCCATCAATCATTATGTCCTGTCTTACAATGGCTAGGACACAACATGGCCAAATGACAATAGACTGAAACAGTTCTGAAACTAGTACCCCAATTATTGCAATTTTATGTGCCAGGGACAGGACTCAGGGCCTTTCGCATGCTACCTAGCACTCCATCTTTGAGCTGTCTCTCCAGTTCTCTATGAACCAAAAGAAACACTTTATCTATCAAGTTACATTTTTTTCCTCAGTTATTTTGTGACATAGAACTGGCTAACACAGAGGCTAATTAAACTTGCTTAGAAGCAATTGGTAAGTTCAGTTCACCTAAAATTTTGCATTCAAGTTGATGTTTGATCAAATATCTGGGTGCCATGGCCCGGCTAAAGTCATCACAGGCCTTGATTTCTGGAATCTGGATGCCACACTGTGAGCCATCTCCGTCACAATCCAACCTGTCGCTAGCGCGGGTGACAGGTATGGAGGGCAGGTGTCTTGGGGGGACTCATACCCAGTCTTATCTCGAGGCATCAGTGTCTGTCATTCCTCTCTCTCTCTCTCTCTCTCTCTCTCTCTCGAGCTGAAGCCTGAGAGAACATGGTGTGTGTGTGTGTGTCTGTGTGTGTGTGTGTGCATGTGTGTAAATATGACACCTCCATTCTCCCTCTTCAGACCCATGAGCCCCTGAATCTGTGCACACAGTGAGATGCAGGTAGCTTCACCATACTTTGATTGCTGTGGGGTATGAGGGGCTGGAGGGGAGATTTTGCTGGTACGGCTGAAAGCTGCAGCTCCCCAAACAGTCCCCATGAAGCCAGATTCTCTGTGCTCTTGCCTCTTTCTGTCTCTGTTTTCTCTTTTGTCTTCCCTAGAAGTCCTCTGTGGCCCGTTGCAATTAATCTCAGTTTTAAAGCATCAGTTTTCTTCAATTTATGCATCTCTGTATTCTCAGCAATCTCTGACCACAGGATGCATCAGCTTACAAAGAAACCCAATTATAAAGAAGCTGCAGGACTTCAATTATGATAAATAATTCAGCTTAGGATACGCTGATGCATTCTTTTAAGAGAAAAACTAAAGGAAGTCATAATTCCCAAAGTCCATACTTCTTTCCTTCTTCAGATACTCTCACGAGTCTGGCTTTGTGGGACTTAGTGGCTCACACATGCCAAAGTCTGGCTCTGCCACCAACAAGCAACACCTCCCGCCCTCTTTTAGGAATTCTGCGGGTTAGCTTTGAACTGGCCTGGAGTCTCTTGCCATGACAGGCTCTGGGAACACACGTGAATGATGAGGTTGCATTGGATGGAGATGCGTTTCTGGAGAGAGGCAAGAGAGAAACGGGGCTATTTGTCTTCCAGTCTGCACTACCCAGCCTGACATGGGAGCCAGGAGTATTTCTGTAGACGGGAGGACAGGCTTGAGAAAACTGGTTCTTTACATTCCGGCTGCAGGGGATTCTAATTCCATCCATGCTGTCATGAGCAAGCTATGTCAGAGACAGACGAACATGTTTGTGTCTCGCCACGGTGTCAGCATTTGATTAACAATTCACTCACATGCTACATGCATTATTTCACTGGGTACCCAAGGCCATTCACACACAAGTGTCCTTTTATTCCAGTCTTAATGATTATTAACTCTCAGACCACACTTTTATGACTCACACACTAGTAAAACACACACACACATACACCACAGGGTGAGGAAGGGTTAAGAGGGCTACAGAGTTCAGAGAGGCACTAAGTTGATAAGGGCCGAGGAAAGTCTCTATCGGCTACCAGATAAGAAATCTTGTAAACTTGTAGGCGCAGGGCAGCTCACGGCACAGACAGATGCAGGTCCCCGTGGCGGGCTGTTTTAAAGTGTCAGTTTCAAGTGGGCTGTGTGTCACAAACCGGAGAAGTTGCACTCCAGCCAGAGCTCTGGGACAGACAGATAGCTTTCACCTTGACAATTTTCCTGTATGAGGCTTGTGCCCAGTGACAGGGTGACAAGTCAGCAGACTTTCCATGTCTCGGTCTCTGGTGCTCTTTCTCATATGGTCCCAGGTGAGGGTGTTTGCATCTGAAGTCTGATAGACTAGTGTGTCTGGTGTGTGTGTCTAATATACTTTGACATATCCACAGATGCCGTTATTTGTTGGCATGGATGTATTATTGATTAATCTGTGTCTTCCAGGATCCAATATAAAATGTCGGGTGCTCACTTGTATAAACAAAATGTGCAGCCGTTCAGTCTTAATACTTAGACTCAAGATGGAAAAACTCAGGTCAAGCTTGTTACTTTCTGAAATGGCTCAAGGCAAGGCACGCCTGAAAGGTGTTGTTCTGTGCAGCACGCAGGGACCCAGAGCAGATTGTGGGCTCTCACATTACCGTCTCTTTAAAATTCCCCAATAAAAAGGACTTCATTAGGGGGCTGGCTTCAGAAGCAGAGCATGCCTCTAACATCTGAAAAATGCCTGTGGGTTTAGAAGACAAAATGCAGAAGGCAAAGTGACATGCCATTTCCACAGGGAATACATGGTCTTCCATTTAGCTGGGAGAACTGGGGGTGATGAAGGAGACTAGAGCTCAAAAGCTATAGTCACCCTAGCCCCAAGATTGCCTGGAAGGTTGATGAGGTTGTTGGAGCTGTAAGTAGTTACAGACAGTCCTTAAAAAGTATGGGCTGTGGCTGCTCTGGCACAGCATTTTCACTCCTGCAGTCACAAATCATGAACCTAAAATGAAAGCATGCCTGGGTTCCTTCTTGTCCCTGAGGGCAAATGGGGCTGAAGGGTGGTAGGTCGCTCTATGCATGGACCCACTGGGACATACCCAGCTTCCCACCTGGACCACGACCCTCCCTGTTCCTCATGACCACCATTGATTGTTGGGGGTGGACTGTTTAGTTTGATGGTAGCAGACTATGAGGACTTAACAAGGCCTGTCTGTTCAGATATTCTATCTGTCCCCGAGTTTCCAGAGATGAGGTGTTTCATTTGTCATGGGCGTAAAAGTGGTCTTTCTTTTTTTCTCCTTTTTTTTTCTTTTCTTTTTTGAGGCAGGGTTTCTCTGTGTAGCTCTGGCTGTCCTGAACCCACTCTGTAGACCAGGCTGGCCTCAAACTCACAGAGATTGGTCTGCCTCTGCCTCCCAGAGTTCTGGGATTACAGATGTGTACCACCATGCCCCAATGAGGTGATCTTTCTTGAATGGGGGACATTCTCATCCTCTTTAGGGGAGAAAGATGAGAAGGTAAGAATGATGTCTAAGATCTTGAGAAGTGTCCCAAAGACTTACCTGTTGAAGGCTTGGTCATCAGTCCAGGAAACTATTGGGAGATGACAGAACTTTGAAGAAGGGAAACCTAATGGAAAGAAGGAAACTGTGTCATTGAGCACATACTTTTCTTCGGAGGGGACATTGGATCCCTCATTTCTCTCTCTTGCTTCCTGAATGCCATGAAGTGGGCAGTTTCCTCTGTCCCTCACTGCTCTCCTCCCTGGACAGGAAGAAGGGATATGACCTCTTTGAGGAAGGTTCATTGTAGGCCTTGGGGGAAAACTTGGTTACTCCTGTGACTTGGGTGAGGACACCACAGGAAAGCAGTCTGTTGTGCTCACAGATTCTAACACTGCCCAGGGCCACATGGGGAGTCAGAAGCCAGGGTAGTGCTCAGGCCACACACTTTGGTGTAGTTTCTGGGGCAGAAGCAAGGTAGAATTGTATGGGCAGTGAAAATGGTATGTGGGCTTTGGGCCACGGCTAATTCTCTGATTGCCTGGTTACTTCTAAGATTTTTCTGTCTTAGCCTGTTCAGAAAAACATAACAAAATACCATGGACTGGGTGGCTTCTAAAGTGAACTTTTATTTCTCACAACTATAAAAAGAGTCTGGAAAGCCCAATGCTGGCTCATTGGCGGTGCCTTCTCTTTGTCTTCACATGGAAAAAGAGGCACATAGCTGTTTTGAACCTCTGTCATGAAGACACTGATCCCATTAGTAAGGACTTTGCCTCTGAGACTAATTATCTCCCAGTGTCTTCATTCACTTAATGCTATCCACTTGGAAATGAGGATATCAGAAATAGATTTTGGCTGAAGGAAACAAAACTGTCCCTTGGGTAATTAAATTAGGTGAGCATTGCCTCCTGTGTGGAGGAGGGGACAGAGAGAGGAGCAGGGTTTCATGTGAACCAGCTCCGTTACCATAACGGGTTAATCAGCTTATACAAAGGAAAGACTTATTTTGACTGCTAGTATTAAAAATTTTAGTCAACATTGTTTTGCACCTCCAGTATATGGACACATATGGGCGGGAGATCTTAAGGGTACAAACTGAACCACTGGTCTTATGTCCAGGAAGCAGAAATCATTGGGAAGGGGACCAGAATCCTAGATCTCATTCAAAAACATCCCCCAATGACTGAAAGACCTTACAGCCTAGACCACTCAGACCAGCTTTCTTTTCTAAAACTTTATTAAATTTATTCATGTATTCATTTATAGCCCAATCACAGCCCCCTCCCTCCTCTCCTCTTGCTCATACACTCTTCCCACTTCCCTCCCCCTCCTCTTCTCCTCAGAAAAGGTGAGCCCCCCACCACCACGCCAAGTCAAATCAGGACTAAGTATATCTTCTTTCACTGAGGCCATTCAAGGCAGTGCAGCTAGGGGAAAGTGATCCAAGAGCAGGTAACAGAGTTCATGCCAGATAGGACCCCCCACTCCACTTGCTAGGGGACCCACATGAAGACCAAGCTGCCCATCAGTTACATATGTGTCATGGGCCTAGATTCAATGCATGCAAGCTCTTTGGTTAGTGCTCTCTGTAAGCCCCCATGGGCCCAGGTTAGTTGACTCTGTTGGTCTTCTTGAGGAGTGCTTATCCCCTCCAGGACCTTCTATTCTCCCCGCACCCCCCCCACTCCTCCACAAGACTCCCCAAGCTCCACCTAATGTTTGGCTGTGGGTCTCAGCAACTGTTTTGATCTGCTTCTGGATGGACCTCTCAGAGGACAGTCATGCTAGCTCTTGTCTCCAAGCACAACAGAGTATCATTAATAGTGCCAGGGGTTAGTTTTTTTACTGAGGGGTGGGTCTCAGGTTAGGCCGGACATTGTTTGGCCATTCTCTCATTCTCTGCTCTATCTTAATCCCTGCACATCCTGTAAGCAGGGAACATTCTGGGGTGGAAGGTTTTGTGGATAGGTTGGTATCCCCCTCCCTCCACCGGAAGTCCTGACTGGCTAGGAGGTGGCCACCTCAGTCTCCACGTTCCCCACAGCTATGAATCTCAGCTAAAGTCACACCCATATGCTCCCTGGACCCTATGCTGTCACCAGTGTCCAGCTTGTCTCAAAGATGTCCTCCCTGCTTGCTTTCCCATCTCCCTCCCAGCCCTCTCGACTCCTACCCCAGCTCTTCCACATCTGATCTCCACCTTTGTTCTCTCCCCACATCCTCCCCCCAGCCCCAGTTTCCTCTCTTCAGCCACTTTTTCTGTCCATTCTGTTTCTTCTACTGAATGGTATTTAAGCACCCTCCCTTGGTCCCTCCTGTTACTTATCTTCTCTAGGTCTGTGAATTGTCATATGGTTAACCTGTACTGTATGGCCACTATCCACTTATAAGGGAGTACATGCCATGTGTGTTTTTCTGGGTCTGGGTTACCTCAGTAGGAATGACATTTTCTAGTTCCATCCATTTGCCTGAAAATGTCGTGATTTCCTTGTTTCTAATATCTGAGTAGTATTCCATTGTGTAAATGTACCACGGTTTCTTTATCCATTCTTCAGCTGAGGACATCTGGGTTGCTTCCAGCTTCTGGCTTTATTACAATAAAGCTGCTATGAACATAGTTGTGGTATGGTGGAGCATCTTTTGGGTATTTGCCCAGAAGTCTTGAGGGAGAACTTTCCCAATTTTCTAAGACAGCGCCAGACTGATTTCCAAAGTGATTGTATAAATTTGCACTCCCACCAGCAATAAAGGAGTGTTTCCCTTGCTCTACATCCTCGCCAACATGTGCTATCACTTGAGGGGTTTTTTGTTTGTTTGTTTGTTTGTTTTTTGTTTTTTTAATCTTAATGGCCAGACCCCTTCTTCAACATTCCATGATCTCCAGGTAGCACCATGCTGGGACTAAGTCTATAATAGGAAACCTTTGGAAGAACACCTAGATCCAGATTATTACAGGTTCTGACTGATTAGCTTGCAGGCCAGACATGCTCCCGGCCATCTAACAGAATTTTCCAGTTCCAGAGAGGATTGTTTGTTTGTTTGTTGTTGGTTGGTTTGTTGGAGTTTTGTTGTTGTTGTTGTTGTAGTTTGTTTGTTTGTTGTCTTTTTTAATATAGAAAAATAACATGGCAGAGAAAATTAAAAATACATGCAATACAGTGCCCAAGATAGCCACACACTGACAGAAGTTCAGCACCGAGGGCGGTGTAAGAGCCCTGCCTGCTGCACTGCCTGGGAGCTCTGCTTTCTCTCCAGGGGCTTGGGGGTTGATAGCCTCTACCACGGTGCTCTTGAGGACCACTTGAAGTGGGGCACTCAAGACCTTCAGCTCAGAGCCCAGCACACGGTTAGCGTGCTCGCTTATTTCCATGTCAAGTAATAGTATATTTGGCATGAGGTGATTAGCCAAGATGGACTGGAGGGGCAGCTTGAAGGGGAGACACAGGCATGCTCAGGTGTAGCTGCGCCTTGACTTATCATGGGTTGTATCCCGATTAACACACTGTACGCTGAAAACACAAGCTGGAATGCATTCAGTTTCCCCAAGCTCCCAAACATCCTTGCTTACTACCATAGCCTTCTGTGTTTGGGTTGTTCCCCCACTGTACCCCTCCCCCACCCCCTGTGGCTCAGTAGGAAGGGTACTTGAATGCCCCGCCCAGTGTTGCAGAAGAGTGACACACCACAGAACATAAGCCTAGGAAGATTCAAATACAGGACCCTTTCTACTCGATCTTACTGCTTTCGCATTTTCACAAAATTCCAAAGAGGAAACATTGGTCAGGGACTGTCTGCCCTGTGACACAATGCAGCTTGAAAATGAGGGAGACGAGCTGGGGGCTGAGGAAATCTCCTGGGTTTCACATTGGCTGATTCAGGGAAAGCAGGGGGGCCCGCCGCTGATTCACTCACAGTGGACAGCTACAGAGCACCTACTGGATGCCAAGTACAGTGTGACCTGGGGAGAGCTGGGACACACTGAAAACCAAAAAAATTACTCCTTTAAAGCATTTTCTCTTCTTTCTCTTTCTTTCTTCCATCCTTCCTTCTTTCCTTCCTTCCTTCCTTCCTTCCTTCCTTCCTTCCTTCTTTCTTTCTTTCTTTCTTTCTTTCTTTCTTTCTTTCTTTCTTTCTTTCTTTCTTTCTTTCTTTCTTTCTTTCTTTCTCTGTCTTCTCTATCCCTCTACATCACTTGATCCTCAGGTCAAACTTTAGCAAGTTTGTGCTGTCTATGGGTTGCCAGACTGATGGTGGCAGCAACGAATTGTGACACTGAGTTTGGGAGTGAACGTGGGAACAGGTAGAGATTTGGGAGGCAGTCATGATACCGTTGCAACGAATAAACACTGTGCAAGAGGAGCACTATGGGAAGGAGGGAAAGAGGCTGGCGGGCCTGGGAGTGTGAGACCAAACCTGTCACTGTGCTCCCTAGCCCTTGAAGGGACAGTTTGTGTCCTCTGTTCCACAGAACCTGAGGCTAGAGCGTACCAGTTGACAGAGTTGAAGCCTCAGTGCCAAGGGCTATGCCACCCATCCTACCCTAGCTCACACATTATTACCTGCCCACCAATATTCTTATTCTTCTTTAAACCAAACACACCTTCATGCTTACATGGATGTGGCCTTGGCCCCTGTCACTTACTGATTTTGAATTTGCTGTTGGCAGCCAGAGTTGGCATCAGCCAGAGTTCAGATACCAAGCAGGAATGATGCTTTTCTACTCACCACCTCCGGCACTGCTGAGGCAGCAAGGCACTCCCTAGGGGACAAACAGATTTCTAGATGGGAAGAACAGGAGAGAAAGAGACTCAGCCAGAGCGGCGCTGAGGAGTCAGAAGCCCAGCTTGCCTTCCCAGCCACCAGCTCCGGAAGATCACGGTGACGGAAGCTTCCCATCCTGTCTCCCTATACTCGAAGGTCACATCTCCCTGCAGTGTGGTGCTTAGCCCAGCTTGAAAGGCAAAGGCTTGGCAAGTATATCAGGAGAATCACTATGCTGTTGTATGCAAGTGTGTGTAGCCAGGATGTCTTAGGGAGTATCTCCAGGATCTAATGCGGAGCTCACACCCAACAGTCTGTGGAGCACTGCAGCCCATTGTTCCTTCCATGTCTCAGCAGCCCATGGGTCTGGCCAGCGTCTTCATCTCCTTCCCATCTTTTTCATGTCCCACTAACCTCCATCTCTGGCCCTCCTGTGGGATCAGAAAAGCCTCTGCTCTATTCAGGCAACCTGAAGAATGTAAGGGCCGCCCATAGGCTGCAGGGACTTTGGCACGGAGATGAAATCTAGGTCTGGTGGTTGACCTGAAGACCAGTCCCTGGGGAAGGGCAAGAGACAAGGCTGTCAACAGACTACCCCCGGAGTGCAGAGAAACCTTTCAGTCTCTCCAGAGAGAACCTGCTCTCAGCAGGCCTCAGCCCTGGGACTCTCCCACAACCATTACAGTCTGCTCCACTCACAGGTGTGGGGGTGAGCTGAAGTCATGACTTTGTTCTCTGGCGACTTCAGGCCAGGTGGTCCAGACGTTTCTGCTAGAGTGACGCCGTGTGCCCCAGAGGCAGCACACCCTGGACCACCTCGTCCTTCCATGTGCCTTCTCTAGCCTTGTGGGGAGTGCTGCGACCAGCTTTTCTGGGCCTACCCTGACCAGCATGCCCTCTGCTTTCTGAAGGGGCCCAGACTGAGACACTGGGTGGCCTCACTTTCAGCTCTTGTTTTCCCACAGTGTCAGCATTTCAAGTCACAAGTCTGTGCTGCTTTGATAGTTGAGGTAAATACTGGAAAAGCAGAAGAGGAAAGACAGCATTCGCCATTCTGCAAAGGGGAGCTCGGCTCACTCTGAGCTCAGGGTCCAGCCTCTGATTGCTTTCAGAGCCTTTCCTAGGCTGAAGGACCCCGGGTCCCAGTTAAGAACTTACATCCTCTATATAAGTTTCAGCCTTCCATCTGCCACCATTCACAACCAGCTGTGTGTGCTTTTTTGCCTCTGAGAAACAGCGATGCCTCTGATAAGACCAAAATGCTGCCTGCCAGCCTGAGTGATTAGGTGGAGCAAACGTCTGATGGCGGGTCACTGAGCACTCCATGGACTGACTCATTCTAACACAGAATTGTGGCTCGGGACGGGTATTTTCATGAGCGAAGTCAAACTGAGTCACTCCGGTGGCTGCGCATGGACACAGGGACAGTTTCCCGATGCTGGTGCCCAGTCCTTGCTTTCTGTCCCATATTCCACACAACCGCTCCATACCCACAGGTTGAGAACTTACTCTCTGTGGGTCGGTGCAGCATGACTTACGCCAGCAGCAACGGAGTCACCAGATACGAAGTCAGAGAGGCAAACCGAGACAACATGCTTCTAGGCTGAAAGGCAGAAGCCAGTTTCTTGTCCATCCCATCCAGGGTCATGTAGACTGCCACATCCCCCTTCTGCTCACGGATGGCCCTATTGCTGAGAAGAGCAAGGACCTCCCTCATGTGTGTGACAGCCAAACTGTCCACGGCGTCGCTAAATTACAGTCCAGCTACATAAAAGGCTACAACAGAGCCTTTTATGGTTCCAGACCCTTACCAGACAGCCAACAGCTTCCGCCAGCCTATTTTGATGACTGAGCATCAATTCAGCCATTCTCTTCTTGATGCGGAGAACAAAAATCCACGCTCCCTTCAGGGACCCACAGGTCTAGCCATCCTTGCCTCTCACAAGTTTCCTCAGCTCACTGAGGTCCCAAAACACCTTCCCCTCCCCAAGAGACCTCTATACTCCTTAACGCAGATCATCTCTAGTCCTGCCCGCCCCTTACTGCTTGCCCCACACCGCAGACTATTACAGCACGGTTTCTTGTCAGTTTCTTTCCTTACCCATTATCCCCATCAGTTAGGGGACTTCATGAGGGTAGAAATAGTCAAAGGTCCTTGCCTTTTCCTGACTGTATCACTGCGACCCTGGAGAAGTATGGAGAACCTAGTAGGTATTCATATATTTGCAGGGGCTGAATAGGTGCTGTCACAGGTTAGATACAATGACTCTGTATCCCAGTCTCTGTGGACCAGCTGGGGAAAGGATGTCATGCTCCAGTAGTAAGAACTTGGTGACTCAGAGCCTCCTGATGGAGGAAGATGGGGAGTAACTGTGCAGAAGGGAGCCGTTGGCACTGGGAGTCCAGAGAGCTGAAGGTGAGCGATGGGGTCCCGATAAAAGCTCTGGAGTCAGGCGGCTTGCCCAAGCCACAGCTGGCCAGTTTCAGCTGAGCCTCTGGGGAAGAGAAGGGCTGTCTAAACAGGAAGTTCACCACCCAGATGCTGATGTGTCTTTGATAAGTGCTAAGCCCTTCAGGGCCTCTTTCCCCCAAAACATTCTGCCACAGCTCTGGGGTTCAAAAATGGTTTCTACATCTTCTTTACACAATCAACATGCCCCAAAAGAAGGGACAGAGAGGGGCAGGAAGAAGAAGGAAAGGCAAGAAACAAACAAAAAGTAGATAGAGAGATGGGAAGCAGGGGTGCCCTGCAAGGAGGAGGTGAGGAACTGCTGGGATGGACATACAGTTTCTCTAGTGTGAACTCCACAGAACTTGCAAAAGCTAAGGAAGCCTTGGAGGGACAACCTAGAATACCTCAGGCCTTCCTTTCTGTCAGCTCCCTGCCTCCAAAGAATCCAGTCAGAAGCCTGTCCTTGTAGAAGTATATGTTCTGTGACCCCTCCCAACTTGTCTCTCATGCTCCTTTGTGAGGAGCCACGGCCCTCATCTCTCAAGAAGCAACTGGTGTCCTTGCCATCCACAGCAGTACTTGGAGACTCTTAAAATCACAGAGAGCTGGCTAGGATTTTGGTCACACTGTGACTAGGCACGCTACCACGCGTAGTGAGCTGTGTGACATTGATAGAGTCCTTCTCTGCCCTAAGCCTCAGCTGCTCTGTCTCTAAAACAGAGAGCGTGAGAGTAGCTCTTGTCTAAGGTCACTGTCAAAGCTCAGGAGGAGGAGCTGGAGAGGCTCAGCAGTGCCAGTGAGGAGCAATGGCTACCCTTCTAGACGGCCAGAGTTCAATTTCCAGGATACATGTCAGAGGGTCACAACTGCCTGTAATTCAGCTCCAGGGAATCTAACACTCCTCTGGCCTCTGCTGACACCTTCACAACACACACACACACACACACCAGAGAGAGAGAGAGATCTTAGAAAGAGCTCAGAGTGATGTCGGGTCCGGGTACCTGCCAAGCAAACACTAAAGAACAGAGAGTGAAACAGTCTGAAGGTAACTCTAATGCTCCCCCAGGGCAGGTGGGCAAGTGATAGGACCAGAGGACCCAAGACAAAATGCATAGTAGAGAGACCTGGCCAGCTATTCCGCTATCCTAGGAGGCCAGCCATGGCCAAGCATGGAAGGGAAGACAGTCACAGGACCCCTTCTTAGGATGGAACCATGAGGAGACAGAAGCAAAGCCTGTGGCTTTGCTGTGTTTGGCTGAGCCAAGGCTGATTGATTCCAGGAGATCTTGTTGACCCTGGGTCAGATTATATGCATTTAAAGCAGGAGCAGCAATATTTTCCCACACTCTGGACAAGCAAATTCATCTCAGAGACTGACACTGACTTCTCACTGAAAGATGCAGAAAGAGTTGCCAAGGCTACTTGAATACAAAATCTGAAATTCTTCCAGGGGATCTGGTGACAAGACGGCTCTTGAGTGACTAGTAAGTGGGCAGTGATTATAGCGTACCCACACTGGACAGAAGGATAATTCACATCCTGCACGAGTGGAGCAGTGATGAATGCTTTCAAATTTAGAATGATGCTCAGCGAAAGCTTACGAATTATTTCTGAAAGTTTCCATTTGATATTTGCTTGGTTGAAGGTCTGAGATAACAACAACAACAACAAAAACAAAAACAAAACAACAAAAATCAACAACCCCTCCACACCCCCAAATCAGAGAACTTACTCTTCTAAAGGGAGAGTACATCTGGAGGGTGGGGCCAAGATCCAGATTAACATCCCAGGCTCTGAGCATCGATTCTGATCTTTCTGTCTCTTTCTTTTGCCTCATGACCTCAGGACCACCCCTGGCACAAAGCCCTACACCTTTCAACAAGAGCAAATGCCGGGGGTGAGAGCCATTGTCTCCCTTACCTTAAGGCTCTTATTATGCAACACTGCATCCACTGGGACCCATTAGAAATGTATGTTACTGAGGTCCCACCCAGGCCTGCTGAATCAGAAACTTTGGGATGAAAACAAACCATATGTTAAGAGGCCATCAGAGAAATTCTGATTCTCCCTCAAAGCCCATGTGCTGTTGCTCTAGAGCAATGATTTGCCACCCAGCTGAGCACTGAAGTTACCTACTGAACTTCAAAAGTACCAGGTCCACTTGTAAGGTTGATTTCAGTCGTCACAGTGCATTACAGTTTGGATCTGAAGTGGACCCCAGACATCCGAATGCCAAATGCTTGATGCCCAAGGTTGTACTTTTGGAAGGTGGAAACTTTGGAAAGTAAGACCTGATAAGAGTGTCTCAGGTCAGTAGGGGTATGACCTTGAAGTAGGCTTTGGACCCCCGTCCCCCTGTCTCCTTTATTTTGCTCTTTGGTGTCTGTCTTCCTGCGACTCAAAGCAGTCATGGGCTGGAACCTTAAATCTGTGAATTAAAAGCTGAAGGGGCTCAGCAGTTAAAAGGACTGGCTGCACTTCCAGAGGCCCAGTTTTGTTTCCCTGCAACCACACGGCAGCTCACAACTGTTACTCAGCTCCAGGGGATCCAACAGACACTCATGCAGGTAAAACACTAATGCACATAAAATAAAAACAAATCGTTAAAAATGTTTTCACTGAAAATAACATCAATTAAAATACATCCTTTTTTTTCTCTGTAATTTTTTTTTCCCTTCGTAGAGTTTGTTATAGGATAGAAAGCTGTCAAACATGCGGGGCCTGCACTCACTCTCCTAACAGGAGACCCCAGTGGGGGGAGTGCTAGCCTAGCCTTCCTGGGAGATAATGATGAGATTGATAAAGCTGATACTGATGAGCCCATTTTCATCTCATTTGATTTGCTAACCCTTTCAAGGCTTCCCCTCTCTTTCCTTCATCTATACCATAGCACACAGCTAAAAGACCCGCCCTCCTCTTCGTGTTTTGTTTTGTTTGTTTGTTTTTGTGGTAAGTGCCAAGCAAAAGACTCATGAATAAAGTCTTTGTCCAGAGGTTTTATACCTGTCCAGCAACAATGTCATATTCCATTTTGTTCAGCCCTTTATCTGAAACCCTCTGTGGTCTATTGGCTGGGAGGTTATGGTATTTTATATTAAACTGTATTCAAATGTATTACTTCTATTAAATACAGTGGATACTAGGGTTTTCCCTAATATAGCATTTTCCTTGCAAATGTAACCATATGAAAGATTTCAGAGAAATATTAGTTTGCGGCATTATTCACATTATTATAATTTGACCACTGGGAAATCCCCAGGGCTTATGGGCAACCTCAAAGTAAGGCCCCATTCTGTAAATACCCAACATGCTGTGAGGCTTTGCCTGTCTTCCTTTTTGGAACAGTAAGCCAGGCTTTGGCCGATGAGAAAGAAAACACATTTGGATGTGACCAAGAGTTGGAGGAAGACTTCAGAGGGAAAAGCCTGGAGATGGGTTAGGTCTCTCAGGTGGCTGCCTGGCCCAGGAGGTATGGAGGGCAAGATCTGGTTGGTATTGATGGTGCCCTCATCAGGCAGACCATAGACTCCTGTCAACTAGAGATGAAACACAAGGCTAGGGATGTGAGGGAAGTGGGCTAAGAGTGGAGCTGACCATCCCTGGGACATCTCTAGTGAAGCTGGGCTGTGGGGAATCAGTTGTCCTTGGCCACTGGCCTAGGGAGAATGATTCAGGCAAGAACAACAGAGGGGTTAGGAGCAAGAAGGTGTGACTAAATTTGGAGAGGGACGAGGGCTAGAGAGGAGAGCAGGGAGAGAGTTTCATATAGAGGACTGACAAATTCTGGTGTTCTATGATCTAGCAGGCTAAAAATGGTCAGCAACAAGACAGCTCAAAGCAGTTGGGAGAGAGGGTTCTGAGTATAGTCGACATAATTGAAGCTATGGATATGTGTGCTACCCTGAGGCGGTCATTATTTAGTTTACCCAGAAGTAAAAATATCACAGCCCACATCGGAAGAGTGAACAAATCTTGTGTGTCCATCAAAAAATGAAATCGAATGAGTTAGATCATAATTCATTTGCAATGTCTTTATTTGTGTTTACTGTGAGTGTACCCAGAGGGGAACCCCAGATTAGACACAGCAGGTCTTTTTGCCTCAGAATCTGACATGCTGTAATGTTTGAGAGACTTCTAGTCTGCTGGGAGGGAAGAAATTGTCCAAATCCGAGATTCCAAGTGTTTAAGGTGGTTATTCAGGCCCTCCTAGCATTTTTAAAACAAATGTTTAACATTATTTTACAAATCATATTTTCCACCCATTTCAACTTTTAGTTGTTTGGTTTTATATTTCTCCAGACTCTCCCTGGCCGTATCCAGCAAATCGCACAGCCTCTGGGCTTCTCATTCTGATTGCTACAAAATAAAAACAACTCCTTGAACCTGCTTTCCTCACACTGAGCATCAAGGATGATCCCCAAAGGCCATCATTCAAGACTAGAGCTATTCCCAAGGCTGGCAGCTCCTTCTGATCCTTCTCACTGTAAAAGCTGCAGGAACCGGATGCAAACCTTCATAAAGGCAGTCCTCAGCACTGACTGTGTGCCCTCTGACCCACCAAATACACCAGTTTTGTCTTCTTTTTCTGTTGCCATCACGTGAGCGTTGTTTGTTCTCTCCAAGATTCATATTGACAATTGATTGCCGCATGGCCAGTGCTTAGAGTCAGAGCCAGGGATAAGTCAATCCCTTAGTGACAAGGTCACTAAGAGAGATATGAACTTTCTCTCAGGACATCAGTCCAACCCTGGCCATTGTCTCTCTTCCACGAGTTCCTGCTTGCCCTGCTTTTCTACAGCGTTGTGGCCAAGCACAAGGCCGTCCACCAGATGTGGCCACTGATCCTTGCCTCTCAGCCCCAGGTCTGTGAGCGAAGTAAATGTCTTTCTTCTGTGAATTACCCAGGCTCAGGTTGTGCTCAAACAACAGAAAGCATACGAAGACATTCATCTTGCTTTGCTTCACTTTGATGCTGAAAATGGTGCGAAGATGTGAACAAAACTGATGGGGAAGGAACATTCCAACGCTGGGACCTGCTAAAAGGTGCCCTGCTTTGATCTGCCTCCTGTCTAGAAGCTCCTGCTGCGTGCTGTTGCTGGCCTCAGTTGAACATTCCTGCTGATCGCTAAGCCAGCTGGGTAACGTCTAGGTCGAGAGGTGTAGAGGGACCTTGGTGGAAGGCATTGCATTCTTTTTCACTAGGAAGCATCTTATTATTACAGTTTCTTATTTTATTCTTTCTGTCTGGGTGTGAGATCATCTAGTTATACCAAGAGAAGCTCTACCTCTCTCCCTGTGACCCCCGCGTGGGTGGTACTGGAGCCCCTGGTAGCACAGATGGTGGAATGAACTTGCTGAGGCTGGTGCAATTGAGAGTGAAGGATGGAATTTGGGAATCTGAAGTCTCAAGAACACGTGCATTCAAAGCCATGGAGGTCGGTGCTTTGTGAACCATCAGCAAAATTAAGAAACGCTGAAATGCAGAGGCAAGACTTTCTGTTCACAGGTGAAGGAACAAAGGTGGTTTTTAGCCTCATCAGCCTGCAGACATATAATTAGACATGCCTTTCCCTCCACAACGGTGCAGGTTCAATGCTCTAAGGAGGCCTAGGGTCTATGTCCGGAAATGTGGTTCCCCCAACCCCTCTAAAGCTGCAGGTCAGAGAGTTGCAGTGGGTGGCAATTTACATAACCTCTGGCTGTTTGTTTAAATATTCTGTTCAACACAGAATTGAAATGTCTTGCAATGAGTCTATAGTGCATTAGGTTTGATCTTAGGAGCTGGAAATTTCCATGAAACTTTGTAGAGCTGCTGACTCCTGTCAGTGAATTCAGGGCCAAGGAGAATAGCAGTCGAAGCCCAGAGCCAGCAGAGACTCTCACAAAAGACCAAACGAGAAGCTGCACGATCCCCAGTGGATGTGAGGCAAGGTTAAGCCCCTAAACACAAGACTTTGGCATAATTCCTGAAACCTGACTTCTAATCATGGCCTGTTCTTAGTCATTGCCAATTTCTCAGGACATCCTTGAAAGAGCACAGGGAGAGAAGCTTCCAGGGAAAAAAGATAAGAGGAGGACACAGTCTTATGAAAGCCCAGCTACCAGCGAGAGATTACGCTGGCTGACAGGATATCGCCAACAGCACTCGCATGCCATGAAGACGTGAGTCTCATTGCAGGTGAGGCAGGGTGGATGACCGAGAAACAAGGGCATCTTCGTGTTCCCAAGCTTGGAAAGAAAGCAGTGAGGCAGAGCCCTACTCAGTAGACACTGGCTACTACCACATACCCTGCCTGAGGAGTTAGCTGTCAAAGCTACCACCATGCTGAGAAGGGAGAGAGGTGGTGTGTGCACAAGGTGACCGGGGACTAGCCAGGTCTGCTCTCGAGCCAGGGTTACCCTCTTTCTTCCCATTGTGCTAGGGCCAATAATCTCCTGTACCTAGAGCAGCCAGCCTGCCTCTGACTGACATAATCGATACAGTCCAAGAGTATTGATTGGGTTTGTTTTCTTTGCCAGTTAAAGAATTAAAAGGCAGGAGCAATCCCCTAGCAGGCGGCAACAGAGAAATCTCAAACACTGCAAACAGGGAGCAGACAGAATGAATCAGCAGTTGGTGGAGAATGTTTATTGGGCATGAGGAAATACGCAAGCAAGAAAAGGATCCTTCCCAAAGCAGAAAGGTGGGGTCGGGGTGGGAGACTCAGACAGCAGAAAAAAAAAAAAAAAACCCAGTTTCTTCTTAAGGACTGGGGTTTTTAAGTCTCTCCTTTGATTTAGGATTGATCAGTTTGAAAAAGGATAGGATGGCTGATTGTCAACTGTCCTGATCTAGCCTCAAACTTGCTGCGGCAGTCCATCAGTAGGGGCTTGCTGGTGGAAGACAAAAGCCAACAAGACCTTTGTTTTAAGTGGCCAGAGATTGCTTAAGGCAGGGGAAGGAAGGGAGAAGGTGGTTGTCCTGGAAATTTGCCACTTTCATTAGCTAGCCATGCCTTTCTCCCTAACCATCTGTATATCAGGGAGTTTCTTTAACTCCTAGTCTCTCATTATTAGCGCTTGGCATAACTTTATTGATGGTGTTTCTCTGCCTGGTCTCCTTCATCTGTACCAACACTTCCGTTTCCCATTTCTAGGACATTTCTTCCTCCCACCTGTGAGCCTGTAGTTTCCTCAGGCTCCGTCCGGACTGAGCAGCATGCCAGGTAACAGACACACATCATGTGCTTGGCTTCTTGAGGATCCAAACCATAGCACCTCCTGTATTCAACGACAGCAATAGCCAATAGCCAATAGCCAGAAGGCAAAACTGTGTCCGAAGATACCCGTTTGGTTTCAAGGCAACTCCATTTTGTCACTGCAAAGTCTTCCCACACCTGACACCTTCGTTTGGTCAATCAGTGTCTGGGTGTCTGTGGACCAAACAGTTAACCTCAATTTAAAAGACAAACAAAGAGTATCAGTGAAGATTTAAGATTTTCTGCTTCATACGCGGGCCTGAGGAAAACAGTACATCAACAAGGCAGAACCCTCATTTCTCTGCAGGGACCACGAAACTCTGTCAGGTATACCAAGTATCTGGTACCAAGTATTAGAGGGTCAAAGGACACCGAGTTGATGTCCCTACCTGTGCTCTGGTCCCTTCTCAATCCACCTGAGGAGCAGTTAAGGGCTGTTCTTTCTACCCACAAAACACTTGTTTATGGATGAAGAGCCTCAGGCAAGGAGACTGGGACTCTGAGTCTCAGAGAGGACTCCTGAGCCTTGTGATAGCAGGAGCTCAGGAAAGGAGAGGACTGAACTCCAGAGGCCCTGAAGAGAATCAAGAGGGTCCATGATGTTCTGTTCAGATGACTTTCCCAAGTCTTCAAAACATGGTCAGGTCCTGTGTCTCATGTGACGGGGATGGCCCCAGTGTCTGCCTGTTGTAACAGCAATGACTGAAGTTGCTCTCCTTCCTTCTCAGACTGCTCTGGTGTGAATGAAAAGCTATGCAGCCACTTTTCAGAGAGCAAGCAAGTCTGTGGTTTCTGTTAAGCTCACGCTTTGGGAATGCAGAGGGTCTCCCTTCCCATCTCACCCCCTATCCCTGTTCCCCTTCAGCCACTCAGGAGCCACGGTCCCTGCTGCTCTTCCTACCCCCTGCCCTTATGTCTTTCCTTCATGCAAAGCTAGGTCTGATTCTCAGGAGGTCTTATACTCCCTAGAAGCTAAAGTATGGAAGTTGGAGAGAGGAGCTAGAGGAATACAGCATCTGAGGAGGGATGCTGGAAGTATGTTGAGATGCAGGGAGGTGATTTCCTTATTCAGGAAAAACTGGGAGCTCCCTACACACCTTGTATGACCATTTGAATGTTCCGGCTTTCCTAGGGAAGGCACAGTGTGGTACATGACATGAGGGCTCCATTGCAATCACCTGAATCTGAGTGCCCTTGTTTATAAACTGGGTCAGTGGCATCCCCAAGGCACACACTGGTCAAAGTGTGCTCTGACCCCTGCTCGGACGTAGCCCATGGCAGCTCAGTATACAAGTGGCTTCCCTAGTAAGGGGAATGGGGACTGTCTCTGGCATGAACTCTATGGCTAGCTCTTTGACCTTCCTAGCCCCCCATGGGAGGAGCAGCCAAGCTAGGCCACAGAGGAGGACATTGCAGCCAGCTCCAGTGAGACCTGATAAGCTAGGGTCAGATGGAAGGGGAGGAGGACCTCCCCTATAAGTGGACTTAGAGAGGGGCAAGGAGGAGATGAGGGAGGGAGGGTAGAATTGGGAGGGAATGAGGGACGAGGGGGCTACAGCTGGGATACAAAGTAAATAAATCGTGATTAATATAAAAAATAAATTAAAAATTATTTAAAAAAGCAAACAAAATACTTGCTGTAGTTACCCTCAAAGAAAAGCAGCACGTGTAAGATCTAGAGCTCCTCACTGCGCCTCAAGTAAGCTTACTGGCCACACTAGATGCCTCTGCCTTCCTGGAACTCTTTGCAAAAAGGAAACAAAAATTCTCAGAGGATCCATGACAGTGTTTTGAGGGAAAAATCAGCTCTGGGCCTGAACTATGCTTATAAAGTTCTGAGAGGTCATGAACAGTGCCAGTTCTGTAAGAATTGTATTGCGCCCCTGCCTCATTTCCCTCCTGGTGGCCCCTTTTCAGTGCTCAAAAACTAAAGTTAGAAAAGCAGAAGGGTAGAAAGCATGCAGGGCAGAGATAAACCCTGCAGCTTCTATTCTCTTCCTCACTTGCAGCTTGGCTGTCATAAAGAGGCAGAATTGGATAGGAAGAGAAGGTTCTACGTTGAACCAAAGTAAAATTCATCAGTATTATAATAGACATAAGTATTGAACTGTGCTGTTTGGCTTAAACTGACCTTTGGATCTTTTATTATGTAAGAATAAATAAAAATGTTATCAGTCCTGCTAAAATCCAAGTGAGATGAAAGGACAAAAACCCATGGGTTTAGCTTGAAGATAAACTAGGGTTTGCAAGTAAAGACCAGTTTCATGCCATGAAAAAGAAAAAAAAAGCATGCTCTGAATGGTGGGAGGGGTGCTAGTGTGAAAACAGAGCAGAGCAGTTCAGTGCAGGTAGAAATATCATTATTTTAAAGAGTTTGGGTTATCATTAGGAGAGAAAAAAAACTAGCCTAAGAAATACATTTCAACTGTAAGGTATATTCCGAGTCTAGAGTACTCCAAGTGCTTCTAAATTAAGAAGGTCCATTGTCAGCCTCTGCCTGTTCAGCCTCCTTTCTATCTGGGAATGTCTGTGTGCACAAGGGCAGAACTTCACTCACCACTGTCTATAGTGAAAAATAAACTGATAAATAAAAGTGCTCTGAGCCTTACAATTGTGCCCATGCAAGCTGCTCTTCTCTGGAAGGTATGATACAGGCCAACACCTTCCATTTTGCTCTGTTCTTTCTTTCCTACTCAATGCAACACTTTTCCTCTTCTTCATTATTTTTCCTTCTTCTTCCTCATCCTGCTTCTCCTGAGTTGTGGCTCATGACAGGCTATCCACATTACACAGCTGAGGTATTCCCAGCACTTCTCCTAAAACAACCCCCATTCAAACCCAGAAACATCCTTGAAGCCCAAGCCCACATCTTCTGTCTGAAGCCCCTCACCTCTGCCTATGGCACTGTGCACACTGCAAGGACAGAAAGGACATTGCCATCCAACAGACCCGATGCACCCTGCCCCTGCCCATGTCCAACCTCTGAGGAACAAGGGCCTCCACCAAGCATTTGGAAGTTTCTTTTTCTGCACCCATAACAAGAAATAGTGCAGAATGTCTGCTATGAATACTTGAACAGCTTTAGATGAAGTGCAAAGTGCCACAAGTACAAGTTGTCCCTAAAAATGTCAGTTGAGCAGAGAGCACCTGATCAAGTGCCGTTTGCCCCCTGGAAACTCCATCCTTCAGGGCTGCATGAATGCATTAGCCTCCCATTCCCTTTGGCCTCCTGAGCAAGGCACCTGTGCAGCATGCTCAGGACTGGTGTTCTCTGGAAGTAAGAACTGGAAAGAGCTGGTCCTGGGTGGGCCTCATTCCCAGGTACTGAAGCACTGGAAGGTTCCCATGGTGGTCAAGAGGAAAGGTAGTGCCCTGAGGCTTCGGAATGCCCAAAAAGGTTAGTCACTCATGACTTGCAAGTCCACGTGACCTGGGCCAACAGGTCCATGTTAGGAATTCCCTGGAAAGAGGGAAGGACAAAGTCAGCCTGTGGCTACATCTGAGGCCTCTCAGGCTCACCAAGCCAGGTCACTCATCCTGGCCCATTTCTATGGTTACACTTCAGAAGATGGAGGTCACTGGGAATCCTGGGCATGGCCCTCTCTTCCAGCAACCCAACCCAACCTAACCCAACCCAACCCAACCCAACCCAACCAAACCCAATCCAACCCAACCCAAGCTCTCTGCCAAAAACCTCTACTCTTCCCTTAGCTGACCATTCTTCAGCAGATGGTAAGGCCTGTACCTGGGCAGAGCTGTGGGAAAGGCCCATGAAATTCCAGACTGAAAGCAGAAGAAACTCTTGGTGATGGGCTCATGTTAAGAACAAATAGATGTCAGTTCTCCAGCACCATTTCTTTGCTGTGCCCATTTGTAGGGAAAGTGGCCTCTAGTAGCTGATTCTTCACAAAACTTTTGGTCAGCTTTTTCTTTTCTGCTAGACAGTGTCTGTGGAACCACGCTCCTCTGGGTCAGACCTGGTCTGAGGTATCCACAGTTGCAATGGTGGCTAGCCCTGCCCACCTGGTCACTGGCTGCACAGTCTCAATCGATGGGATCCCAGCCCATCAGTGAGCACCAATGTGGCCCTATGGTCTGCAAAAGCAGTGTGCATAGGGCCTGAGGAGAGAAAGGAGCTCTGAGAAGGAGGTACTTCTGGGTAGAGGGATGACTTTTTAACCAGACTTAGAGGACATGGGCCACTCCGGTTTATCTTGTGCTAGAATTCTTCCTGGAGAGAGAATCTGATGCCAGATTCTAGAGGTGGTGCGCCACCTAACTTCTGAAAAATATTTCCGTGAACTGAATATTGGCTCAAACAAGGACTTACCAGGGTGGCCAGGAATGTACAAAGAAACACACAATCCTAAGAGACAGCCATTGCTGCCTTTACTGTCAAAATGAGCAAAGAACGAAACATCCTGTTGGGTTTATCAGGCACCCTTCAAAAACTCTTTCCTCAGCACTTCCTGTGTCAGCCCAAAAGATCAATTAGGCAAGAAGACAGACAAAGTCCGTGGCCTGGGGCAGCTAGTAATAAATCACAGCATCTGGCCAGGGAGCACTGTGGAGAACAGCAAAAGGAGGCAGAGCAGGCGTGCTGGGGGTGGGAGGGAGTGTCCATTAGGGTTCTCTGTGGAGGCTACATGGGCAGAAACTGCAAGAAGCAAGGGGTGAGTTGTGTTATGAAGGCTGTGGAGGACTGCCTAGAACAAAAGCCCCACCAAGAGAGAGGTCTGACTTGTTCTGAGAGAAAAGGTCAGAGAGGCTGCAACAGAGGGGTCAGGGGTCAAGTCAGGAGTGAACAGAGACGCTGGTACAAACCTTTATATATATTAGTCTGCAGAAGCCAGGAGATGACTGGAGGGTTTGAGCCGAGCTGTTATGGCCTGTTATTGGCACAGACCACTCTGTTGAAAAGTGGACCAGTCAGGAGGCTAGGAACACTTGTGGCTTGGACCAAAATGGTAACAGTAAGAAGCGACTGGATTCCGGTTGTGTTTTTCAAGTAGCTCATTGAATTTATTCATGAGTCAACTCCAAGTTAAAAGATAAAACAACAAATCAGATCTATAGTCACCTGATTAGTGTGACAATTAAATTCAATCCTAACCTTTTCTTTTCTCCTCTCCTCTCCTCCCCTTCCCTCCCCCAAGAGATGCTCCCTTCTTTTTCTTCCCAGTACAGGATTTCCAGGCATGTTCCACTAAGCCCTACATTTTTTACCTGATTTCAGGGGCTTGAACTCAGATCCTCACTCTTTCAAGGTAAGTACTTCAGCACGTAGCCATCTCCAGAGCATGTTACTGATTTTTGTATGCTGACTTTCTATCCTGCTACTCTGCAGAAAGTTTTGTTTTTCCTGTTTGCACCATCCCCACACAGACCTCTTCCCCCCCCACACACACACACAAAATCCACTCAACGTTGTTTCATTGATTCTTGGATTTGTTCTTTTAGCTTCTGTTTCATTAATTTCTGCCCAGACCTTCATTATTTCTTTCCAACTACTGCTTTTAAGTTTAGTTCATTCTTGTTTTGTAAGATGTTGATGTACATCATTAAGTTATTTATTTAAGATATCTCAGATTTTAGAATGGAAACAGTCACATTATAAATTGCCTTTGCTTTATCCTGAAGTCTTGCTATAAGTCACGGGAAAGAGAAGCGTCCACAAGCTCCACAAACCCTTGAGCCTGTCTGTGATGGACGAGTGTCCGTTGTCTCCCAGAGCTGTCCTCACTGCCACAGCTTCCCTTCTGAGCATACCAGAGGTCTCTGCTGGCCACATTCACCTTTGAAGTCTGTAGGCTAAACAGGTTCTCCCACCCTTTTGGGACCTCTCAGATCCTAGTCTCTGGGCTGGTTAATGTTCCAGCTGGGGGATGTCTTCCAAGTGTGTTAAGAATGTGGGAGTCAATGACAGCATTGCTATCTGCACAGGCATCTTAACTGAGCATGCTGGGGCCTCAGAGTTTCGGGACTCCACAGCAGCAATGGAAGATAAATGGCTTAAAAAGTCAACTCACTTGCTGACCCCAGGCACAGGGCTAGGGAAGTTCTGAGTTATTCTCCACTGATGGGTTTACCTGAACTTTTCAGTCTGCCAGTATCTGTCCCTCCCACTCACCACAACTGCTTTCCAGGGCTGTTTCTCACACTGGGCTGCTTAAATTCAAATACGGTGGCCTGTGATGATTTCCAGTTCTCAGGACCCCAGGGTAGCTCAGTTCTAAACAATAGGTTCACTCTCAATTCAGAGCCAAGCCACTGTTTTCTGAGTCATACAGTGTGATTACAAAACAGAGAGCATTGAGATGGCTCCACAGCTGTGCCCACTTCCCCTGAAGCCTGAGGATCTGAGTTCAATCCCCAGAAATCAAATAATGGTAAGAATAGGCTTCTTTGAGCTATTCTTTAGTTTCTACAGCCATACAACGGTACATACTCATACTCACACACACAGATAGACAGACACAGACATGGGTGGGGGAGAGGTAAACGGATGATTGAATACATGTTTAAAGTGTGATTTCTTTCTATTCCTGACATGTCCAGCAAAGGAAACACTGTCTCATCAAAACTCATCAAGTCCATTTGCTGCTTGTAAGCATTCTCTCTGGGCTTGTCCTGTGGCAAGAACGGCAGTCTCTTCTCACCAGAGTCTCCAGAGCTTCCAGGCTAAAGCTGTATTTCTCTTAGCTTACTTCTTTGCTCTGTGTTCCTTGTATCTTTTTCCACATTTTTCAGCCATGTTTTCATAAATTTCACCTCTGTGAACTTCCAGTGTTATTCCTCTCTGGAATAGAGTTTGATTTTTTTTTTCTTGTTCTGACTCTTCCTCAGTTCAGTCACAGCTAGGCACACACAATACTCTTTTTTTTTTTAAAGATGTATTTATTTTCATTCTATGTGTATCCCTGAGTGAGTGCCTGCATGTGATTATGTACACCACATGTGTTCCAGTATGTGTGAAGACAAAAAGAGGGTGTCACAGGCTGGAACTGGAGTTACAAGTTGCTGTGAGCTACTCTGTGTGGGTGCTGGCTACCAAACCTGGATCTTCTGCAGTAGCAGAAAGTTCTTTTAACCAGTGAGGCATCTCCCTAGCCACAATCTTTCTGTTTTAATGTTAGCATGTAGATATAAGCCAGGGCCATCCATTGTGGCATGCAATCCAGGATAGCTGTAGAGCTAGCCCAATACAAACCACAAACTTAAAACATTATAGGACCATTTTTGGTAACTTGACTGCATGGTTCTTGAGCATGAATTTTCAAGATGACAACATCGTGCCACAATATCACACGAAATAAAGCTGTGTGTGCTCTTGATGTTTGTGTGCACGCATGTCTTCCACTTTACCAAGGTTTGTGGCTCTCAGTTGTGTTGTTATCTTCCAGGCACAGGCACTCAGAATGGTATCATCGGGCATGACATGCATTTATGGTTACTTAGAGAGCGAAGTGGGGCTCTTGTCCCTGAAGTCTTAACCTTCCATTACAAATGATAGATAGACATTTAATGTTGCTTAGAAGACAAGTAAGTAGCCCAGTGTGGTGTCACATGCCTGCAATCCCAGTGCTTTCGGAGGCAGAGGTAGGTGGATCTCTGTGAGTTTGAGGACAGCCTGGTCTTCAAAGTGAGTCCAGGACAGGCAAGACTACACAGAGAAACCCTGTCTCAAAAAAAAAAAAAAAAAAAAAAAAAAAAAAACCAAAACAGCAACAACAGATAGAGAGAGAAGAAAAAGGAGGAAAACAGAAGAGAAGACAGGTTAAGTATTCTTGTAATTCCACACCTCAACTCTGCCTCATGGGCGGTCTCCTGAACTTTACACTTGTTCTGCCTCACCCAGCATTCTGTGAGTCATATCGCAGTCCACAGTACCTGTACTCTTTGCAAGGTTGAATGCCCAAGCATCTCTCTGCTTTGTTCCAATTTGGTCTTGTGGGCTAAGAAGTAGATACTGCTGTTTACCCCGAAACTCATCAGAGCACTGTTGCTGGAAATTGAGAACAGTTGCTGAAAATTGGCCCAGGAAGACCACCGGATCTTTGCTGTTGGTGTTGGCTTGTAGGCATTAAGTCTGTCTTCAAGTACACTCTAAACACTCATCATGATCAGGTACTGAGAGCGAATCCTCATTTAAGCCATCAGGAGCTTACATCTCAATAGGACACTCCCTGGATGAACTTCACCTGGAAATTCATGGTTTTCGGGGCATCCTTGGACTCAGAGACAGAGAGTGCATTCTAAGACCAATCATGCACCTGTAGGGCTGTAGCTCTAGACAGGCCAGTAGATGTGCAGCTGTCTCTTCATGGGTGCTTCTGAGTCACTTGGGTGCTTGTGGGTATCTTTAGGGAAGAAAGAATATCCAGGCTCTAAAGGGACTCTGAGCATGTTCTCTATGGGGAGAGCTTGGGCAATGCCTCTGAGACTTCGATCAGTCTAGGATGGCAGGCATAGTCTAGGACACTTTTATGGTCACAGTAATCCTTCCTTGGAGTTCCATCTAAAACCAGCACGTGGGCTATAAGAAGATCCCTGGGGAAGCTCGGCAGAGGACTTAGACCTCCAGCATCAACCTGTGCATGTACTGGCCTGTGGCCTCCATACGTGGCCCACTTGGCCTAACTGACCTACAAGTGGCTATGTTGGTGTTACCAGAAGCTTTTATTCTGGATGAAAATGGACTTTACGGGAGTACAGGGAGGCTAGGGCATGGAGTACTGATCAATGGCAATGCCTTTTGAGCCTCTCCCCTGTAGGTTCCCTGCTCTCTTATCCACACCTCTGAGTCCTATAGATGAAGTTTGAGGCTTCTGTGTTTCTCCTCTAGCTGTCCTCAGTCCTGGGTGTCAAGTCCGCTGCATGAGCACAGAGAAGGAGAAGCAGAAGGTGAGGCTGTTTGAACCTTACCCCTATGCCCCTGAAACAGGAGTAGCCGACAGCTGGCCTGAGGTACTCATGCATCTGATTATCCCCGTGGAGGGTTTTCTCATGCCTTTCCTGACTTCCGGGCCCCTCTCACCGTGGATTCATTTTACCATCTCACTGTGGGTCTTAGTTCATTTTAGCGTCCTTTGTACAGATCGTACCTTGCATACAGGGGTACAGCAAGAGGAGTGAGGAGGCAGAACCCCAGCTTTTTGTTGTTGTGCTGTACTCTTCGTGTACAGGATCGGACACTTTTCTGCTCTGAACTTCCCCCGACACTGGCTGTCCTCTGCTCTGAGGAAATGCCCGCTTCCTTGCCCTTGGAGAAGGAAAGGTTGTGGACATGGGTGGTTTGGAATGAGAACTGGTTATCAAGCTCTGTGCTGGAAAAGCGGCTTAGTGTTCTTGAGAGGACACTGTTCTGACACTGGGGAACCTACAGGGACCAGTGGAAAGCTTCTTCCCTATCACTGGCCGGGAGAAGTGGGCTCAGCCTCATCACTGGGCTTTGCTGTGGGACTGTTTGAGAAGCAAATTCAACCCCATTCTTCTAGCTCTGTGACCTTCAGAGCACAGGAGGTAGAGAGGAGGAACTTTCTGGAAGCACAGGGTGGAGCCTTTTCTATATTTTAGCTGATCCTCTATTTAGTCTAATCCTCTATTCGGGATGGCATATGACTGAGACCCAAGCAGCAATGTCTTCAGTCATGAGGTGGACAAAGAGAGAATAGGATTCAAGCTCTTAGCTTTTCATTATCTTCACACTCATGTGGTCCCACAGTCCCACGTTGTCTCTCCTGGGGCCTCCAACCCTTCTTATTCATGTGTGTGTTACACAACTCAGAACTCACATGAGAACTACCCTATAAGTAACAGGAACTTGAGTGTGGAGGTGATAAAGGGATGCCTGGGCTATTAGCATTCCAAACTATTAGCAGACCAAACTCCAAATTCTGTAAGAATTTGGTCCTCTCTGTTGGGGAAGCAGGGTTCTTGGAGGAGGCTGGCCAGCAGCAGTCAGTAAATAAACCTCCGGTTTTTATTAGGTCCCTCACCCAGAACAGGAACACTGCGCAGAATACTGTGGTTTTCAGCCATGTGACAGGGACAGCGTCCCTCTGTTGCCTTCTACCGTGACCCACATGTGTAGGGAGGACCTTCCTCTTCCAAACTGTTGTGACTGTGGGACAAACTCCTATAACTTTACAGTAAGCCACTCTTTGTACAGTGAAAGACTGATTGGTCTCTAAGGAGGAATCCAGGTTATCCTGAGAAAAGGGAACACCTTTCCCCATAGAGACTGTCTGGCACTGGCACTTAGACCAAGAGGAGTGAGTGAGTAGCAGGGCCTGTTGCTTGCTAAGCTCTTCTGCTAAGACTACATAGTCCCTCAGAGTTGGGTTTGAAGGGCAAAACCAAGTGTGGAAAATTCCACATGGTAACAACGCTCACTGCAGATTCTTTGCAGCCACATTTGAATACAGAACTTTATTAGGAAAATTGTAAGTGATGATACATCATTTTTATTGATATGACCTCAAAGTAGAAATGGCTTCTCAAATAACTGTCATATATTAAAAATGAAATAATAATAATAATAATAAAAAAGCACGCACTGCATATAGGAAGCTGCCTTCTCCTGGACCATTTTCACATTATCTGGGAGACAGAACTGAAACAAAATACAGTATTCACCACATGCAACACAGAACACATCGCTGCTTAGACACTGCAAGCCCATCGAGGTTGGCAAGAACTTTGCTGAGTGGTTTTGTGAACTTGGCAATGGCCGAAGTCTGCTGGGGACTTTGGAGGTTTCCATGGAAGGCTTTGAGGAACGAGACTGGTTACCTTAAAATGGATCAGGGAAGCATCAGAGAAGGTGTGTAGAGGGAATGCTTCCTCAGTTTACATCCATCTGGAAAAGACTGCATCCCCTGGGGAAGGATGACTGACTGCTGTGAAGAAACCCCTAGTAACACTGACCATAAACTCACGTATAAGATGAACAGAACCCAGTGGAGAAGCTGAAAGCCTCAGGCAAGTCCCACAGAGGAGTGCAGCCTTTTGCTTTCAGGCCCTCTCTCAAAGCTGAACGGGCAATGATCTGACGGAGGGCTCTGCTGCCCCTTTTGCCCTTCCTTGCTGCTGTCCCATTGCCCTCGGGGGGGGGGGAGCAGTAGCACAGTGTAAACAACACAAGGCACAGATCTGGGTTTCAACACGAAGCAGACTGATGTCTCCAACCCCCTCTCCCTATCCTGATGCACAGGCTGGTAACAGAGGGGCAGGCTGCCTGGCAGGTTACTCGGCGCCGCCCGAGGAGAGGTGGGAAGCAGGCAGCACCGGGACCAGGAGGGACAGCTACGTGTTCCCAAATCAACAACAGTCTCTGCAAGATGATGGAGGGGGGATTAAGGGAGGGCAGGACTTTTCCTATGTAAATGTACTATTTAAATGCACACTTGCTTTAGCCAGGGTGTCTCCACCTAGAGACTGATTGTCATCGGAGGAATTGATACACAAATGAGTCTCCCGGCAGGTTCCCCCCTTATCTTTTTAGGACACCTTGAAAGGATCCCTAACCCTAATGAAGTTGGAGGGCTGAACTGGTTGCCTTCCTTCCAAGCAAACATCCTTAAAAGCTTGGATTAGGTGCCAAGTGGCCGCTGCACTAGCAACTCGGTTGTGTGGTATCTGTTCCATTCCCACGGCCATTTCAAGAGGGTTTAAAACAATTCTGCATCCTCATAACGATCTGCCTCCGCAACTACCCACATGCCCCACATCCTAACCAGCTTTTAGTTTCTCGTTCAAATTTGATGGAAATCTTGCTGGATGGACTAGTCATAAGAATCCTCCCCCCTCCTGCACACATCGCTAACAATTCTACAGACTTATTTGCTCTCAATCGCCTGTTTTTGAAGATTATCTTACCATAACTTGCTTCCTCCATCGGGTGGAAGCCAACGGGTGCCTCTCCTTCCTTCCCTCTTCCCCCTACATCTTTGTCCTTTGAAGAACTGGCGAGTTTTTACTGTGCTTTAGTCAAAGGGGCAGTGAGCTTGACTGCAGAGGACAAAACACTTGGAGAGCCACACATCAAACAGTGGCCACTCCCACCTGCTAGGCTTCAGAGAAATGCCCAGCCGGGTACAATGTTCATTCGCTTATTCGCTGCCCTTTTCAAAATGATTTAAAAGAATTGCGGCCTGCTGTCAACCCTCAACAGAATGATGGACTTAAGGCCACAGTCTTAAGATAACAGTTATGGAAATATTGAGGTTCTACGGTTCTCAGAGCTAAGTGCTGCTGCAAACCACATTTCTTTGGGCTTTGTGGGTCCAAAATGACCCTCTGAGCAGTGAGGAAACCAAGACTACTGTTCTCACACTCCATGATCACAGCCTGGATCTCAGGGCACCACCTCATACTCAGCTTTTGCATTTGGGTTAGAGACAGTGCACAGATGAGACATTGGTCATGGACATTGGTCATGCGGACATAGACTCTGAACAAAAGCGGGAGGTTGAACAGACAATATTCCAAACAAGACATTAGACGCGCACAGGGTTTTTGGGGGAAACACCAGACACTTTTCTTTCCTTCTTGCTGTCCCATTTGAATAAAAGATTTCATCTTGAGAGTCCTTTTCAGGATCACGGACGGAGAGAGTCTTGGAGACACATGATGATGGATGAGAGAGAATGATGAGCATGATGGGATGAGGAGGAGAGCGTGGGATGAGGGTGGATCTCACTTGCCCCTGACCTCACACTCCTGCCTCAGCTTGGGAAAGCCCTGCAGTCATTGGGGTGGGGACATCCAATTCCCTTTCAGAAAAAGGGTGAGCCTCAGAGAGACAAACCTGGGGAGGCCTTAGTCAGAGAAGGTCTTCCATGGGAAAGATACTATAACAAAGGAAATAACATAGCGGCCTTGGCCTCTCACCAATGACATTGGACAATCTGACTAAATGAGAAATAAACACCATGTATCTTGCTACATAATGAAATGGTGAAAATACAGCAAATTGTGCAAAGCGAGTCCCTTGGAAATGGCTCTAGCCCTGCTCAGGAGCAGAGGAAGTGGCTATGGGCCCTTCCCTAACACTGACTTCAGACCTAGGCTCCTTCTGCAAGTTCCTCAGGCGTCTGCCCCACGCCTCTCACATCTTGAACCTCCTGTTGACAAGAACAGAGGAGACACCGTTAAGGCAGGTTTTCACCACGTGCCTGGGATGCCGCGTGGCCTCGAAGCAGCCACCGGCCCTACTCCTTAGTTCAGCTTGCAGCCATGTGTCTTCCTTCTGAGGCCTGAGAGATTGGGAAAGCAGGGAAGGACACAGTCAGGGCTCACGCTGGAGGTCTGGATGATGGTGGGAAGCAGAGAAGACAGGTGAACACGTCAAGCACAGGGGAAGGCAGACACACACTGGCATAGGAGGCATGGTACGAGGAGCACATGACAAGGCACACTGCCTTAGCCTTAGGACAGTGGTGTTGAGGCCATGTACGGACCCCACCAACAGCAGGTGCTCTGTATTCCGGGCACCCCCACGCCTCAAAGCTCCAAGAGGCAGTTCCCACAGCTTCCATCAGAAATTCATTCTTCCTTGAAATTTCCTTGGCTGGTCCCACACCACCAGAAGAGGTCTTGGCACTCAGAAGGTGACCTCTGGAGCTGCATGTCCTCCCAGAAGGCATCTGTGCTGGACAGTGTAAAGACTACGTCTTTCACCTGCCTGAGCACATCCTATTTCAACCCATCACAAGATGAAATCTGTTTCTCAGGCATTTCCATGGTGACTGGGTCCAGCAGGCTGGGGTTGCCCATTAGGAAGCCTTCATAAGCACAGAGGGGCTCTTGGGAGTCACAGAAAGCAAGCAGAGCCCGCTGTGGTTCCTAAGGAATGGTCTACTCTCCTAGTCTCTACAGCCAGCTCCCCTATGGGTTAGAAATGGATGGTGGGAGGAAGAGTCCATGGGCATTTCAGAAAGTGCTTTCTCCCCTCAGGACAGCCTCGTTTGGCCTTTGGTTGCTAGGGGCCACAGCTGTCAGTGTTCTGGAGGGGCAGGGCATCCCCTTTCTCAGCAGAGCTGTGGCTTTCTGGCCTTCGGGAGTGTTTTAGTAACAGGAGGGAGGCTCTAGCCGAACCACTGAGACTGGACTGCAGCTGGCCGCCACAAGAAGGACAGACAGGGACCCTAGGCCTGAAGAGGTGCCCACCTGTAGTCCAGCCTGCTATCCCCAGATCTGAGGAAAAGATAGGGGCTGGCACAGCTGTCCAGATAAAGGGGTAGTAGTTGGTAACTTCCCCACCAAGCACCATGAAAGGCTATACCTATTTAATGGTAGAACCTATAAGGAACACAGAACTTAGGGACCCAAGAGAGTATGACACACAGGGCCCTGGGCGTTCCTTCCCCGGAAATCGATTTGATGCAGCTTCAGATCATTGATTCTTTCCGCACCAATTGTGAAAATCATAGAAGTGTGAGTGTGTCTACATGAGGTGAAGAGGAGGGTCAAGAAATACAAAGATCCTTTCCAATCGCTACTGAAATGAGGGCTTCGCTTGCCTCTATCCTTCCAATCCAAACTGGCAAAACAAAAACCAACAAACAAAAAAGATAAAAATTCCTAGGAGAGGATGGGGTAGGGGAGTGGAAAATTCTAGAACTTTAACCCAACTCATGAAAGGCAGGAATCTCTCAGGCGTGAGGACGGAGGCAGCTGTTCCAGAAAGCACACCATCCCAGGGATGTTGGGACCAAAACGACGGAGGACAGACTAAGAGTCCCTGAAGCTGCTGGCCTTTCAGAAAGTTCCAGAGCACATCTGCCCTCCCCACGAGGGACCCGTTTAAAGACTCTAAAGTGAGTCGTCCAAAGAAAAGATTCCCTGAGAAGCAGCTCACATCTGTTTTCTGAGATTTCATCATCCCTGCTGCTCACCCAACACAGTCTGCAAAAACCCTTCTGGGCTGCAGGCAAAGCTGCTCACACAGCCAGGGAAGCAGAGCTGAAGGGCTGAAGGTCCTTCCCAGACTGTAGGTACTTGGAAAAGCTTGTGGTGGGCCTGACAGCAAGTCAGTTACCTCATGTCCTGAAAGGACCACAGGGGCAGTGTGGTTCAGAGGAAGGTGCATGCCCTTTCCTGGCTAAGCAGATCACCCTGGCCTTCACAGGATTGCAGAGTTTAGGTGTGAGCCTTCTGAATTCCCAGCCAGGGGCTCAGCTCGGGGCAATGCTGCCAGGCTAGGCTGGTCCTCTGTGGCTTAGCCTCCACCCCAGTCTCTGTACATTTACTTTCTTCATAGCTTAGCAGACGGAGCAGGACCTTAAGAAGCACATAAATACAGCAGCTGGTGTGCCCACCAGGGCAGGAAAGCCTGAGCACCTGCCCGGGGTGTGAGGGTCTGCCCCAGGAAGAGGGAAGCGTTTACCATCAAGTCTGAGCCCCTGCCCGGGGTGTGGGGTCTGCAAGTTACAAAGCGGCAGAGCAGAAGGCACTGCGGTCCATCTGCAGGAAGCAGGTAACTAGTTTTTCCTTTTCTGGGCAGCCTTTCTCTTCTTCTGTCGCTTCTTTTTTCCTATCTTTTCTTTTTTCCCCACTTTTTCTTCTCTGCGCCCCCTTAGATAAAATTAGTAGAACCATTAATCACATTGCAACATATAGGAGCGTATCCCTGTTCGCACAATATTTAGCATTGCCTCTTATGGGTCGATTTAACTCTCTTCCATTTGAGGCCTGGAGACCACTTGGCAAAACGTAGTTCATAAGCAATTAATCAAAGTAAACTAGACAATCCCCCCACCCAAAAGTTAAACAGGATGGCCTTAACCCTATGACCTGGGAACTGCTGCTCATGGGGACTGCCAGTTTGCCAGGCTGGTCCTGGTTCTTACCACCCCTGCCAAAGCTCACCAAAGATGAGACAAGAATGTACATCTCAGGGGTCATGGAAGGAAGGCTGGGTCTGCCTGAGTTTTTATTGCAGAGGTGAACCCTGCATTTCAAATTAAAGAAAGCATTCAAGGCTGGGGCCCCAGCCTCAGGCAGCCCTCCAAGAGAGGCCAAGCTAAGGAAGGATGCGTGATTGATCCCACCTCTCTTTTCTGGATGTTGGGGAGCGTCCCTGGGGATAACTGAGATTGTTCTAGAGGGCTAGGGAGAGAGATGGTTAGCAGAGCTTTTTATTAGAGCAACTGGTTTGTGACTGTCACATTAAAATGATTCAAGCTGAATGGTATTTAATGATTTATGGGGTGAGGCCACCTGTTCCCACAAAAGCCTGATATTAACATAGCCCAGAGTCATGGGATTTTTACATGGGAAAATAGGAAAGCTTGATATTACTGGGGTTGAGTCTGGGGATTACATGAGGATGTTAAAAGAACCGAGGAGAAGGAGGGGGAGGAGGCATTAGTGAGTCAAGTATTATTCATCAGAAAACGAGCTTGAGTTAAAGAAAAAAAAATACACGAAAACTTTCATTGCAGACTCAAACTGCTCAGGAGATAAGCCTGCGCAGTGTCGCTCACCCGGACTACAGGGCAGTCCACAGCACCTGACCAGCAGGTAGGCCTGCTTTTCCAAGCTTCAGAAATGTATATGCAACTAATAGGCTTTATTTCAGGTAAATAAATTCCCACATACAGTAGGAGGTTTACAGCATGAAACAATTAGCATTTTATTGCTAGTGCATATAATGTCACAGTTGATACAATTTCAGTACAAGTGGAAAAATACACTGTGGCTGACATTGGAAAGCTGCAGTACATTTATAAGTCATATATATTTCTTTACAAATTGCCAGTAGTTTAAGATCATAGAGATTATCTACTGACATTACTATGGCTCCACTTCAAATATATGAATTGACTACAAATATATTCTGAAATACATTTGTTTTCCAAAGAAACATTAAAAAGTGCACAAAAATATATGTAAAAAAAAAAAAAAATGCCTTGCAAATAGTTACCAAAACCACCAGGGCCATCTGTGATCATAAGAATGTATCCAAGTTTTATTTTGTGTCTATTTCTGATTGGAATCTGGAATCCCCACTGTGGCTTCATGGCAAGATTCTGGCTTGTTCATCATCATCATCATTATTATTTTTAATCTCAGATATTGGAAAACTCAGAGCCAATGGAGCCACCATGGAATACATAGGACTTAGGAGCAAATAGAAAAGTCCAATTCCTCAAAGAAAGTTCTCAGATTTAAAATTTCGTTTATAACAATTCTTCAGACTTGACTTTTGTGGGTAAATAGAGGCATGGACTCACATTATCCAGGAGGGTCTGGCTCCATTCTGCAGGAGGCCAAAGCGAAATCTCACAAAGGGCCCAAGTGAGCGGAAAGCAAAGGGAAGAGAGGGAGGGCGCACCCCAAATCATTCCCCTTCCTTCCAATGCAGCATAGGTATATCAGGCTACAGAGGTGAGAAGCAGAAGCCAGAGGCAGAAACATGCTTTTTGGAGGCAAGCAGAGGAGAGCAGAACAGGCTAGGAAAGGGTCTCTGGGCACAGACCCCAGGGACAGCTTCTACAGGAAGCTTCCCTACCCAGGTACAATCACTGAACTGGAAAAAGGAGACAAAGCCAAGCGCCTCCAGCCAAGCCCTGAGCTGCGTGAGACGCGCAAGCAAGGCATCTGTCGAGGAGCGCCCCCTGCAGGACAAGTCCTGCAGCGTTCCTCCCGATCAGCTCGGGAGGACAGTTTCTCTCTAAAGCTCCCCTGAAAAGCCACTGCCTTCAACTGTGCCCAGAGGCCCCGGGGGGAAAAAGAGAAGCTCCAGAGCAAACTGAGTACAGACCTTGAAGTAATCGCTGTTTTTAAAAATGAGGATGGGAATGATGGGAATAATGAGGATGAGGAGGATGAAGCTAACCGGTTAGGGTAATACAATTTCATAGAAAAACCCCAGTTATAAAAGCTCCATTGTGCACTGGCGAGGGCTTGGATGAATATAAACTGCAATATCGTACCATACGCTATGGTGGAGTGTCTTTGTGCTGGCAAACCTCAGCATGACCCCGGTGAGTGCTGTCCCACTGGCCAACCTGGCCATGGTTCAGACCGCCCTCCCCAGCACCGCCCTTTCATCTCCCACGGATGTCAGCATTCCTCGGGGGTCTACTGGAAAGTCCTTTGGGCTGTTGTGCTTACTTGTTTAAAGCTTTCTCCAGGTACTCTTGAATCCACTTTAATTTCGGGTCAATGCACACTTGTCTGTTATTGCTCTTCAGCTTCGCACTGTCAAAACAGAAGGGGAGATGCTATACAGCTGAGTGGGGGGGGGTTGTGGGGGAAGTGGGAAGGCATTGCACGGGCACACCCAGCTTAAGGTTCTCACTGAAGGGCCCAGCAGCTGCCCCTGGTAGCCTCGGGTTTGGAAGCTGGCTGTTTTCTGGGGAAGACCCAGCACTTGAAGTGAATTCAGGTCCACCATCTCAGAGTCAGGGATGTGCTAAGGGTGTTTCCCAGGGGACACAGGGAAGAGATCACAGCGGGGGAGGCATTTGCGCCTCTGGCCCTTGAGGGATAAGCAGGAGTTTGGCCAGGTGAGTTAAAGTAAAGGAGAACGCAAGAACAAAGATGCTAAAGGAGTCAGTGTGCCCAAAGGGTGTGGAGGAAGAGCCACACCGAAGGGGTGGATGGCTGAGACTTCATGGGGAGGTCTCGGCAACTTCTGGGAGGGTGCCAGAAGCAGCCTTAAATTTTTGAAGCATCATCTTGAGAGCATATGCGACAAACTCAAGGGTAGCTCAGGAAGAAGGCTGCAGGGGTCCCGTCAGGGGAGGTGGGATAGTTCAGGTGGGCAAGGAGAAGCTTAGGACGAGTTGTCAGGTGGTTGGCTGAGAGGGTTTACAAGTTCACAGAATGTTCCATGATCTTGGCTTGGTGGACTTGTTAAAGCTGACTCAGTATTCTTCCTCCCATCCCTAGAGCTTCCTAGGGGGGAGACGAATATATCACATTCCCTGGTTATTCTCCATAAAGTCCTGGATGCCAGGTAATTCCAAAACATCCTGAGATTACCTCTCCCCAGCCACTGAATGGTCTCTTGGGAAAACAAATCTCTGCTCGGTGTCCTAGGGACAGGTAAACCTCATCAAGCAGGCTGTCCTTTAGTTGAACTGTCATGCAGAGGAGGGATGTGACTTCAACAGGGGAACACTGAGTGTCCATCTGGGGACAGTCATTTATTTATTTAGTGATCGCCTAGACACAAAAGTTGGAGTTGGCACTGTGGGCCTGCCCTGGCCGGAAAAGAAAGCTGATGAAGAAAAGAATGTCAAAAGCAGCCACTGTCTCACACAAAAGCCTCCAGGGTAGCACAGTTTTTATCCCTGCTACTGAATCCTTATTCCATTTTTAGTGTTGCGTCGTCTGAGGATGTAAACCCCTCCTAGGAGACTCTGAGCCCTCACCCTCCTCGGATGGGGGAGGACAGACTAGCACACAGCACATCTCTGCCAAGTCTGCCATACCCTTAAGTGAGATATTTTCATCTTTCATTTACATGCTTCGGGCTTTTCTTATTTCCCACCTAAATTTAAATGAAATGTCGGCAGCTACCGTTAACACCCAGCAAACCCCAAAACTCTAAAACAAAATGACCTTAGAATGGTGACCTCTAAGCAAGTGATTAAAATTGACTTTCATGCCATCTGGGTCGTACAAACACACACACACAAACACACACACACATATATATATATGTATGTATATATATATATGTATATATAACACACACACATTATCTGAAAAAAAAAAAAAAAAAGGATTAACTCTGGACACCAGAGCCTTGAAACTGACAGGAAGATACAACTCTTGCTAGTTGGAGGCTGACCTCAGTAAAGTCCATGGCTTTACTGTACAGAGGCAGCCCACTGTGCTGCAAGCAGCAGCTTCGAAAGAAGGATTGAGAGACGCTGAGCCTAACAGGGTCCCGCGAACAAAAGTAGCCTTTGAAACTCATGTCTGATGGCGTATCAAGAGTCCTCATGGTGGTTCCAGCTGCCACTAATTATTCCAAGTCAAAGGCTCATTTTATCGTGCTCATCTTTGGGGGCTGATGGCTAAGACTTACACAATCTGAAGGGCACAGTTTGGAGTGTTGAGGATTTTCAGGTGTTTGATGTTGGCTCTGGCGACATGGCTCTCGAAGAACCGGCATGGGCATCTGTAGCTCAGGCTGACGGGTTTACCTGGGGGAGGTGTGGAGAGAGAACAAGGCCATTCATTACGCTGTCCGGTGTGGGGGTTAGGGGGATAAGATGGTGGCCTGCTGATGGTGAAGAATCGGGGACAATGCCAGGAATGGCTACAGAAGCATTCTTGCAAATGTCATCTTCTCTGTCAGAGAGCACAGTGAGGTTTTACTGGCTCGGCTTCTAAGGGAACACAAGAACCTGGGGAACATGGAGGAGGTTGTAGGCCCTCTCTTCCCTCTGGTGCAGGCCTTCAGTGAGGGGTAGGGAGGGCTACCCTCTACCACCTGGAGTTTTCTCTCCTCCCACTCACCCTAAGCCCTGGAAATCACAAAGGACTCCAGAGGGGAGGCCCTGGATTTACCTTCCATCTAGCTTTTCCCAAAAGCTGGCGTCAAATGTGGCATTTACCCTCAGTACCTGTACGCTTAGGCCTCCTGGATCCGATTACTAGTTTTGTTTGCCAATTCACCAATTTGCAAAATGCCATAATTGACACTCATTAGTGTAAATTAGCAAGGGGCTCCTTTAGAACCCCTCTTAAGACCCACACTTTAAGTCTGGAATTGCAAGTCCCCGAGGTCTGGATTTGTAGCTGCTCCCCCAACAAGATTTTTAGCCTAGCTCTACATAATATCTTTTCACCAGAGTTTAAAAGCGTGGCTGAGAATAGTTAATCCCGGGATTTTAAGTGCGCTTACTCAGAGTTCCAGGGGACTTCTGAGTGTTCTGAAGTTCTGCACCTTTGGGAAGCAGTTGCAGAAAGTGGGTGAAATCTGGTATAGGATCGGCTTCTCTTTCTCTACAGGTGTCATTTAGCTGAGGGATGGTTGTGGCCTAGGAAGGCCAGTGAGTGTAGACACTAAAGCATAGGAAAAGCAGACTTCATGTACAGACCAAAGTCCAGACCAGCTCTGCTGCCACTCTGGACTTGGGACCTAGAGAGTTTGGCTTAGGGTGCCAGAGCGCATCCCTCTCTGTTTCTCATGAGAAGCCTCCTGCCCCTGGGTTTAACCCGGGAAGCTCCAGGTGTCTGATGAGTTGGGGCAGCTGAAGGGAAAAGACAGGAACCACAGCAAGGTTAGCCGCACTGCAACTCGAGGCCCGTGCAGGACCAGCGGGCACACAGGTGCTAGGAGTAAGGAAAGAAATTGATGTGGGCAGTGCAATGGGTCTTCCAAGGAGAACCGGTGTGCTCCAGACACTTGACGGCAGAGAGGTCAGCAATCTTCCTAGGGTCGTAATCTGTCTGAGGGTCAGGCACCCCATTTGCTCTGGACAGTCTGCCCTCCAGCCTTGAGGACCTGGCTTCCTGCATTCTTGCCTCATACAAAATTTCCCAGAAGGCAGTCCTGTTGGCCAGAGCTTGTTACCCTTGCCACTTCACCATCTCCTTCCGTTATTAACGCCCAAATCAGCACGCTCCGTGACAGGGTAATGGGGGCCAGTGGGAAGCTGCAACCTCCCAGGCGGTCTCAGTAACATTTTTTTTTCCCTTTTCAGATCAGCAACTCGCTATGCTTTTGAAGAACATTTCCCTCGGACTAGGCAAGTCCAGCCTCTCCAAACACACTCAGCGAACTACAGGTTCCATTAAGACCGGTATCCCAACCCAAACCAACGCCCTGGTGCACTTGGACAGCATGCAGCCCCCGACGGTCCCTCACTTCTCTCCAGGAAACACCGCAGCCAAGGAAGGCGGGGGCCCGAATGGTGGGGTTTTGTTTTGTGTGTTCAGAGGCAATGGTTTGTTTTGTTTTGCAGCTGCGGTGTCCTGTAACAGTGCAGAGAGTTTTCTCCTCGGTGTCAAAAAAAAAAAAAAAAGGAAAACAAAAATGAAAGCCCTTTCCCAGTGAAAGGGGACACCACCCTGGGTCTGGGAGACTGAACTCCGCCGCAGCTCCCACTCCGGGCCGCAGGGCTCCGGGGCTGGCTACAAAAGCGCCCGTCTGCAGGTGTGTTGGGGGTTTGGGGAGAGGTGTTGCATGGCCTGGGTGACTACTGCGCCTTTGTCTAGTGACCCCGGGAAGAAGAAACGGGCAGCTAAGAGACGCGTGCTCAGGTCCGCGTCGCCACGGACCAACGAACCGTGCAGAAGCGCCTCCGGGGCTGCAGGCGCGAGTTCAAGAGCTGCGCTGCGCCCATCCCAGAGTCCCTCGAGGGTGCTCTAAGAGGACCAGCCACGCTCGGAGGGGACGCAACACAGTTGCACCATACCCATGGCCAAGCCGAGCACTTTTTGCTCCTTGATGGGCTGTTAAAGAGTTCGCTTACACTCGAAACTGATCTCCGATACAGTACACTCCCGGACCGCGCTGCCTTTTGCCTCTGGAAACATCTGGGCGCCGGTGGCCACTAGCTGAGCGCAGCTGGCGCGCTCCGGGGGCCCCAGCCCGGGACACCGCCGCCCACGCTGCCCTTGCACCCCAGCCCCACGCTTGCCCAACAATCCTGCGCGTCCTCCCCTGCAGCCCTCCCCAGGCTCTGCGGCCGCGCTTCCCAGAGCCCCAAACAACCCGTGCAACGCGCGAAAGGGCACCCGGAGGTGCCTCAAGTTCGACTGCCATGAACCGCGCCGAAGAGGCTTCTTCCTCCGGGACTCGGGCGCCGGCGGGGGAACCGAGCTGAGAGCCTCTCCCGGGCCCCGGGCGGGGATGGCACTCACCGTCGCTGATGCAGAGCGCGGCCAGCACCAGGGCCAGCACGGCCACGACCTTGGCGTCCATGGCGTGGGCGGGAGGGCGCGCCGGAGGCGGCTGCGGGGCTGGACGGCAGGAGGGCACCGAGGTGGAGCGAGAGTGAAAGTGCGGCCGCGGGAGTCGCGCGCCGGGCGCTTTAGAGGCGGGAGGCGGGCGGGCGGGGCGGGGCGGCGCTGGTCGAGGGGCGGGCCCGGAGGGTGGCGGGGGTCTCTGACGCGCGTCCCCCTACGGAGCGGCCGCTCCCTCCCTCCTCCCCCTCCCTCCTCTCCCTGGCGCCCTCAGTGTCCCCAGCCCCGCTGGGAGCCGAGACCTTTGATCTTCCCACTATCCAACCTGGGCCGGCTCCCTGGACCTGAATTACAAAGAGGCTGGGCCCTAGGGCTTAAACGTTCCCATCTTGCAGATTTGAGACCTTAAGGGCTCGTGGCTGTTTAAGGCCAAAGAGCTGAGATGAGGACCGGTGAGACCCAACAGTCCGTCCCAGGCGCAAGGGGCTGATGCGCCGCGTCTAAAAGCTGCCAGCGAACCCCATCTTTGGGGTCAGGAGTCAAGCTGACCCACCTCACGCCCGGGCTCTCCGGGCCGCAGCGGACAGCTAGGCTTGGGGGCAATACGATCAGTCTACGGTAGTGATCCTCCCAGACGAAGTATCACTGCCCTAACCCACTGGGAAGTTGCCTGCTAACGCAGGGCCGCGCTGCTCTGCAAAAGAGGCCAAGCGGGTCTCTCAGAGTCGCTTAGTACCGAGCATTTTCTTTGCCACCTCCCGTCTGTTCTGTAGGCTGGGGGCGCGGGGGGGGGGGGAATCACAGCTCTCACCCCGCCGAGTGGAAACGCTGGAGAAATGCCCGAGAGTCTCACTCCTGCGAAACGCCGCGACTCCCTGTGCTTGGTTTTCGTGGGTGTTCGGTGAAGGAAAGCTAGAGGTTTTTAAACTTCGGTGTTCCCAGCCTTTCCCAAAAATAAAGTCTAGTGTTCTCCAAAGGAAGAAAGAACTCCCCACCGTCCTGCTCCCCCAAACCAGTGCTTCCGAAGGTGGTCACTGGTGTCTTTACAAATACATCATTGGGGTTCAGCCCTGTGGGTGGGCTGTTGTGCTCCACGCAGATCAGCCGAAACAACCCCCACCCGGGAGGACAGGAGAACAGGGGTGGGAAGACAAGGGGGAGGGGGCGAACCCCAGCCCGGAGGGCGAGAAGCTGAGGGCAGCGTCCCTTGGACCTTCCTCGGCCACAGGCAGTAACGACCATGCTGTCACCAATTTTCCCACTTGGCCCATTAGTGATTTGGATTCTGTTACCTAATCCACCCAATGGGTGCAGAAGGGAGATTTGCCTCTGTCTCGGGGGCATCTGGGGGTCATGTTTTTGAAGGCGTGACCAGGACCTCTGGACCTGGGGCTCCACCTAGGGACTAAAGAACGGAGGCAGGGGTCAAGAGGAAAGTGTTCCAGCTATGAGTGTCTTAAGCAACTCCGCCGAGCACTTTGCACTCATTCATTCGTCAGGCGCACTGTGGGGACCAAACTTCAAATCAGGAACCGCTCCGACCTGGTCCCTGCGTTTAAAAAGTAACATTCTAGAAAAGGCAGTCATCCATTTCCACCGGCTTTTGCTTTGTCATGAGTTGGGCGGTCAGGGTGCTAGGCTCTGAACTTTCTGGACCTGCTGTAGAGGATGGTCGGCAGAGGCTGGGCTCCGGCGCCCTCTGGTGGCCATATTTCCCCCACTCCCGAAATCCGAGAGGCAATGTTCAGACATACGGGGTTCCTGAGAGAACATATATAAATAGCCAGTTGCTCTTGGCCAGACACTACTTTGAATACAAAAACTCGTCCTGGTGCTCCTCCCGTCCAGGGCATCTCGGAGGCAAGGAGAACCTCTCCAAAGCAGGTGTCCAGGTCTCTTGCAACTTGGTGTTTGCTACAAAATCAGGGCTCACACACAGCCCAGGAGTGAGAATAGGGGGAGGGGTGTCCGGTGCAGGCTAAGAGCTAGGCAGAGGCCAGCAAGGGCTCTGGCAGACACATACTAAGGTCCCAGAAGCTAGTGTGGGTCACGTCTGTGCCCTACGTTCATTTATTAAAACGCTTTCGGTAGGTCTTCCTACTGTGTGCTAGGCATGAGCTAAGAGTTGGAAATACTTAAAAGAAAAAAAAGGAGTCCTAGGGTGAGGAAGGAAGGGGGCTTGAGCAGCACTGAAGCCAGCGATCAAGCATACATCATGTAAAATGCTCTGTGGAGACGCAGCAGTGAAGGCAAGAGCTTGGGGTTTTAAATAGCGTGGTCAACGACCTGGATTTTAGATTGTTCTTTTTTAATCTCTAAAAGTTTAGAGATTGATTTTGCTTAGCCAAACAAGTGTCTCCCAAATGTGAGGCTATCCTGCTTGTGCTGTCGTCTCTACCCAGTTCCGCCCATGTCCCCTCGCTGTGGTCAGGCTTCCCACGAAGGCCCCAAATCAACTCACCATCTCTGTGGAAAATGTCTGCAGCTCTCCTCCGCACAGCACAGAATGGGCGGCTGTTTCACTAAATTCCCGCTTGCAATGTGTGTAACTGGCAGGATAGCTTCAGCTGACTATTTCTGAAAGCAGTATATCGTTACGGTCTTTTTAAAAAATAGGTTCTGTTAACAGTGACAGTGCACAGCCAAAAAATTGCATCCTGACACTTATTTGCCAACGTGTAATGAACTTCGGGTATAGTCACCTTCTTGTTAGTCTTGTCCCCGCCTTTTTCTCGCTTCCTCCTCCTTCTTCCACATCTCTTTTAGTTTCGTATCCCCCGTTTTCTTCTTTTCTTTAGATTCCACATACAAGAAAAAAATGCTTTATTTTATGAGACTGAACATACATTTCCTTGCAAATGACATAATTTCACCCATCTTTCAAGACTGAGTACAACTCCATTGTCCATATAGATCACACTTTCCCATTCACCTGTTGGTGGCACCTAGGCGATTTCCATAATTTGGTGGTGCAAATATTACCATAAGAGAGAATGATCACAGGAGACACTATTTTTAGATGTAGGCTTATATTTTTTTAAGTAATAAAAAAAAAAAAGACTGATATAACACTTCAAATATTGCTCAAGATTGATTTTTTAATGTATGATTTTAATTTTAAAAAGTGAATAGAGTTATGCTAACATATGACAAAGTAATCTAGGTAGTTGGGGGGGGCATCAAATCTTGAAAATAATGCAAGAGCCCCAAAGTTTCATAATGCGCAGTGTCTCAGGCAGGCTCTCCTTTTAAAGTGAACTTTTTGGCTTCAGAGTGGTGAAACATCAAATCAGAAAGAAAGTGGTCTCCCTCTTCTCTCTCGGACCAGGGTGTGCAGAAGAAGGTGAATTCCAACTGTACTTCAGGTTCCTCCTCCATGCAGGTCTCACGAGGGGGGGGAGGGCTCTGTCAGCAGACAGAAGCTCGCTCAGCTCTGACATCCCCTACAGCGCCCAGGAGCAAATGGCCTGCTCCTACAGCAGTGAAGCTGAAGAAAGCACATGCCCACAGCCTTGCTGCTTGAACCACTTGTGTGCTACCCGTCGAAGTTGGTGCTGGGTGGTTTTACCAAGTGTCAAAAACGCTTGCCCCGGAGAAGCTCTTTCGGAAGATATTCAACGGTTCTGGGTCTGTAGGACTTCACCTTATCAGTTCTGGGTCTATCACATTTGGCTTTTTACCAAGATCATGCTTTCAGTAAAAACTGTCCCACCTCAGCTCCAAAGACAAGGAACCTGGACCAACACGGCAGAACCATCCATCAGTGGTGGTGGAGGGGACTAGCACAAGTGCCTGTGACCATCAGCAAGTCACAGATGTATGTTTAGAGACACAAGTCATTTCTGTGACAGCTGTCTAGGAGGTCTCATGAAGGTTTAGAGTGAGTTCTAAGGCTTAGCATGTGCTGAGCTGGCCATATTTTCCTTGCCTGGATCCCAAACTGAAGTTTTTTAAAAAATCTCCTATCACAGGGTTGGGGAAGGATCCCAGCAAATCTGAGCCACATAACAGTGGATTTGGGATACCTACACAGGCAGGGCTACATGCATGGGGAGCATGTGCGAACATAAAACCATGATGTCTAACATGGGCCTGCTCAGAGTAGCCAGACACCGAAAGGCACGGGTGTTTCCCAGAGCACAGGAGAAGAGCCTCCCAGATTTAATGTTCTCTGGAAGACCCGAGGCCCTCAGGGCCCAGGCCTGAGACTAAGCCACACTAGCTGCCAAGCGTGGAGAGTCAGGTCTGGATTTGTCCCTCCCCTCCAGGCCTAGCCATCTTCACTTCAGCTACACTTCCTTTTGGCAGACAGAGCTCGGTAGCTACGGTACCACGGAAGGCTCTAAGCTGGAATACAGCAGTTGCACCTCATCAGAGGCCTGGCTTTCGGTGGCTTCAGGCACCTACAATCAACCCATGCTCTGAAAATACTCCGTGGAAGATCCCAGAAATCAATAATTTCGTGTTCTAAATTGTATAAATGTGATAAAAAATATCTCTCCCCCTGTCCCATCATACCCCAGACACAAATCATCACTCTGCTCAGCATATTCACAGAGTATGCACGACTGACTTGTTAGTGTCTTAATGCTATCTCAGTTACTGACCTTGAAAGCCATCGCCTTTCCAGGGCTTGGTATTATGTGTGGTTTCAAATATCCATGGGAGTTTTCAGAACGCACTCACCTCTACCGTGTTTACCACGTTCTGCCAACCACAAACCTCAATGATGGATGGCAGGAGCTTGGGAGTAGGTACGGCACCGAGTCACTCAGCACCCTGCCCTATCTCCCTTGTGCGCTCACACCTGCCCTGTGAGATTGGTTCACCGGCCAACTTGAGAAGTGAGATCCCTTGTATATGTCTCTGAAGACCTGGGATTTAAATACAATTTAAAAGGGGGCTGTCTTGGCGAAGGGTGAGAATAAATTTGCTTCGTAGAAACTCAAGACCTCTTTGAATTTCAGAGAAAATACATTTAAATATAAGTTCCACGTGTTTCATATTTTTTATATAGAAAAGAATCATTTGTCGTTTGTCTGAGCTGCAAGCTTACCTATGTATTTTGTGGTTTGATGGTGGGTTTGACAGCCCTACTTCAGGATCTATACTTTAAGTGAATGCCCCCTTCCCCATACACATACACCATGGGCTTTCTGCCCATTCAAACCATGTGCACAGAAAGAAGTGGAGAAGCATATTCTTCAATCACACACTCTCTCACTGAGGAGATATCTCGAGTTTTATCAAGACAGGGATGCTAGATGGTAGTGTGTTGATGCCACAGGAGAATGATCTTTCTCTGCTCCTTTTCTGCAGTTCAAGCAGACAACTTGTCTCAGCCCTGATTCTTCTCCTGGGCATCACCAGTGCCCTCCTCTAGCAGAGATCCACACAGTGCAGGCACAGGCACCCTTTCTGATGTAGGGTGCATGGGCTGATTGTGGGGAAGGTAAAAGTGATGCCCCAGAAAACAGCAGCACGTGAACAGTATTCCGGTTGAAAGCCAGGAAAGGCGACAAGAGTTGTGGGAGCTGTGGAGGACTAAATCTGATCCCTGCACAGCTAGTCACTCCCCAGCCCCACGTCAGATAAGCCAGAATTCTATCCTTGCTTGCTGTTCTTGTTTAGAGAGGTATCTTGTTCTCTGTTCTCTGCCACTTTGGCTGGATATCTGGAGCCTGAGGTACACAGACTCCCCAGAGAACCTTTCAAGGCCAAGTTTGAAGATAAGTACCACTAAGAGCTTGGCCAAGAAGATAGTAGTAGAAGATGGGCTCTTGTGAAAAGGACTGTTAGCACCTCTGAAGTATCTTCTTAATCATTCACCTACCTGGTCATTTGTCTCAGTTTTGTTTCTTTTTGATGCGACAAAACACTCCAAAACAAAACAAAAATCAACTTAAAGGAGTACTAGTCAGTTTGGCTCAAAGTTCCAGGTTAGAGTCTGTCACAGCGGGTAGTCTCAGCAGCAGTGGCTTGAGAGAAGTGGTCAGTCATATTATATCCAGAGTGAAGGACAGAGAGCAGCAAGTTAAGGCATGTGTGTCCAGCTTTCTCTCTTCCTTTCTTTTACTCCAGGGCTCAGCCCATTAAATGGCACTTCTAAAATTCAGAATGGGTCCTCTCATCCCAATCAAAACCCAATCCCAACACTCTCCCACAGGCATACTCATAATATGTCATCTAGACAGTTCCATTAGACTCCCTTTTCAGGTGCTTTTAGACTGTTAAATTGACAACAGTAACTTGCAAACCATCTAGCTATCCATTCCCATGCATATCTATCACCTGTCAATCTCCTTTTACTCACCCATACACCTACCCATTTATCACCTTTCTTATACATCATTTCTTTATTCATCTATACAAAAATACCTTTATCTTTTTATCCCTTCATCAATCTCTACCACCATCCATGCATCTGTTTATCTATCCCTCACCCATCCATCCTTTCATCCATTATACTCATTCATATCCAACCAACAATTCTATCTAAATTTCCATCTCCAGCTCTTTGCTACTATCCATCTATCCATCTATCCATCCACTCATCATCATTATCTATCTATCTATCTATCTATCTATCTATCTATCTATCTATCTAATCTGATTCTTTCTCTCTAACCATGCCATACCAGTGAATTCAAGTTGTTCTAAACTTAGAAGGCTTTCTCCATGAAGAAGATACATGTCTTCTGCAACTTGGACCAAAAGAAAAAAAAAAAAAAAAAACAGGTCAGGGGCTCTAAACATGAAGGTCATGTAGCAAGCCTTAGTTTTGTGCAGATCAAAACATTCACCTTTCATTTTGCTCAAAAACTAGTCCTCTCTGAAAGATAGCAAAGAAGGCTAGGGATACCCACCCAGTTGAGAGGGACAGCTTTTGAATATGTCTCTTTCTCTGGGTCCACCCAGGAGTTTTCTCCATAAGTTAAAAATAAATAGAGAAAAAAGGAAAGAAACAAACCTTTGCTTCTCTGTTTACCCCTCTGCATTTAATGAACAGTTGTTAACATGACTGAAACCATCTGATGATTTTTACCAAATGGAAAAATCTCCCTACAGGGGCAATAAAATAAATATTCAGGACAGAGAAAGGCGGTCGTAAAAGGCATTACCCGATTGTAAACAGAGGCGGGTTGTGGTGATCTATTACCCCTGCCTTGGCAGCTTTCAACAGTTCTGGGATTCCAGGAGGGGATCTGACCCAAGGCAATATTTACTTCTGTGGCTTTTTCGGCAGGTCATTGTGGGTATAATTCTGTCGACCAGTTGACTGGGGTTGAGGTTTTGAGCAGGGAGCCGGAGCCCCAAGCACTCATAACTCAGGAAGAGTAAGGCACCCTTCCCAGGGTGTGCCAAGAAAAGCACATGGTACTGTCCTGGCTGTCAAGGTGAGGGTCCCTCACAACCACGCCATTGTCAATGAGATATACAGCCTGTTTGTACTTGGGCCTCCGGTCCTGATGGTTGACACATCTGTTGGCTGTATTTCAGCCTAGGAGCCCAGCTGCAGTTGGCAGTTCAAATGCACGATCATTTCATACACGTTCACGCACAGTCTTAAGGACCTTGAAGTCTTAAGGGAGTGAAGTTTAAACTCACAAGAACAAGAATTCCTCCCCTCAAGGACCAAGCAGTAAACTGATCCTTGAAGTGGCCACCGTTAGTAGCATCCCCCGTGAAAGCTTCAGTGCGTCCAAATGTTGAACAGAGCAAAACGAGCATACAGGTGGACCACACAGCACTGCATGCAGGAGCAACATGCTTTACGCCATTTTCCGACGCAGCGCTTGGGCTCAGAGTGGAAGTCATGTCTCAGGGCAGGGTGAGTCAGGCTTGTAGTCCTGACTGTGGTCTTGGCTACTAGTGCTGACTTTAAGACCTTCTTCTCTTGGGCCAGCTTGTTACTGAGCCTGACCCAGTGATGGAACGGGAGAACTGACTTCTGAAAGGCATCTTCTCGTACCCTGGGACCCATGTACGTGTACACACATAAATAAGGAAAACACGGCTTAATTTTGTTTAAAGTTCCTTCCTGTTGCCTGACCTTGCTGTTGAAATGCTTGGTCACTGGTGGCTTTGGGCACAGAAGAGTAGACACTTGCTGACGCTACCGTCCACTTCAGGGTGCCCTCGTTGGTGTGGCTATTGCTCAGTGCATCACAGCCAGGCCCTGCTCGATGGTTAAGCGGGCCGTCTAGCAACCTTGCAGAACAGCTGACTAAGAAGGGCAAAACAAGCCTGATGTCTCCTCAGTCTGTTGAACAGTTGCCCATGGGGTCTGTAGTACATAACAGCCCGAGAGGGCTGAGACTGAAGCTTGGGACAGCTTGAGTGGGTCATGGCACCAGCTCCCATTGTTCTTTGACAGCCTGGGCCTTTCTGGAGCCTTCTGGGCCCCGCTGGCTAGGCTTCTGAAGACTGAGTCCCTCACTCCTGACCTTGCAGACCTGAGAAGCTGCAAATGCCAGTCACGGGCTCTTAGAGTGTGATGATTCCTGGAGAGTTACAGAAGCTGGAGGTGGGGTCGGGGTCTTTTGTTCTTCCCTGAGGTGGCACCATAAGCTCTCCGTGTTCTGCAGAAGCGTGGGGACATCTCTCCCTGTTTACCAGTTCCCAATTCACAGCTGACGCGTGAAGCAGCTCTTCGGTGCATCCACCTCTCCTAGGGCTGTGTGGTGAGGGTAAGCGCTCAACTCCATCTGCACATGAGAAATCCTGGAACTCAAGATCAGAGCCGAGGGTGGCTACCTGAGGAGGGAGGAGCAGGGGAGCGAATGGGGTATCATCTCATCTCTTGGGTGTGTGGTCTCTGAAGGCTGATGTGTGGCTGGAGGGCTGTGGGTAGTCAAAGCTTCCGCCATATCCTCCAACATATCTGACCTTGGTGTGTTAGTCAGCTTCTTGTGGCTGTAACAAATACCGGAGATAATTGCCTTTTAAAGAAAAAGAAAACAAAACAAACAAACAAAGGAAACCCTTGGGGCTGCGAGATGGCTCAGTGATTAAAAGCACCTGCTGCTCCTACAGAGAACGCAAGTTTAGTTCCCAAAACGCAGGTCAGGTGCCTCACAATTACCTGTAACGCAAGCTCCAGAGAAATCGACCCTCTGCCCTCCATGGGTTTCTGGCACACATTTGCACACACATATATACATAAGCACACACAAGTACACACACACACACACACACACACACACACACACACACACACACATACAATTTTAAATATGTTTTTCTTAAAGAAACAACTCCTTTATTTTGACTCAGTTTTGAAAGTTTCCGTTTATGAGCTTGCTCCTCCTATCATATTGGAGGGACTCTCCCTGTCATTTTTGAGATAACCCCCCCAGTCATTTTAAGGTGCTTCCTGACATTTTTGAGGTGCCTCCCCAAGAGGCAGTGCATGATGGCAGGCGATGCCTAGTAGAGAAAGCTGTGTAGGTGGAAAGAAAAAGAGAGGAAAGTAGTCCCACAATTCCCTTTGGTGATTCACTAGCAAATGCCAGAAGACCTCTCCCTGGACCTTACTTCCCTGTAGCCCTTCCTGGGACGTGAGAATTTATACATGGAATTTTAGGGAGACATTTAAGAGGCACACTATAGCCAGCTGTAGGACACTGGTTGAAAATGACTCCCTTCCAGTAGCCCCTATGAGCTCCTGCAGGCTTCCAGAGGACCTGTGACCCACTAAGCCTTCATACAGGGTCTCCTGGGGCAGTTGTCCCAACCACAAGATCCTAGCCTGAGTCTCAGGGAAAAGCAGCCTGCCTGAGGTCCAGGAACACTTTGTCCATGGTCAGAACTCTACTAGTGTTGGAGAAGGGGAAGAACAGGCAGAAGAAAGGAGAAATGGCAGCCTGGAGAGACACACGGAGGAGCCTGGGATGTACATCCAGCCCTGGTCCTTAGGGAGAAGAGGCTGCAGGAGCATACTTCTGTCCCTCAATACCAGCCAGGGAGGGCAAGGCTGGGCTGGCCTTGGGGTGGGATGCCACCTGCTTCTTCCTCTCTCCCAGGCTGTAGAAGTGAAGCTCTCCTCTTGCTTCCCTCTACCTAGCCAGGCCAGGTGTGTGCTCGCCCTAGAACCACATCTGAGGCCAGGAGGTAGAGTGGGCTGTGAACAGCTGGACCAATTCGTGGAATGACGGAGGACCGGAGGAGAGAAAGGAGCTTGTTTATTCAGGCGGAAATGCTTCATGTGTGCAGAATTTGACCTCCATTTCCAGGGTGCCAGATGGTAGAAGTGTTTAGTTTTCAGATGAGAGGAAGGAAGAAAAAAAAAATTGGATGGAAAACTAATGGTCAGGCTTCACAGTGGCCTGCTTCTCAACTGAGTCTTGGAGCGATAGTGTTTCTATCCAGCAGGAATTTCCAATGTGTCTAGAGGGGACAGGGAAGAGCCTGTTCCTCCTAGCCTGGACTGGGCAGCAGTATCCTGGTTGGACCAGACAGATGTTTGGTGGATGCTAAGTCCAGTTTAGAAGAGTGCAAGGGAGAAAGAGGTACATTAAAAAATCACGGTCAACCCAAATTTCTACTCTTAAGGCTCAGGCCCAGAGGATAAAGTCTGTGTGGCCTATGGCTACAGATCAGGGTTATTTCAAGTTCATTATGGGTGTGGGCCTGGCTTTTTCTACTCTTGGCAGGTTGGTTTTAGGAAAGACTGTCTTAAGCCAAGCCAGTCAGCATCCTGGCTCTGGGCTATGTATTTTTTTCCCATTGGGTCTCCATTTCTACCAAGTCATAAATGCAATGTCTTTAGTCCAAGAAATGAGCACCAGGGCCTCTTGCTTTATGTCTGTGTGCCCTGGACATATAGGACTGCCCCCAGAGGCTGCCAGGGTCCTTACCTCCCCAACTCCCTTTCTAAGGTGAGTGTCTTAGTCACCGTTCTATTGCTGTGAAGAGACACCAAGACAACTCTTAAAAAAAGAAAGCATTTAATGAGGAGCATGTTTACAGTTTCAGAGCATTAGTCCATTAAAAGTCATGGCAGGGAGCATGGCAGGAATTACATCCAGAGACACAGAGAGAGAGAGAGACAGAGAGACAAAGACAGAGACAGAGACAGAGTTTGGGCTCTTGAAAGCTCAAAGTCTACCTCTGGTAACACATTTTCCTCAACAAGACCATTCTAATCCTATCAGAGTGCCACTCTCTTGATGACTAAGCATTCAAGTATATGAGCCTAAGGGACCATTCTTATTCAAACCACCACAGTGCATGTATACCTTTTACAGGAGTGTCCTGGAATATTTGTCCTTCCTGTCTAAAGGGTTCTATGGATGTATCTTGAATGTTTCCCTAAAGTCCATATATTAAGGGGCTGATCTCCAAAGTGGTACCTGGGGGTGGGGGTACGGAACCTCTAGATGGAAGGGCCTACTGGGGACACATTAGATCACTGAGGTGACTGGAGAGCTGTTGAGAACGTGGTCACTCCTCCTCTTCTCTTTGTTTGGCAGGTGAGTGAAGTCTTTTTCTACTATAATACCCTCTGTTATCACAGACCCAAGGCTACAGGACCAGTTGTCCATGAATTGAAACCTCTGAGACCATGGACCAAATAAACCCTTTCTCCTTATAAATTGTCATGAGTGGGGCTGGAGAGATGGCTCAGAGGTTGGGAGCACTGGCTACGCTTCCTGAGGTTCTGAGTTCAATTCCCAGTAACCACATGGTGGCTCAACACCATCTGTAATGAGATCTGATGCCCCCTTCTGGGGTGCAGGCATTGTATACCTAACACATAAATAAATCTCCAAAAAAATAAGTTGTCGTGAACATTTTGTCACAGTGACAAACGTTGATGAACACATGAAGTGAACAGTTCTGGTGACAACACATCCAATACAGCTTTTGTGCAAAGGTCCAGATGCATATCTGAAGTCCTCAGAATCCTTCCCTGCCACCATGTGCAGAAGGGGAGCCCATACCAGGGCAGAGGTGCACATGTCATCACACCTCCTTGTGACAGGGAAGGCAGCCAGGGTCAGGAACTTCATCAATAGTAAGCGGAAAGGGCAAATTTTGGCTTTACCAGGAACTACCACTCCTGGCTTCCCCATTTCTTCCAGCTGCCTGCACACTGTCAGGCAGGACAGAAGAGGCCTCTTGGTTCGAGTGGCTGCCTCACAGGCCTGTATAGCCCCAGGATCTGGCATTACACCAACATGTGAGTGCTCCCCTTAACCAGGCTGTAGGGGAAGCAGCTAGAAGGTGCTTTCTCAACTTGGAAGGATCGATGAAGGAGGGTTGTTTCTTTCAGTTAAATGTCAGAGGCTAAAGGGTTTTAAAGGTAGACTTGAAGTGGATGGAGGGAGACATTTGGAGAGCAGAAGAATGAGGATGAAGCCTGTTGTGTCCAAGATGACATGTTTGGGGAGAGCAAGAGAAGCAACCATAAGGTCAAATAGAGAATAGGCTGTCACAGAGTGCTCAGACCAGAGAACAAGGAGGTACTCTTCAGGCCTGAGGTTTCACCGTTCCTCTGATCTGAACGAGACCTAAGGAGTACCCAAGGCTGTCCAGTCTGTTCTTGCATGTCTGGTCCATTTAGGCCATGCTGTCACCGGCTTCAGTGATGAGGGTAACCCCCAAACCACTGTCAACTTTATTCTGCTCAAGCCACTCAGTAAGAGCTGTGATTGCCTGTGTGTGGTGGGCTTGGCTCCTTTCATTTTTTATTTTTATATTAATTACAGTTTATTCGCTTTGTATCCCAGCTGTAGCTCCCTCCCTCATTCCCTCCCAATCCCAGCCTCCCTCCCTCTTCTCCCCCTATGCCCCCCTCCAAGTCCACCGATAGGGGAGGCCCTCCTCCCCTTCCATCTGACCCTAGCTTATCAGGGTGGGCTGCATTGTCCTCCTCTGTGGCCTAACAAGGCTGGTCCCCCCTCAGAGGGAGGTGGTCAAAGAGCTTGGCTCCTTTCTTATCCAAGTTGTCCTCATGGATAGCGTAAGTGCCCTGTAAGCTATCACTCCTGGTAGCTAGACCTTAATGCCATCCTGCTCCTCTTCCCAGATACCCTTCCCATCTCATCATTCCATCAACTGAACCTGGAGAAGATATCCAGGATGGCCCAAGATGGGTGCTGGTGGACTGCATCTGGGAAGGTGGTTTAATTCTGAAGTGACTAGGCAAACTCTTCAACCTTCAAGCCTTGAGAGTGGCCAGCTGAGATCAGTTTTAACATGTGGCATGTTAATTTGTAATGTTTTCTGGGTCACTCAGCGAGAAGGGAGAGAGGAAGCAGGATTAGGCAGAAGGGACCTTGGTCTGTGACAGCCTTGAGAACTGTTCTAGCTGGCCCTGAGGGGGCTCCAGCTCCTAAGAAGTGGGACTTTTCTACACCCACCCTGACAGGTTGCTGGCTGCTGCTGCCCAGCCAAGGTGAGTGACCACAGGCAAGGTTCATTCAGATGGAAGGCCATCTCTGAAAGAACACCCGACACTGGCTTCAACGTGGTTGCCATCTAGAGGCATACCCAGCATTTTGGAGAAACTGATCTTTGAGGTCCGTAGAAACCCTGGTGAGCATCCAGCCTTTTCCGCTCATCTCTCCTTTGCCTTGCCAGATCACGCCTCAACAGGGCTCTGTGTTAGCAGAGGTCTCCAGTGAGTGAAGGCGCTAGAGCATTTGGAAGAGTTCTTGCATATAATAGGCTCACATGTGGAGCTGGCTCCCTTGGTCAGGCTGTGTGGACAGGGCTTTGGTGACTTCTCGGGGCGTTCAATGAAATTCTGCTGGACAGTGTGGATTGGCCAGGCTTAAGTGATTTTCTTTTTTTCTTTTTTCTTTCTTTCTTTCTTTTTTTTTTTTTTTGAGAAACTTTTATCATGGAAACAGCAATAAAAATTCCACCAGCTTGCTGGAGCAGAGTGTCTACAAACCTTTTGCAAGGCGTTTTGTATTAGCCAAACATTTTTACAGTCAGAAGTGACTAAAACGCAACCGAATTAACTCAGGCCATGGTTGAGGAGGAATTTATTAGTTCTCATAAACAGACCAGAGGAGGGAAGGCTGGGGAGGGTGGGCTGGCCTCGGGGGAGTCCAGATCACCCACTCCTCCATCCATGGACCATGCAAGGGAAGGAGGAGAGCTGGTGGGAGCATCCAGAGGGATTGCCCACTGCCATCCTTCTGGGGCTCAGTAGGCCTGGGTGGTGAGAGCCTGCCTTAGTCCCAGTGGGAGGGGGGTCCTTGCTCCCCTCCCCTACTGTAGCTGCTGGATTGAGACATGATTGGTCACTGATAAATGTTAGACAATTCCGCAGAAGCAAGGACAGTAATCCCAGGCTATGACATAGTTCTGCTGGATCCCTGTCTGGTTGGTTCCTCCTCTGTTTTGTCGCCAGGCTGGTCTCTCCAAGAAAGAGTCTTACAGGAAGAAAGGAAGGAGTCAGTGGCATTTCTCTAGACCCTGTCATTTGGGCTCCTTCTCAAGTTGAATCCTTTCTATTCAGAAAGCACTTTAAAGTAAAATTCTCAAGTGTTACAAAAAAAAATTTTTTTTGAAAGACCAGGTTTCTTGAGAATTCCTAAGTTAACATTCAAAATTCCACAATTAAAAACATGCATTCATCAGTATGAAATGTTCAAACGCTTCAGACCCTCCCTACTTCAGTTAGCAGAGGACATGGGGGAATTGGCAAGTGTAGGGGCTGGAGCCTGGCCAGCTGCAGAATCCCACCCAGGCACTCACAGCTGGCCAGCTGTGGCTTCAGGACGGCACCATCCCCTATCCCTTACTGCTGCCTTCCCCATACCTTAGCAAGGTACTTGGGGCACCTGGACAGAGACAATGTTGCCTTTGCTCTGATTACAGATCCTGGCAAGGCCCAGTATGGGTCAAGTAGCACCCGATGGCTCATATAAGGGCTTTGTGGGGTCTGGAATTTCAGCCCTTTCACCCAGAGCTCATAGTGAACAAGGATGGCACCAAGGACACTACTCATCATATGGCCCTGCCATATGTCAGGTCTAGAGTCACGGGCATTCAGAGCCGCTCTGCGAACTCTACAGTGGGCCATCCTCTTCCAAACCCGTGTGCTACCTTCCATGCATGAAATGCCGAGGGACAGAGGAGTTGAAATTAAGATAACTGAATATGCACTACATACTAGCATGCTCCGTGGAAATAGTCCTTACTTACTGCTATGGACACAGAACACGGCTCGATTAAGCAGGCGACTGAATCATCGTTTGTTAATCTAAGAGAAAAAGAATAGGTCCAGGAGATATCTGTGATACCCCAAATCCTAGCGTGGCCGAGTGGCTAGGCCTGTGAGGCCAGCTGTCTGTCTGCCAGGTAGCTGCTCCTCCTGCTGAGTTCCAGGGAAAGTCCTTTCACACCATGAGCAAACATCCCCCCACCCCCCAACAGGGCTGGGTGAAGCCTTTTGCTGCAAGGGGATTAAGCCAGTGTGAACCTTGTAAACTGAGAAGTATCATCCCCTTCCCTTGAGGGGTTATCCTTGAAGCTGGTCACTATTGAGGTGTGAAGGGCACACATTTTAAAATCACTCCAGGGTAGAGAAGCATGTGAATCCCTGGCTGCTTATCCCATCCCATGTCCTGAATGCAGTTCTTATTTTCATCCGCAGGCAAGTGTGGATTTTTTCAAACAAGACTCTGACCCTGAAGCTCAGAGCATCAAAGAGACCTTGCTCCCCTCCTCCCCTCCAGACTCACACTCCAAATCCAAAGCACTAAGGACACCTTTAGGACTCCATCCTCTGAGGCAACACTAAGACCCTGGTGCTCACTAAATGAACCTGGAAGGGCCACAAGGATAGAGATTAGTAACCTGTGACAAAGGTTAGAGATGAGATATGACCTGAGATATTCAGTGTTGTCAGCCTTGACCCTTGAAAGAACAGGGGGAGCTGGCCCCTGAGTCCCAGGGGTGAAAAGACCTCACTTCGTTGTGGCAAAGACCGCAGAAGCCCAGCTCCCTTGTGGACCTGTAAACAGAGAGCGGGCGAGGGATGGGGGATGGGGGACGGGGGGTGGGGGAGGAGGTGGGGGGAGACAATGCAGGTGCCAGACGAGTCTCCACCCCTAGTGACAGATGCTCCTTTCAAGCAAGGCCTGCCTCACAGGTAGATATCTCTGTTTGTTTCCTCCCCAAAGGACAAAGCAAGGAAAGCCCCGCCCCCTTCTGTATTCCACGCTTCTCAAGGCCTATTAGTAAGGAGCCCAGGACCAGGCCTTAAAACATAGCCAACACCACAGCGCACCAAGCCCAGAGAGCTGTGTCAGGGGGAGTTTCAGCCGTTTCCTAAATTCATACCAGATGAGTTCTAGAAGATTAAAGTTATTGCAATAAGCCCCAGGGAGCCAATCACTCTCTGCCTTATAACCTTCTTGGTTTACGGTGTCATTCACACAAATCGCTTTCTACAGGGTCTTGAGGAGACACGGAGCCTGTGGAGTTAACAAGGGGTTCAGATGATGCTTGAGTGAAGCCTTTTGCTGCAGGGGGATTAAGCCCAACTATGTCCCAAGAAAACAGTTTAGAGAGTCGACCGCAAGGATAGACCTGGTTGGAGGGCTCCGTCTGGTGTGTATCTCCTTGTATGTCTGTCACAGCCAGGACAAGTGTCCAGGAATGAAGCTGTAGCTCCCTAATTGTTGTAGCACCCTAGTGTCCTCAATGTGCCTAAGGGATGATGCTCTCGGGTGGCCATTGCCTAAACCTCGATTTAAAAAAATAAAAGAGAGAGAGAGAGACTAAATGCCAGAAAGCACTGGATAAGCCATAAACTGGGAGATCTGGTAAAGATTTTTGTTTTTGTTTTGCCCTTTGATGCTGCTGTCATGTTTTTGAATTTTACACTCCTGCCCTTCGCCCCCACCCCACCCCCACTCCTCTTTTCCCCTTTCTTTTTAAAGTGCCTCTGGGAAGCAGAGGATCAATCTTCCCAGTTCTCACTTCCTGTGTCCAGTGTCTTTCGGACCTGGAAGGACTCCAGTGACTCACTGCCTGACCCAAAGAAAGCTCTTTCCCTGACACAAAGGAGGTCACCCTCCCCCTCCAGAACCCTGTCCTCCTGTTCCTTAGCATCCCAGACTAGACATCCCTTACCTCTACTCTCTAGAAAATCTAGAAAATAGTGAGGAAGATTGTAATACCCCAAAGAGCCTTTACCCTGGCCTCTCTGACTATCATGTCTAAACTCTGAGCCATGTCCGGATGCCCCAACCCTTCCTGAGGAGGTTCCGCTGTGGTACTACTACTCTTTTCTCTCCGGATAGGATCTCAGCCTCACTTGACTCAATGATGGAACAAGAGGCTGGAGAAATCCAGCAACAGAAGAACAACTCCTAATTGTCACTGTGTCTTTTTAGTGCTACTATTTGGGCCCGAGGCACCAGAAAAGTGTCTGCCACTGTCCTTTTCCATGCTGCATTTGGTTTCCATGGCAGACCTAAAGAAACAATCCACCCCACCCCCGGCACAGAGAGCTTTTGAGTGTCCAGGAAAGGCTGGGCAGTTGTGTAGGGTGCTGATCTCACAGATGTTTTGGTTTGGTTAGCACTTTAGGCACTCGTCACCTGGGCTTCCTGGGGCCTTCCTTCTGTTTTTAGAAAGTGGGGCACTTCAAGTTCAGGCTCATGAATATATTTGCACAATTCTGTTTGTTTCGCTTTTGTTATTCCTGTTCGGATATGGATATTTGTGTTTTCTCATACTCGATTCTCTCTCTTCCATCTTTCATATCTTTACTGTTTTCATTTTTTTTGAGTGGGATAATTGATGTTTCCTCTCTTCTTCCTCACCAAAAGACACATTTTATACCTGCTCTTCTCTTTTCATTTCTGATGCCATTTTTACTATTTTTTTCCTTCTTCTGCACTAATTTTAAAAAAAATGCTTATAATTCTTTAGCTAATTTTTGTACACATATGTTCGTGAAAATACACCATGTGTGGAGGTCAGAGTATATGTTATGTTTCAAAGGCTGAATCTCTTCTTCCACCCCACAGGCTCCAGGGATAGAATTCAGGTCACCAGGGTCAGCAAAGAGAGTCTTTATGGGCTGAGCTACCTTGCTGGCCCAGAATTAATTCAGTGTGTGTGTGTGTGTGTGTGTGTGTGTGTGTGTGTGTGTTATACATTTGCAGTAATGAGACTGAACTCAGTGCTTTGCACATGATAGGCAAATAAATGCTCTACCATTAAGCTATGTGCTTGTCTCTCTGTGTGCTGAGCTGTTAGGCAAGATCTCACACTGTACCCAGGCTAGGCTGTATGGGATTCTCCTGCCTCTGCCTCCAAGATTTGAGATTTCAGTATTGTTGGGTTTTTAGATTACTGTGAAACTTCAAAAGATGAAATTAGACACATTACAGAGCTGTAACATCTGGAATGTTGTTGAGAATTCAGATTAGAGGACTGCCTGTGGGTTAAGAACTTTTGGCTTCAGCGTTCTGTCTGTTTTTGTTTTTCTTCTGTAGTTTCCTGTGACCTCTAGCTGTGGCCTTATGTCTCTCTAACTCAGCCTGTCACATGAACCAGGGAGACCAGATGTCTCACTAGTGACCCTTGGGCTCAGTCTGACCAGTGCGGGGTGGAAGAGATGATGGGATTTGCTGTCCCCTCAACTAAATAGGTTTCCCTGGGACACACAGAATGCCCTCCTTCAGCCAGTGATCATGGGCTGGCTTACTGCTTTTCAACTCTGACTCCCAAAGTGAGGTCCCAAGCTGGCCTGCAGCTGAGGGTTAGTTTGCATAGACAACCTAGGATGCTCCGACTTCCACACAGAGGTGAAAATTATTCCTGTTTGTGGTGAGATCCTTGGTACATGACAGAGGTTACTGAGTAGGAGGCTTGCTAATATTTACTTAAAATGCCATTTTTTTCTTTACCTCCAAATCTGCCTGTCTTCTCCAGGAAGTGAACCCTTTGAATCAGGAATACCCAGAGTCCCTGCTTTTCTGTGGCTTGGCTTTCAGGTACCTGTGGTACCTGACTTCAGTCCAGAAATACCAAGTGGAAGATCCCTGAAAGTAAGGAGTATAAGGGAGGCTCATGCTGTCTGCTCCCATGCCTGCCTCTTGCCTCCATGGCTCCCCACCATAATGGACTCTCATCCGTACGGAACCGTAAGCCAAATTAAACTCTTTTTAAAGTTGTGTTGGTTATGGCGTTTCATCACAGCAGCAGGAAAGTAAACCAAGTTGATGCACGTTGTTTCTTATTAAACAGCATTCTTCATGTCTTTCTGTTCTCTCACATTGTAGGTGTGAATGAAAGTAGAGATGGATAACCATGCCACAACTGGAAAGCTACCTGTCGTGAAATTTCCTCCACCAAAGAAATGAGTTCATTGCTTTTGAGTCCTGCCTCATTCAAGTTCTTGAGTAGGATGAAGCCAGAGTCATTGCTGGAACTCAACATAGATAGTTGCTTGCCCAGTTCCTGATGACTGCTTCCACTCAGAAACATCTAGAGCTGAGCCTCTAATTGTCTACATTTCTTTAGGAACTTGGGCTGTCCTAACTCCACCATAATGACTGAATTCCACATATAGCATTCCAGGGCTTCCCTAACCTGAAGCTCAAAACACTCCACATTTCTAACACCAGGTCCAAAGACCCTGGCCACGGTCAGGTTCTTCTCAGCAACAGGCCCGCTCCTCACTACCATCTCTATGTAATAGTTGCTGCATTCTCACTGACAAAGAAGCTAATAACAGCAACCGAAAGGAGGCAGAGAGGACTTATGTGGGCTTACAGTTCATAGCAGAGATGGCATGAACATGAGGTGGCTAACCATAACAGGTAGAAGACAAGTTCTAATATACACCTCACTTTCTCCTTTTTATTCAGTGCAGAACCTTAGCTCACAAGAAGGTGACTCTCGTGGTCAGGATGGGTCTTCTTTGCTTGGTTAAACCTTCCTGGAATCACCTTCATAAACACACCCACAAGAGGTTCTTAACTCCATAAACTTGGCAGTGAAGATTAGCCAGCGCAGAACCTTTGTCTAACTTTAATATGAATTATTTCATAATCTTTCTTGGATTAGAAACTGAACAACATAAACATTTATCTCTTTAAATAAAAATATTTAGGGTGGAGACTTCTGCATAATTTGGTTAATGAGAAGCAGCCTCTGTATCGTTCCATAAAGAGGACTCAGAATAATAAGGAAAAGGCTGTTTTTCAAACAGAGAAAAGGGAGGAGGCTTGGAAATTCACAAAGGCAGTGATAATGAAAAGTCAAAGAAAAAGACAGGCTGAGAAGAAAATCGCCAAGCTAACCACAGTTCAAACAGAGTGGATCCCTACCGGGAAAGGAGGAACAAAAGTGACACCAAAAGACCAACCAGGTGCTGAAAGGAGATGGGCAGTCCTGCTCTATTGTACGCCCCAACCCACAGCCCTGCAAACCTCAAATGAGTTGTGGGCTCTGGTGAGACCAGGGATGACTTCTTAGGAGGTAGCTGCGGAGAGCAGGAGGGGTATAAACTGACCAACCAAAAAGCGCAGGCTTCAGGAGGATCAGCTCAGACAGTGAACTAGGGAAAGGCAAACCTTGGTGTAGCCAGTAGCAGATCCTAGGAAGTGAGGCTCAAGTTTGGTAGTTCTCAGCAGGTGCTCAGCAGACCGATCAACCTCTGCCACCGCTTTTCTTTATTTCACTGCTGTAGAGCCTGATGCACTAATGCTTCAATAAGTGGACAGACACCTACAGGTGTGTTAGCTCAGTGGGGAGATTAGGAGGTCTTGAAACTACTAGGACAAGTCTCTCTCCTAGACAGATCTCAGTGCTGTAGCTGCTTCCCCCAGTCTCAATTCTCTTGGAAGTATCTTGAAATAGATATGCTGGAGGCTCAGTCTCCTGAGGGTAGAAGAACACTCACTAGCAAAGCAGCCTCGCATTTAGTGAAGGGAGTCTGCTAATGTGAAGAAGGTGGATGCTGGCCACTCTCCAGTACAAGTTCGAAACCAACGTAAGTCACAGAACACCCAAGTCCATAAAAATCCATCTCTCCCTAATTTCCAATCACATGGAAGCTGCCCCAACATATTATGGTTTTTCCCAGTGTTCTTTCCCTTTTTTATACACATTTAGCAATAATTTTGCTTTATTATTTGATTTATAAAAATGTTATTCCCATTATGCAGTCATCTAATTGTACTTATATATGTTTCCCATTATTGGGCAATCTCTGACTTTTCTTTTCTTTTCTTTTTTTTCTTTTCTTCTTTCTTTTCCATCATCTATTTCACTTTTCTTTTTTCTGTACTATAATTTTGGTAGAGTTTTGACTTTACCTTATTTTTTTTAAAAAGCTCATGCCACAAAATAGAAACAGAAGGAACATTACTAAACTCATTCTATGAAGCCACAGTCACCTTAATATTTAAACCTCACAAAGACCCAAGAAAGAAAGAAAATTCCAGGCCAATCTGTTATGAACATTGACGCAAAAATACTCACCAAATTCTCACAAACCAAATCCAAGAACACATCAACGATATCATCCACTATGATCAAGTAGGTTTTATTTTCCAGGCGTGCAGGGGTGGTTCAATATACGGAAATCCATCAATGTGATCCACCATATTAACAAACTGAAAGAAAAAAACCACGTGATAATCTCCTTGGATGCTGAAAAAGCATTTGACAAAATCCAACATCCATTCATGTTTAAAGTCTTGGAGAGATCAAGGATATAAGGCATATATCTAAACGTAGTAAAGGCAATATACAGCAAGCCTATAGCTAACATCAAACTCAATGGAGAAAAACTTAAAGCAATCCCACTAAAATCAGGGACAAGGAAAAGCTGCCCACTCTCTCCATATCTCTTCAACATAGTTCTGGAAGTCTTTGCTAGAGCAAGAAGACAGTTGAAGGAGATCAAGGGGATACAAATTGGAAAGGAAGAAGTCAAATTATCACTATTTGCAGATGATATGATAGTATACATGAGTGACCCCAAAAATCCTACCAGGGAACTCCTACAGCTGAGAAACACCTTCAGCAAAGTGGCTGAATACAAAATTAACTCAAAAATATCAGTAGCCTTCTCGCATATGAAAGACAAATGGGCTGAGAAAGAAATTAGGGAAACAACACCCTTCACAATAGCCACAAAAGACATAAAGTATCTTGGTGTAACTGTAACCAAGAAAGCCAAAGACTTGTATGAAAAACTTCAAGTCTCTGAAGTTGAAGAAGATATCAGAAGATAGAAAGATCTCCCATGCTCATAGCTTGGCAAAATTAACATAGTAAAAATGGCCATCTACAGATTCAATGCAATTCCCATCAAATTGCCAACACAATTCTTTACAGACCTGGAAAGAAAAATTCTCAACTTCATGAATAACAAGAATCCCAGAATAGCTAAAACAATCCTCTACAATAAAAGATCTTCTGGAGGTATCTCCATTCCTGATCTCAAGCTGTACAATAGAACAACAGTAATAAAAACTGCATGGTACTGGCATAGAAACAGATCAGTGGAATCAAATAGAAGACCCAGAAATAAACCCTGATTTAATAAACCCTACGGACACCTGATTTTTGACAAAGATGCCAAAACCATTCAATGGAAAAAAAGATAGCATCTTCAACAAATGGTGCTGGTCTAACTGGATGTCTACATGTAGAAAAATGCAAATAGATCTATACTTATCACCCTGCACAAAACTAAAATACAAGTGGATCAAAGACCTTAACATAAAACCAGACACACTAAACCTGTTAGAAGAAAAAGTGGGGAAGAGCCTTGAGCTCATTGGCACAGGAGACAACTTCCTGAACAGAACACCCACAGCACAGGCTCTAAGAGCAACAATCAATAAATGGGACTTCATGAAACTGAAAAGCTTCTGTATAGCAAATGACACTGTCATCAGAACAAAACAACAGACTAGGAAAGGATCATCACCAACCCTATATCTGAAAAAGGGCTAATATCCAGAATATATAAAGAACCCAAGAAGTTAAACAGCAAGAAATCAAGTAATCCAATCAAAAAATGGGGTATAGACCTGAACAGAGAATTCTCAATTGAGGAATATTGAACGGCAAAGAAACACTTTTTAAAAATGCTCAAAGTCCTTAGTCATCAGGGAAATGCAAATCAAAACGACCCTGAGATTTCATCTTTACCCATCAGAATGGCTAAGATAAAAAACTCAAGTGACAACACATGCTGGAGAGGATGTGGACAAAGGGGAACCCTGGTGGGAATGTAAACTTGTACAAGCACTTTGGAAATCAATCTGGCGCTTTCTCAGACAATTAGGAATAGTGCTTCCTCAAGACCCAGCCATACCACTCCTAGACATATATCCAAAATATGCTCAAGTATACACCAAGGACATTTGCTACTATGAACCATGTTCATAGTAGCTTTATTCATAATAGTCAGAATCTGAAAACAACCTAGCTGTCCCTCAACTGAGGAATGGATACAGAAGTGTAGTATATTTACACAATGTAATACTACTCAGCAATTAAAAACAAGGAAATCATGAAATTTGTAGGCAAATGGTGGGAACTAGAAAAGATCATCCTGAGTGAGGTATCACAGAAACAGAAAGACACACACAGTACATACTCACTTGTAAGTGGATGTTAGACATGTAATAAACATACTAAAGTCTATACACCTAAAGAAGCTAAACAAGAAGGAGGACCCTGGGTAAGATGATCAATCCTCATTCAGAAAGGCAAATAGGAGGGACATTGGAAGAAGGAGAAAACAGGGAATAAGACAGGAGCCTACCACAGAGGGCCTCTGAAAGACTCTACCTAGGAGGGTATTAAAGCAGATGCTGAGACTCATAGTCAAACTTTGGACAGAGTGCAGGGAATTTTATAAAAGAAAGGGGAGATAGAAAGACCTGGAGGGGACAGGAGCTCAACAAGGAGAGCAACAGAACCAAAAACTCTGGGCATAAGGGTCTTTCCTGAGACTGATACTCCAACCAAGGACTATGCATGGAGATAACCTAGAACCCCTGCACAGATGTAGCTCATGGCATCTCAGTGGCCCAGTGGGCTCCCTAGTAATGGGAATAGGGACTATATCTGACATGAACTGATTGGCCTGCTCTTTGATCACCTCCCCTAAGAGGGGAGCAGCCTTACCAGGCCACAGAGGAAGACAATGCAGCTAGTCCTGATGAGACCTGATAGGCTAGGATCAGATGGAAGGGGAGGAGGACCTCCCCTATCAGTGGACTGTGGGAAGAGCAGTAGTAGAGAAGAAGGAGGGAGGGCAGAATTGGGAGGGCATTAGGGAGGGGCTACAGCTGGGATACAAAGTGAATAAATTGTAATAAATATAAAAATATTAAAAGCTTATGTTTTAATTTTATTTCCTTCTTACATATTCATATGTATATATAGATTTGTTTTGAGCTTATTAGTAGGCAGTCTTTGTTTTTATTGTTTGTTTGCTATTTTTTTAAATTTGCTTTATAGTCTTTTGCTATTTTGCCTCCCATAAGATTCTTCTGAATACCTCTTCTTCTTTGAATTTATTTATTGTCCTCTATTTACTCATTTCCATGTTTTCACTGAAAAATTTTAATATCATAGGACATTCTGCATTAGATTTGCCTCTTTAGCATTATGCTAATTAGTGATGTATTAGTGGGACTGGATGAATTTTCAATGTGTTTCTGTATCTCATACAGTTTGATGTTGTTATCACAAGAGTTAAACTTCATTCTTCTGGTTGTGAGATTTGGACCCACAAGAATAAACTATTCAATAAATCCCCCAAATAAAACCTACAGAGATATATCAAATTAATAAATGTATAAATTCAGACCAAGAATTAAACAAACAAACAAAAAATATGCAATGACCTTTCCAAAATACATGATGCCTCCAATGTCAAATTCAAAGACTGAAATGGGTAAAGATTTCAAGACTGTATTCCCCTCAAAGATGATACAGAAAGTCAAGTGAACTCCACACAAGAGCTTCAGAGAAAGGCCAACAGCATGCAGGCAAAGATGAGCACACAGGTGAGAAAATCAGTAATACATGATCTGGATGAAAAAGTCAGAGGCATGGAAACGTTCAGCAAGAAAACTGAAAATTTGAAAATAATAATAATAATAAAAACAGAAAATTGTTGAAACAAGAAACAATGGCTGAAATAAAAGACATGGAGGAAAGTGTCAATGATACACTTGACTGAAATGGGAAAAACAATGTTATGGATATGAAAGAGATCAATGAGATACATTTACATATCAATAAAGGAGAGAAAATATCCAATAACTAATGATCCTAAGAACCCTCAGCATAGAAGATGGAACTGAGAGGAAAAACTAAAGGCTTAGAGAATCAATTCAATGAAACTATAATGGAAAAATTGAAAATGTAAAAGGATAATGAATACTCAAACAGATGAAGCATGAATTCTCCAAACATGCATGACCAGAGAAGAAGCTTTCCATGGCAGCTTATAGTCAAGATGTCAAAAAGACAAAAGAAAGAAGCAATATTACAAGCTGTAGTGAAAAACACCAACTCTTCTTCAAAGACAAATACATAATAAATTTAGATTTATTGCCAGAAATTCTAAAAGCCAGGAAACCATGGGACAGTATAATTCAAGCCTTGAAAGCAAATAACTGACAGCCAAGATTTCTGTATCTGGAAAATTTACCTTTCAAATCTGACAAAGAATTGAGACAGGAACAAAGTAACAAAGCTTATGGTCATCAAGCCAGCACTGTGAAACAGTTAAAGAACTAAAGACAGTGTTAATTACAATAAGGAATACATTTTTGACAGAAATAGGCTAACAAGAGAATTAGGAAAGAGTTCATCATGTCTAATTTAGTAAGCCAGCACATCCCTAATACTAATAAGGGAGAGTCAAAAGAATAAACAACTATTCTACCAACCAGAAAAGTAGCCAACAAAGTCATGAGAAGTAGTAAAAGCCTCCCAATAATAAATGTAAATGCAAATGGCTTCTACTCAAACATAAAGGGATGCAGCCTAGGTGACTTTTAAAACAAAAACAAACAACTACAATGATAAAGTCCCAGAAACAGCTATCCTATCTGTTGTTTCCAAAGAACACAACTCACTGGTAAAGACACCCACAGAAGGAGAGTTAAAAGAAAGGAATCCATCTATAAAAAGAATGGCAGTCAAAAGATAGCAGGCACAGTTATTCTTGTATCTGACAAAGCAGATCTCAAAGCAAACTTAGAAGACATAAAAGAGGCCACTGTAGATGAGTAACAGGAACAAATAAGATGGTACAATTATATCATGTGTGCACTGAATGTCAGTACTCCTGATTTTACAAAGAAAAAAACTAATGGGCTTAAAATAACAGATAGGTCCCAATGCAATAAAAGTAGGTGAACTGAATACCCAACTTTAATGTGTAGGTCTGCCATACAAACTAAAAGTAACAAACTTCTGAGTTAAAGTGTATTAAAGATTGATGGAATTAGCAAATATGTACAGGATATTACATCCAATGGATACAGAATACACATTCTTCTCAGCAGCCCATGAAAACTTCTCAAAATATAAACCATATCCTAGGCAATAGGTCTTAACAAATACAAGAGAACTAGAATGACTTCTTGTATCTTATAAGATCATAGTGGAATAAAACAAGAAATCAATACAAAAGGCTTTTTCTGAATAGAACTAAAGATTGAGCCTTCATCTATAGTCCTAAAGAAGCTAAAGAACAAGGAGGACCCTAGGGAAGATGCTTAATGCTCATTCAGAAGGGCAAACAGATAGACATCAGAAGTAAGAGAAGACAAGGAACAGGACAGTATCCTTCCACAGAGGACCTCTGAAAGACTCTACCCACCAGGTTATTGAAGGGGATCCTGAGACTCATAGCCAAACTCTGGGTAGAGTGCCGGAAACCTTATGGAAGAAGAGGGAAATAGAAAGACCTGGAGGGGACAGGAACTCCACGAGGAGAGCAACAAAGCCAAAAAATCTGGGCACAGGGGGTCCTGCAGAGACCGATACTCCATCAAAGGACCTTGCATGGAGAGTACCTAGACCCCCTGTTCAAACAGGGGGTCCCATAGGCTTCCAAGTGGGTTCCCTAGTAAGGGGTTCAGGGGCTGTCTCTGACATGAACTAAGTGGCTGGCTCTTTGATCACCTCCCCTTGGCGGGGGTGGGGGGGTTGCAGCCTTGCTAGGCCACACAGGAAGATGATGCAGCCAGCCCTGATGAGACCTAATAGGCTCTGGTCAGATAGAAGGGGAGGAGGTCCTCCCCTACCAGGGGACAAGGGATAGGGCATAGGGGAAGAAGAGGGAGGGTGGATGGGAATGGGAGGAGACGAGGGAGGGGGCTGCAGAGGGGATACAAAGTGAATCAAGTATAATAAATAAATAAATAAACAAACAAATAAATAAATGGATAGATGAATAAGTAAATAAATAAATAAATAAATAAATTTATGCAAAAAAGAGTGATGTTCCATGTTAGCTTCTGATTTGGCAACAAGAGTGGGGAAGGGAGGATGAGATGGAGGATTTGGCTTGTTTTTGGTTTTTTTTTTTGTTTTTGTTTTTTTTTCTTTTTAATCTGACCAGACGCATGAGAAAAGCAGCACAAATTTATTTTTTCTGCTAACCTGGGACCACTGGGAAGAATCAGACAGTAAAGATGTGAAGAGTGGGGCTGGATTACTGAAGAGAGTCCCCAGTTCTCTTTAATATAGGAGAGTGGGAACCCATGGTGCTGCATGGAGATGGAGGTCTTACTAATGACTGAGTACAGGAAACTATGAGACTTAGCTACTTTCTTGTTGCTGTGAAGAGATGATCAAGGCAACTTACAAAAGGAAGGATTTTAATTTGGGGGCTCACAATTTTAGAATGTTAGAGTCCATGCTCATCACAGCAGGGAACATGGCATCAGGCAGGCTGGCAAGTATTGGAGCAGGCACTGAGACCCTTACTGAGCCACAGGCACAAGGCAGAGAGAGACAGAGAGAGACAGAGGCAGAAACAGAGACAGAGAGAGAGAGAAGGGAGAGGGAGAGAGGGAACGGGAGAGGAGGGAGGGAGAGAGATGAGATAAAGAGGAGCGAAGAGAGGAGAGAGAGGAAAGAGGAGAAATGGGGGAGGGAGGAAGACAGTGAGCAAGTGAGAGAGAACTAGGTTGGAAGGACTTGGAATTCTTAAACCTCAAATCCCACCCTCAGTGACACAATCACTCCAACAAAATCACACCTTTTAGTCCTTTGCAAACAATTCTACCAACTGGGGACTAAGCCTCCAAATATATGAGCCTACAGGGGCCATTCTCACTTAAACTACCACACTAGGCTAATTTAAAGAATGTTCTGCTTACGAGTTGCCTGAATTGGGAAAGATTTTTAAACAAGGAATGTAAGATCCTCATGTAAGTTTGCTCAAGAGACTGTGGAATACGGTGACACATGATTTCAGTCTGAGTGCCAGGAAAGCAGAGAAACTAAGTGTGTGACTCTCCTCCCCTGTACAGTACAAAGGCAATCACTATGATGAACTCATGACTATCCAGGGCTGGAAGACAATAGAGACGGGGAAGGTATTACTGAGAGAACTGGATATGAGGGGACAATGTTTGACACTCAGTTTACTGGTCCTGACATAGTTAAATAATTATATTAATTGCGTTCATAGGAGACTCTATCTCAGGAGAGTTACGAAGGTGGTAATTCATCAAGGACCTCAGAATTGATATGAAGCTTTAAGTGAGGCTCTGGCAAATAAAAATAACTCAGATTAGCAAAATGTAAGGCAGATCAAGGGGGGATGAGAAATGGACAAAAATAGACTAAAAAGTCTGCCTAGCTCACTTGAAGGCAAATGTGGCAGGATTGTGTCCATCTACAGTTCCTGGGAAAGGAATGAACAGAATCAGTGATGTCCAAGTTAGCACTTGGAAGGCTTTAAAGTCTGAGCAACATTATACAAAAGATAAATAATAAAACAGTGCAGATTTTTTAAGAAAAGAGTCATTTGACCTAGAGGTGGTATATCCTTACCACTGTTTCTCTCCTTCAATAAACTACACTAGAAGTGGAGATCATTTGCCCAGCTCAGAAAATTTTCACTAGCCAGGTTTGGCCAAAGGAAAGCCAAGGTTCTCGAAGCTGACTCAGAGGCTTCAGACTATGGGAACAGCTCTAGCAAGAGACATGGCAAGTTAGAGCGTCACTGGTTCCCTCTTGAGCCTGAGCCAGACCAAGAAATGCAAACAGGCCTTACAGAGATCATCAGAGCTGGGAACATGTTTAGTGGTCCCACACCAGCAACAGTACGCCAGGATGAGGAAACTGAATAGCTTGTGGAAAAAGGGCTATGGATTATGGAGACTTAGGTGGAGTGGTGTCTCCCATCTCTTGCACTGTTCCCAACACTGTTCTTTTGATGAAGCAGCCAACACGAGTTATGAGATCATCTCCTGTCATCTCACACCTTGCCAGCATTTCTGTCATTAGTATCCCCTCAGTTGTCCAAGACCAATTGACACTTGGTTGGAACAGACAATAAGGAGTATTGAGAGAGCATGCTGACCTCTGTAAAGCATGTCTTTCTAGAAGATGCTAACTCTTGGGTCTCACAGGTTTGTAGAGTGAGTCTGGAAGAGCAGTACAAGAGCAGTTAAGAAATTTAAATGAAGGCATCCTGCATGAAAGGGTTTACCCACAAGCCTTAAGACTTTTGTTTGAAAATGTCAGTAGTACTGGTAGGCTACTGTCTATTAATCAATGGCCAGTGAGGTTCTAGAGGCCTCCCAAACCATAGGCTAGTGTCACAGTTTTTGTTTCCATGCCAGAATTAGACAACAAGGTCCTATTGCTGAAAATCCCATGTTTTGGTTTCAAGACATGGGAAAATCAAGATGGGACTGAGCTGGAACTCCTTCTTTCTGGACTGGCTTTCATAGTGCTGGAAGATGCCATTTGGGCATTGAGGGTGAATTCTCATCAAAACTTCTGCTTATCTATACAGCCTGGTATTATATTATCACAATATCAGGCAAGACAAACCCACTTGTGAAATGGTGGCACAGCTGTTATGGGTACAACCAATTTCTTTCTGACAGGATTTAAGGCCCAATCTCATGGAGGGAACTCATATTTAACATTGGAAGTCACTGTAAATCAAAGGAGCTCATAAATGCCAGCTCATAAACAACCCACAGCTATTGTTTTGTTTAATGGGTATATGTCAAATTGCCTCCTCAAGATTTTGTTTATGGCCATAGATCTCTGTTTCTGTCATCCTGTCAGTCATGAAGGGAAAATTATTTGTAAGAGGCAATGTACTATAGAGATTCATAACTGGTCAAGCACCTGGAAATACGTGACTTCTTCTTCTCAGTTATAAGTGGAAGATGATCAGACATCTATACTATTCCTCTGAAACCAGGGGGGATTGCAGAATAAGCAGGAAGAATGAAAGAACCAGAAGAAGGGATGGGATATTGTATAGCTATTTCCTTTTGGAGGGACGGTCGTAAGGCTCAAAAAGTAAACAGAACTTACAAGGTATAGGAAGCTCCTGAAACTTACAGGATTCAGGCTCTCCTCAAGGTCATAAACCAGCAAACAACTCCGAGAATAGAATGGCTGGCCAAGTTGCCAGCAAGATGTGGAGGGAACTACTGGGATCCAGCTTTTCGGGGGCAGTGGTGCAGCTACTTTTGAGCCAGTCGTTGATTCACTAAGATAGAGATTTGGGTGGAAACATTTCTTTTTTTTCCTCCCATTGATGTCCTGTCTGGAGTGAACAGAGATTTATTTCTATTTCCTTTAAAAAGTCACACAACAGGGCCTCATGAAGGGATATCCTGAAAAAGGTTCCTTCATCTCCGTGTGCCCAGGTGCCTGCCTCTTCACTCTACCTCACTCATGGCATTTATCAACTTATTAAAATGCTTTAACTGAATTATCATACTAGCTTCTTTGTCACTTGGAGATGCTTGCCCAGGTAAGTGCTATTTAGACCCCCATTTCTCCCTGTAGGGACTTGTCTGTATCCAGATTTGGGGTTATTTGGTTGAACTATGAAAGTATTTCTCTGATGAGGTTAAACAAACTCACCTGAAATTTGTCTGTGTCTATGTGTTCCCCTTTACCTCCTCCAGGTCCATGCAAGGACCATGCTTTGCTTCCTGAGATGACAAAGGAAACCCTTTCCTCAGATTTGAACACACAGAAAGAGATGCACTCTCAGTCAGACACATGATCCTGGGCTACTGGACGGCTTTCCTGGAGAGACGACCTATGTAAACTAGCTCACAAGGTCCGCTCTTGTTTGGAGAAGCACATCTGCATGGAGTTGAGCTTGCCAAGAAACCTCAAGTTGCTCAGCCAGCCTCCTGAGCATGGCAACTTTCCCGTTTCCCATGTTGGAAAGGGCTCTGGAAAATAGGAGCGAGGACTAAGCTCTGCTTCAGTCTGGGCTTATGTCCTTCAACATGAGAGGAGCCAGCTGGGGTCCTGGTTGGAATGGAACCTCAGGGGCATCCAAATCTTAGGCACTGGGACTGCTGGTGTAAGCACAGGTCAGTGTGTCAGTGCTGTGCGCAGCACCCAGGTCTGAACCAGGCCTTGGAATAGCGGCTACAAAGTGGAAGTAAAAGCTTCTTGTTTCAAAACAGGTCATATATTCCCTTGGTATAGTTGTTATAGAAAATGGCAGAACACTTTTATTTAAGGAAGAAGATGGCTCTTAGGATGTGTCTAGATAAGGACTTTCCTCTTACCTGAGGGAAGTGAATACATTGATTGATGAAGGACAGGTCAGTCCTTCCTCCTACCTACAGGAACTGGGAAGGATAGAATCCAGGCACCACAGAGATGACCTGTCCACTCAATGATTCCATCCAAGCTGCAGTGACAGTCAACCACAGGCTGTTTGTTTTTGGCATCAGGATTTACAGCCCCTTGATTCTGGAGGCTGGGGCTAGAAACTGAGGTACTGGAGGGACCAGTTCTTCCCAAGGACCTGAGGAGGAAATGTTCAAGACCCCTCTCCTTAGTTGTACTTATCTTCTGTGTCCTGGCATTGCTTTTCCTCGGTGTTCATCTGTTCCCATGTTCAAAATTCTCCTTTTTGTGAGGACCCATTCTAGTCCAGTATGACCTGCTGTTAATTTCCTTTGCAAAACACTGTTTTCAAATAAGGCCCTTTACTGAGGTTCTTGGGATCAGGAACATGTGTTATTCTTAGAGGTAGGCCACAATTTCTCCTACACCATTCCTCATTTTAAAAGGCAGACTATTGATACCTGAAGGGAAAATGAAATAGGTAAAGAACATTTTACCACCGACACTCATCGAGGGCCAACTGCATGTCCGCAGCTAACGCTGTGATTTGATCTAGCCAGCTTCTTGGCCATTTGTAGTTGCCATTTTAATGAGTTGACCTCTCAGTGACAACCTCCCCCAGAAAAGAGTTCCAGAGAGGGACAAGGATTTTTGAGAAACAGGAGAGGATGTGCTACATTGGATGCAGACAGAACTGCATTCATGGTGGTGGGGAGGCTAAACTGAGCCTACAACACAAGGCAGGAAACGGTCTAGCAGAGAAGTGTTTCAAAGTTGGGGGACATTAGTCAGATATGCTTAGCTACTTAGAGGCCTGTGGGATTGCAGAACTGGGGAAGAGAGAGAAACACAGGACAAGTTATGGAAGAAGCCTGCTCCTGAGGACCACAGGGCCTACAGGCGCCATCTTACTGTTACTGGAAGCAAGTGTGTGTGTGGGATTGGAACTCTTGACTTTCCTTAAAATGGAAGAGGACAACTCTTGGAGTTGGTGACACATGATGGACACACAGGTCTACAAGGCCCTTCCTAGTTTTCAAGCCTCATGGCTTTATTGTGACTCCATGTGTAGCACAGTGGCATGGCATCCATAACTTTCTGTTTCAGTATGTTGCATCAGATTCTCCCTTTCTTGGAGGGGTGACGTAGGGCTAGCCTTGGTAGATATTTTCTCATCATAATGGAGGGTCAATGTTTGAGGAGAACAGGAAGAGAAGATGGGGAAAAAAGAAACAAAGAAAGGAGAGGAAGAAGGGTGTAAGCTGATAGGATGTGGTTTAAGTTGGTCTAATGAAAATCTATGAAAACATGAACATGTGTGCAGCAAGGCAGGAGCCTGGCATCTTCCCCATCTACATGGCATACCTACAGTTTCAGTGACCTGCATCTAGGATGCTTGGCATGTCAGGGGCAAAGAAAGTCCCCTGGGGGTCTGACTCTCAGCTGCCTTAGGCATTCACCACATGGACTTCCTGGATTCCTCAGGGCTTGTTTCTTTCATGGGCTGTTCTTTTCTTCCTTTGCTGTTGTTCCTGGTTTATGGTTCTGGAGATGAGATCTAGCACTGTTCCCCTGAGCTACACCCTAGCCCAGTATCAGACTACAATGTACTTCCTTAGATATTGTGTGTCTGTGAGGAACAGATCACTGTAACTAGGACCAACCAAAACTGACAACATAGTGGGTGTCCCCCGTCCCCAGCCTTTTTCTTTTCTGCTTTGAAGAACAATTATCACCATGTCTCCCCATGATGTCCTGAGGTCCAAATAGTGATTATAAGCACAAATCCTTTCTCCTTCCACAGACATTCTTCAGGTATCACTTTCTATATGCAGGAAGGCCACAGAAAGCTCCCTTTCTTCTATCTGCCTGTACCGGCTGGTTTTGTGGGTCAACTTGACAGACGCTAAAGGCATCAGAGAGGAAGGAGCCTCAGTTGAAGAAGTGTTCCTATGAGATCCAGCTGTAAGGCATTTTCTCAATTAGCGATCAGTGAGGAGGGCCCCGTCCATGGCGGGTAGTTCCATCCCTAGGATGATGGTCCTGGGTTCTATAAGAAAGAAGGCTGAGAAAGCCATGGGAAGCAAACCAGTAAGCAGCACCTCTCCATGGCTTTTGCATCAGTGCTTGCCTCCAGGTTCGAGCCCTGTTTGAGTTCCTGTCATGGCTTCCTTCAGTAATGAGCAGGTATATATGAAAATGTAAGCCAAAGAAACCTCTTTCTCCCCAACTTGGTTTTAGGTCACAGCAATAGAAACCTTGACTAGGACATTTCTTTTCCCTCTTCCAGGAACAGATGAAAGTTTGGAGCTTTGTACTTGTATTCTCACTCCATGAAGCTTGGACCCCGGAAGTTGACAAAGGCTCCCAACTCAGACACTTGCTAACAAGTTATTATACTCCTCAGGGTCTTCTGTTTGTCGTCACAGTGTCTCTCCGTGCAGTGATCACGGGGGTATCAGAGCCCTTGCGGACACAAGCAGATAGCAGGGTGACACTCTGAGACATTTGCCTACGCCACATGAAGATTCAGGGCCTTGACTCATAGGAGGGCTCAGCCCACGGCAAATGAGCCAGGCATGCTTGCCGGGCCCTTGTTAGAGTACCTACTTTTCTCACTTAGAGACATTCCTGTCCTTGAATATTGCACAGCTCTGTTTCCAGACTGAGCACTGGCTGTGATCCTGGATGTCTGGCCTGCCTGAGCATGCAACCCTGATCAACCCTGTACTAGAGCCTCCGTGACCTATACTTGACTGCGAGTCTCACTGAAGCCAGGGCTCGTGAAGAGATGGGAAGGGTCATCTATTTATATCTCCTGTTAAGTCCCGGCTGCATGTTGTTGGGATACTGTGGTAGGAATTTTCCATGAGCGTGGAGAAGGCTATTTTTTCCACGGCTGGAAAAAGCACATCTGAGTGGGCTTGTTGTGGGCTCGTGTCCAGGCATGGGCAGCTGTGTCAAGATCAAGCCAGAGAATCACCTCTTCCCTAGAGTAGGGTGGGGTGGAGCCCCTGCCACTCACTCAGGTGAGGTTCAGGGAGGCTGGGTTTGGCTGGAGACTTTCAGAAGGCTACAAATGGGTCAACAGCCCTTGCCTCTGAAGACCCTTTTCAAAGAGCTGAGGGGGAATTCTCCCTTGGGTCTAAAACTACTGGACAAGGAATTCATAAGGTGGGATGCAGTGGAAAGTTTGGTATCACATAGAAGCTCCCGTTGGAGCTTTATAATACGAATTTAAGTTGACCGGAAGTGTTTACTTAATCTGATGTTTGCCATTTGTGTTACGTAGTAGTTACTCCTTAGGAAACGTCTTTCTACATCTGTGAAGGAAGTGCCTCACAGATGTTGGTGAGGTATCCTGAGAATTTCCTGCAAGATACAGAATCGTGGGGATGCGATTCCACCCATTTTGCACTATTGTATAAAATAGTTATAGAAGGACGGAAGTTAATGGAAATCGCATCCACTTCTGTGGCACACAGAGTCTTCCCTGAATCCAGGAGGATCCCAACGCACCATACTTCCTCTCAGTGTGATCAGTTCCCTTTTCTCCTTTATTGGTAGAAGCTGTCTTTGAAACCTAGGACAATTGTTCCTCAGGACTGCGCTTTTGGGACAGAGCTGCCAGGCCTGAACTGTCATGCTTTGGTGTGTGAAGGTGATTTGTTCCCAGGGTTCTGCAGACACCAAGGCCTACAGATGTTCAAATCTTACATAACATGGAACAGTGTTTACATTTGAATAGGCCTTCCTGCTGCATATGTTAAATCATATCTAGAATATTAAATGGGGTATAAATGATATGCGCAGTTGTTATACTATTTAACTACGGAATAATGGGGAAAACGTCTACACATGTTTAGTAAACATTTCAATTTTTTTTCATCATCATCCTTGACCTTTGGATACCAATGGTGCCTTCTTAAAAAAAAAATGCAGCCAGGCATCACCTCCTCATACTTGGTGGAACCCATGGAGGAGGAACTCAGGAGTATAAGATGAATGTAACTACAGCTTACTTCGTGCTTTCCCGGGATGGACACTGGTCCTAGGGGCTTACAGAAGTCATCCAACTTTGCAGGATCACAGCCCGCCACCATTACTAATCCATACGAGAGCTGTGGAAACCGGAGCTCAGAGGCAGGGCACGTTATCCAAGGTCACACAACCATCACTGAGTAAACGGCCACACTTGTGCTTGCTCCTCTCCATCGGCAGTCCGAGAGTGACAGAGTTCAGTGCTCAGTGGAGCTACTGACAGGCTTGGTGTGAGCTCACAGACTGAGGCTGGCCATCTTGGAGGGAGAGGTCATCAGCCAGGCTCCAAGGGATGTGCACTGCAGCGTATAACACAGGCACATGACAGAACCAGATGAGGCATGATGCTGGAAGGCAGGGATTCAGCGATCGGATTTCCCAAATGTACAAACTAGTCCTCGCGTTGCGCCTCTCCTCACAGCCAGGGGAGCCATGCTGGGGAAGACACGCTGGGAGGCGACAGGAGTCTTTTGAAGCTGCGTGTTTGATGTTGCATCTTGGTCTGTGGGGGCTTTGGAGCTACGAACATCTGCCTGCCACCTCCTTCCGTTTATGAAAGGCAGCAGCATTCTCCCTTCTCGGAGTCAGAGGGCTGTTTGCCCAGGGCTTTTGACCAGGCTCCAGATCTCGCCACATGCTCTGTTCGGGGTCCAGGTGGAAACACTGAGCAAAACACAATTGTTGTTTTTCTATAGAAATCTGACCGGGAAGCTAATTGTACAGTCAGAGGACAGGAAGAGAAACTCGGAGGTCAAGGCCATGGTCAGAGGCATTGTCCTGGGCTGTCTTGGCCAGGACATCTGAGACATCAGGAATGCACAAAGTCTCTTCCTTAGCTCCAGGGAACACTGTCACTCTGTCCCCAGAAGTCACAGGCCCAGAGCAGTAAGAGGTAGAGAGGGAATGTCTTCTGTCACTGCAGGCCTCTAGGAGACACATACATTATATGGGCATGAGACCCTTGAGTGGGAGGCACTTGAGCTCTGCAATGACTTGACGTGGATTCCTTTAGATGAGCCATGGCCAGGTAGGACCACTGCTGTTGATAGTCAAGCTATGCTTTTAAACTGTTCACGCATTTTATTTCTTCGTTACTGATTATGAGAAGTCATCCCTTGTTTTGGAGAGGGGGAAGTCATCCTTGGAATGATCCAGCAGGGCACCCAGGAAAAGCATGGGTCCTGCCATGTCTGAACCAGGTTAAGATCTCAACAGGACCAGACATCCCCTGACTTAGCGTTTGGCCATCACTTTCCCTTGCAAAGCAAGCCAGGGCTCAACCTGCCTCAGGGTGTCCAGCTCAGAGCTTTCCCAGAGCCAAACTTCATTCCTCACCAGTTTAGCCTGTCAGTCTTAGGCTCACGTCTGCTGGCTGCATCTCATTTGTTTCTCTGAGTATCTCTCTGGATATTCTCCTTTGGGAACAATGGTTCCCCCAGAAAACAGAGTTCCATCACTGCTCATTGATCTGATGACTGGCTGGAGTTTTCTGCTATAGGATTTGCCACCAGGACGGTGACACTCCTGTTTACTTATTCTTCCTCATGTAGGTATGAACCAGCCTAGCCAGCTGCCCTTGATACCTCCATCTTACAGCCCGAGAATTCCAAGAACAGAGCAGTGGCACAAATATGCCTGTCCTTTCCACCCCGGCTGCTTAAAATTTCTGAGGATAGTTCTGTCCCCCTTACCGTTGCTCTTGAACCAAACAGGCAAAAATATCTGCATTTGTGCGGGTCACAGACCATAAGCCTTTCAAAGGAAGAGAAAACATGATGGAGAAAATTGGGGGCCAGTGAATACCGCCAGCCGCGTAAAGAACAAGTGGAAGACAAAGGGTGTGAGAGCTATTTGTGGTTTGGAGACAGCTGTTGGATGCCTCTCTCGTGTGTGAGGAATAAAAGCCATCTAGCTTTCAGGGCTTCCACACCTTCCTACACTCTGAGACTCCTCAAACGTCTGTGTGTATTGGGGATAAGGGTGGGTCTTCACCAAGACAGAGGTGATGTGTTGGCTCCGACCGGTGAGTGGGTCAAATCCATCACAGCATCCATGCAGAGCAAACCCAGCTGCGTGTCTCCAAAGGGTCATTGAAATTTCATGTTCTCAAGGCAAGAGACATTCTCCTTCCAGTGTCAAGCCGGGGTCAGCCTCAAGTTCACTTCGAGCAAAACTTTCCTTCCGAATGAGCAAGCTCAGAAAAAGTCCTTGCGTTGTAGGGTGTGTCTGGGAACCTCAGGGGAGTCTACCACAGATTTGTGCTAGTAAAACCACACACACACACACACACACACACACACACACACACGCACGCACAGCGTGAGGGAATGGGAGGGTGGTGAACAGAAGACTCCTTAGTGTCACAATAGTGTGTAAATCAGATCCAAGGGTGGCTGGACACATCCGGTGATGTCCCCCCATCGGCTTCTCAACGTTCTCAGGGAGACACGGAGTCTGCTTGCACTTCCAAGGTGTCTGTTCAACAGCCGAGGACAGTGTTTACACCAGAGCCTGGAAAGCCTTCGTTTTCTTTTTTTCTTCTCAGGCTTACAGACTGTAACAGGGGCATCACACGATAACCACACATAAATCAAAGCCCGGGCTCTTTTCTGCTGAGCTTCGAGGACAGTTCTGCTGATGCTTTTTTTTTTTTCTCATTCATTCAGCCACTCCACAAGCTGTAAGCCAAATATATAAATGCATTGGAGGTGATGCCTGCCCACCAAGAAACCTCGAGGGGCCCAGGAGACAGAACTGGTCAGGGCACGGAGCAGGTGCTCAGGGCGCAGGGCGCTCTGTGGGAAGGAAGCTTGGCCTACTGATGCAGAGGAAGAAGGGAAAGTGCCTCTGGGGACTTCCTGGAGTGTGAGGCTAGGGTTAGGCTAAAAAAGGGCAGGTGGAAGGCCTTTGTAGACAGAGGGGCAGTGTGACCAGAAGCCCAGCCTGGCCCTAATAGGCAGTGATTGGAGGCCCTGGAGGAGGAGCCACCCTTCCTGAACCCCCTTCCTATGTCCGGGTGAGGCTGAGATGCTGCTCAGTTGGCACGCTGGCTCCTGTCGTTCCTACTCTCAGTACCAGGGCACACATGAAAGCACATCAGAGACAGGGAGGGGCTGCTCCTTCAGGTTCCCCAACAGTCCCCTTGTCCCTCTTCTAGGCTGCCACACAGCCACCCGGCCTTCTTGCTGCTTTTGCCCTTGATCCGAACTCCTAGGATTTCAGTGCTTTTTAGTTTTTCTTATCTCTGATTTTTGAAGTTAACCTTCAGTTTCTGCCTTCTGGGAATCTCTGTAAACCCACCTTCCCACTCTGAGAAGCCCGCTTCCCCCTTCACACCCCATAATACCCATGATCCAAGATCTGCAACATGCATGATGTAAATCAAAGAGAGGAAGAGTCTTTTCCTTCTGCGCAGACTTTTTTTTTTTTTTTTTCAGGCTGGCAAGCAGTCAAAGGCACTGCTGAATTCATCCAGCCCCAAGAGCGCTAAAGAAGAGTCTCCATGCTGGTTGTATTCCCCAGACAGCGTTCATGTTTTGACACTAAAGACTGCCTAAGACGTCTGACCCTGATGTTTACCAGAAACCCATTTCTGCCACCTCATTGCTTATTAAGAAAATACGGTGCAACATCAACTTGGGAGTCCCCGAGCGCCCACTTCAGGGATGTAACATTTGTCAGGCCTAGTGCTGATGGATGGGCGCACGGAAGAATTCCTCATCACCCCACCCCCACTGCCTTGGTGGCCCTTGCTGCTCCTTTCCCTTCATGGGGTCAGTCGTAACAAATGATTATTACTTTGGCCATAAGCCCAGTGACAAATATGGCTTCTGTCCAACAGCCTCAGGCAGGAGTCTGCTATTTCTTCTTCACCCCAATGCTGTAACTTGATAAAAGAGTCTGGGGGATACAACAGAACATGGTTTCAGGCCTCAGGCCCGAGCTCTTCTCTCATAAGCTGGCAAATGACACCCAGGAAACACGATGGCGCTATCTGCATTGTGTCCACAGGCTGAGAAACTGTACATGGGGAGGGTTGTTGATGGAAGGGAAGAGGTCACAGGTCACAGGCCAATTCAGGTTTCTTAGGGAAGTCTCTCATGAGGGGGGGACTCTACTTTTTAAAGACATTTAAAGATTCTCACCCAGCTCTTTACCTGTAGCATTTGCCAAGGAGGCAAAGGTCAAGGCTTCCTGGATGAGGGCATGTGACAGTAAGTCATGGCTCAGTCCCTACCAGGTGTGGGACCCTGGGTGGACACTCAGGCACTGGGTGGCACTTTTTCCCCTCTGTCACTATATGGAGAGTCCTTGTATGCTTAGGGAGTCCCAGCAATCCCTGACATGCAGGAAGGCCAAGTGGAGGCTGTCTTCACCAGTATTCAGTTCATTTGTGTCCCCAGGACACCCATGCTCTCATTGGCCCCATTTGAACGTTTTGTGTGAAAGTGCAGACTCCTATCCATTAGCCTCCTCTGGCAACCTTGTTCCCACACTGGACGCCCCAACTTCACAGGGTCCTCAGGCAGGGCTGACACGAGGAACAGAAGTTCTGTGACTCTGGGAGGGTGACTTGGCTTGGCCCTATGGTCTGTGGTGCATTGGACAGGTGGAGCTCACTTAGAGCCTGTACAGAAAGATAGATTGCCTGGCTTGGGGGAGGGCAGCAGAATTAGGGCAAGTTTGAACCCAAGATCTGGCTTTGCTTCTTTTTTCATATCTCATCTTTCTTAACCAGAGAGAGCTGGCAGGTCACCTTTACGCTGTCACAGTGGAAAAGGCAGAGGAGGCCAGTGTCCCCACAGGGGCACTGAGACCAGTGTGGAGAAAGCTGACCTCCACTCGACGACTGAGGGAATCAGGCCACGGCAGTTCAGCTAGGCAGGTGAGGAGTGGGGAGTAGTACATTGAGGTGATATCAGACCTGCCCAGCGGGAAAGGATCACTGTGCTTCCGGGTCGGTTCTGAGTTTGTAGGGAGGCCAGGAGGGGGTTCTTCTCTGTGCACCATATACACTGTGTGGTAGATTTGGGATGTGCAGGTCATAGGAGTGTTCGTGATGATGATGGTGGAGGCTCATCTGACATCCTGCAGTGGTCTGGGATGGGGTGATGGCTATGAATGGGTATCCTTTGCCTCCCCTGGCTATACACTGCCTTGGCGTTCTGGCTCTGGTCGCATCTGGCCACCAGGCCCTTTATCTGGTGATACCCACTGGTGGAGTGGGCAGTTAGACTCTGAGAGACTCAGCCTCTTCTGGGAAGTTTTGGGTCTAGGCCAAGGTTCCAATAGGCCTTCTTGCATATTGGACTCAAAGTCAAGGTACGCCTTCAGGAGCCTGGTGGTCTGTAAAGCTGATAGAGATTAGGGATGTGATTGTGACTCTTCCATGAAATACAGTTTGGGAACTGCAGAGTTCCCCAAGAGAGCTTATCCTTGGTCACAACGTCCACTTTTCCTCTCTCTGTTCTGCATTGCTCACACTAGGGCACACTGGGCACAGGCTGCCATTATTCTCAAATCTGAAAGACAACACTGCCACCTTCTAGGTTTGCAAGGTTGGCAAGTCCCACCAGTCTCCGGAGTCAGCTTTCTTTCTGTGAGCAGAAGACGGTTGTAATGTCTGCAGCAGCCGTGGCTAGCTCGTTATGGGGTATGAAATAAGAGAGGGCCTGGTTAAGTATACATACCACATTGTAAACGCTGACAGGACTCAGGACACACACACTTCCTTTGTGCTTTGCTGTCTTCCTGGTGCCACAGCTCCTGTGCTTGGTCCCAGCCTTTGCAGACACCCAGACTGGATGATGAGAGATGTCTCCCACAGAGTGTTTTCTGGAGCATGTGCCATAGTACCCAGAACATGAGAGAGTTGGGCAGCATCCCTTTATTCGTAGTTTACTTACCTGTGGCAAATTGCAGTTTGAAGTAGCAAAGAGAAATCCCAGAAACCAACTCTTTATTCGATTTTAATAACTCTTATAGTGTCATCATTATGATTATCCTATTTGGTTATTACTAGGTGTTGAGGTTGATCTCCTTCTATTTGTAACTCATGAGTTAAGTTTTCCCGTAGGTCTATGTGAGGAAAAAAACCCAATGCCTATCAGCTTAGATCCTGCCTGTATATCTGAGCATCTTTGGAACAAATCTGTGGATAAGTGGAGATGTCTGTCCAGGGAGGGGTGGCACATGGAGCCACAAGGGTCAGAGCAGACTTGGTAGGGGTGACGACGGAGAGCCACCTGTGTGGTTCAGGGTTAGGCCAATGTTCCCAGCGCCACGTCTCTCTCTCTGTCTCTGGTGATATGTACAGTTTTTCCCCCTCCATCTCCTATATTGCTGTTAGCTTGAATCTTGGCACATCACTCCAGATGTCTGTCAGGTACATTCCCGAGGCAGGATTTGAGCTGTTGTGTTCTGGATTTTGCCAGACTTGCCTCAGGGTGTACCTGGGCTTTCTCATAACGGGTCCAGCTTTCAGAGCAAACCCTAGCTTGCCTGGGGATTCATAAAACGGATGTTCTCCTCCATAAAGAGCAGCACGGTTTCAGGATCCTAGGCAGGTCTCCAGTGTGTCTGGGCTTCTTCCTTTGATAGCCTGCCTCCCAATGCTTACCCATGGCGTATATGATAACACCAGTGTGAGTTCTACAGTCTGAGGCTGCCTTCACTTCAGCTGACTCAGCCGGGCTGGGCCTTCTGCCCATGCTCTCTGGCAGCTAGTCTTCTCTTTGACCATGATGGGGCGCCTTGTCTCATATGTGCCCTATCCCGTTCCTACACTCAGATCTTTGTGTGGTTCTTATCCTGAGCACCTCAAACATCTCTGGATAGTTCTGTCCACTGCTTCTCTGCTCCGGGGCTACTCATTAACAGGGATTTGTCTGAAGGCAAGAGCATATTTTTCAACCCGGCCTGCCGTTACCATAGACCTAAGGATGATTTCTCAAAGCTGTAACCTCTGTGTGTTCTGCCCAGGATGTCTCACAGACCCCAGGCACAGTGCCTGGACCCTGTGGCCAGTGTTTTTCTGGAAGGAGACAATGCAGTTCTCCTGAATAGGGTTCTCTAGATCTTCATGGGACTCATCCACTAAGACAGGCCCACCTGTCTTTAGGGAAGGACCCAGATCCCTTTGGCTCCGTGGGCACCAGAGGTCTGCTCTGTGATCTCTGAAGTAGCACTGGAGGAAGGGCTACATATCTACCTCAACTTCCCTGATGGAAAATCAGCCCAAGGAGACAAGAGAACTGGCTTCTTCCCCTGGAGGACACTGCCTAGCCTCTCAGACTGTGGGCAGGTCCAAGGTGAGAATCCCCATGGCTAAGGGTAGGTGTTGGGTAGATTCTCACCTGTGTTCGCAGGAGCTGGGACCCCACCTATCCCCACAGCTTTATCCAGAATCTACCTTCTCACCAGCGACACAGCTTCCTCTTTTCTCCACATACTAGCTTCAGTGAGCCAAAGGGGGACTGGGACTCACCATGCATGTTACCATCTCTGATGTTTTCCTCTTCCCGCCACTCACGTTTGCCAAATCCTGACACCACTGTCTTCCAGAGGTGGAGCTCGTTTTCTCTTTCGATGTCTACAGCACTTCCTCACTGTGGGTACTTCCTGGCCTCTCACATCTTTAAACAACTGCCTGAGGATTCCTGGTCTCTGGGACTTTTGCTGCAGGGCTTTCCTCTATAGGTGAAGAGTCCTACCTGAAGCACAACAAAGGCCTCCACTTTCTAGAATGGAGTACACCCTTGTTAGATCTTAGCAGCTTGAGAGAGAGAGAGAGAAATGAGAGTCTGTGCATGCCCTTGTCTTTAGGGACAGAGAAGGAGCTGTGCATAATCAATAGCCTGCAAAGACCCTGGGTGGAACCTGCCTGAGACAGTCTAGCCTTCTCTGATGGCTTCTGGCTCAGGGTGATAAGGGTGTGCCCGCTCTGCCCTCAGTGTCTTAGGCTCCAGCATCCTTGTCCTCCAGCATCTTTTCTTTCTCAGTGAAGAACCCATTTAGCCACTCATCTAAGCAAAAGACTCACCCATCTATTAAACCTTGGAGCTTAGTTAACTCACACCCTAAGGCCTCCTGGTCTAGACCTGCGCCTATTTTCTCGACCCATTTTCACATCTGGATTACAGAACTCCCTCCTACCCTGACCAAGCTTCATGAAGAACCACTGGAGATAGTCATCCCAGGCATCTGACCAGGTAGGCCCTCCCTGGAGCTCTGGTTCTACAAGTGTCCATCATAATTCCATGGCCTGCAACCCTCTCTGCCCCCTTCCCACCACGGGCCCTGCCCCAGAGAGCTGTCTCTCAGCCACCTCTGTAAAACAAGGTCAGTCTCGGGTGCCAGCTGCAGGCTCCAAAGCATCTTCCTGGCAGTGCCTGCCTCGTGGGTGGTCTGGTAAATTACCTCTGACTGCTGTTTGGACCAACTATACCCAACCAGCTGATGATTCTAGGGGGGATTTTCCAGGGTCCTGGATCTCATTAGCCATCAAATGGGACCCAGGAGGCCCAAACATGGGCCATTACTTGAATCTGGGCACTAGTTGCTGTGGCCTCGGGACCCTGCCCAGGTGGCTTAGCTCTAAGGAGCTTAGAAGCTTCCATCCTCCCTCAGAAACACTGCCTTAGTACTTGCTCTCAATTTAACCATTATAGGAAGGGATGTGGAAGCAACTATTTCAGGCCTGAGGCCTGAGGGAAGCCGGAGAAGCAGGACTGTGTACGGTGCAGCCTCTGTTATTTTCTAGGCAGTTTGTGGTCCCGAGGAAGACTGCTGGCTCTGCGAGCCTCAGTGTGCTGAATCCTGACCCACCTGGTGCCTGGCAAAAATCAATGCAGCAAGTGACAGCTAACAAGTGGTAACCGAGGACAGCAAAGGCACAGGAAATAGGACAGACTCCTCTGTTAATTCCCGCTTAGCAAATTATTTTTTAAAGATTTATTTATTTATTTATTTATTTATTTATTTATTTATTTATTTATTTATCTATTATGCAGATGAGTGCTCTACCCAAATATACACCTGCATGCCGTACGAGGGTATCAGATTCCGATATAGATGGTTGCTGGGACTTGAACTCAGGACCTCCAGAAGAGGAGACAGTGCTCTTAACCGCTGAGCCATCTCTTGGGCCCCGTTTAGCAAAATTAAAAAAAAAAAAAAAACCCAACTATTTAAATAACTCTACTCCAGTTGTTATAACCCTTGTCAGGATGGGTGGGTCCTTTGGTAAACTCCACTGCCCAGTTCCTCCGTGGAACTACCTGCATGCACCAGGCATGAGTCTTGTTCATCTTTCTGGCTGAGCACACTGTGTTAGCCCTGCCTGAGCATTGTGGGGGCTCCCTTCAGCTCAGGGTGCTGTAGTTCTGGCAGTCTGAAGCTGTCTTAGTTATGTGGCCATGGAGGGAATTGAACTCTTCTAAGCTTCAAGTGTTTCTTCTGTGAAAAAAAAAAAAAAAAAAAAAAAAAAAAAAAAAAAAAAAAAAAGGTATGATTGGCTCCCAGACCCACCGGAAGATTTTGCAGCCTATGATGTTATACAGGCATTGTATTCCCACAGTGCTGAGCACCTGGCCAGCCTTCATCAGGTTTGGGAGGTGGGGACAGGATTCAGGATCTGGGAGCTGGCCATTATCCTGCTATAAAGAAATATGCAGATATTATGCAGTAGTATGTATTTGTGATTTGTAAGGAACAGATTTAAAATGGAATCTTGTAAAGTGTGCAATTGAAAACAGAGAAGATCAAAACCAAACCAAAACAGGAAAGGAAGAAAGACAGAACAGCTGCAAAGAAAAAGTTACAAATGAGTATATGTTAAAACAACCGTACAGAACAACTTTAAACACGAATGGTCTAAACATACTAATTAAAGGCTATCAACATGTTTTAACAAGAGAAAAGGGAGGAGACGGAAGAGGAGGAACCAGGCATGGTGGTGCATGCCTGTATCACCAGAATTCCAAAGAGGAGGTAGAAGAATAATGAGTTCAAGGTCAGCCCTAGCCGCAGAGGGAGACCCTGTCTCAATAAACCAAGAGTTAGGGGCACAGCCCAGAGACAGAGACAGAGTGCTGGCCTAGAGTATTCCAGGCCTTAAGCTGGAGTCTCAACACACATAAAAAAAATAAAAAATAAAAAAAAGGATCAACTGCAATTATGTACAGGAAACAGTAAATATAAAACTTCATATCAGCTAAAAGTGAAGGGGTAAGAAAAAGGCTAATATTAATCAAGAGATACCCAGAATAGCTGTATGGATTCTAGACAAAGTAAACAGCAGCAAAAGGAAGATATACACAGCCATACTCTAGACCACAAAATACAGTGTGTGATTTAACAGCATAAAAACAAACATTATTTTCCAGTACTACAATTAAATTAGAAATCACTAGTCAAAAAATAGATGAAAAGTCTGTAAATATTTTTTTAAAATTATACAGTATATCTGTGAATGATCCATAGGCGAAATAAAAAAATTTCAAAAATTTGAAAAATATTCTATAAGAGTAAAAAATAAATCGTGTGAAGGTTAAGTCACACCTTTTAAAAAAGTTTGCTCATCTAGATAATGTAGCTTTGAAAGAAAATTTTTATAGAGTTAGATACATTTATTTGGAGAGGAAAAAAAAAACATTTCAATAGGTAAAACTAATGACCTAAATTTCTACCTCAGGTAAGAGCAGCCATACCTAAAGTGCAAGAAGAAGAAGAAGAAAAATAGAAATCAGAGGAAACACCTGTGGGGGTGTTTTTAGGCTCTTCTTCCGAAATGGCTCCTAAGCCTTAGGTGTAGGCAGGTGGACCGTTGTAGGTGTATCACCAGGAGGTGTTGCACCCTTCGCTCAGTTCTCTGCGTTTTGACCAGTTGTGGCCTTCTGCGATGGTCTCCATCTGCTGCAAAAGAAGCTTCTTTGACGAGCGGGGAGACCTACACTTTACTGGTGGTGTAAGGATATGCGTTTAGAATACACTTAGAAAATTATGGTGGTTTCCAAAAGGGCAGCAGTGTGTTCTCCTTTGCTATCCAGGAGCTCTCCAGCCAAAAGGGGAGTGGGCTGGGTTTCCAGTACTAGACATGACTTCCCTCCTGCTGAGTCTATTAAGCCACTGTTAATTACCACCGAGGTAAAGACTGCCACTATTGTGCCCTTAGGGATATCTTGCTGTGCTGGTCATTGTTGTGGTTCTTAGGTATGCCAACTCTTCCCTTGCCAGCTCACATACAAGCTTTCTAGCATCGTGAAAGCTAGCTCAGGGAGACTTTTGGATCAGATCCAGCTGGATTCTTCTGAGTCCTGGGTTATTTTCCAGTGAAAGGAACCAAGGGTTCGGTTCTGGAGCTAGACAGAATGCACGGAAGCGGAAGCGAGGACTGGAGCCTCTCCCTGGCAGTGGTGGGTGTGACCAGGCAGAGCAGTTCAATGACAGGACCCCTCCCCCCCTTCCCAGCCCCACGGTCAATCTGTAAAACCAGAGCAACAAAATAAGGTAGATTTGCACCACACTTCAAATCATAAAATAATTCCATCAAAAATTCAGAGGATATCAACACACCATTGAATTCATAATGAAATTGGTGGCAAACAGATAAAGTCTTCATATGTAATTAGCCCCTGCCCTCTGAGACACACACACACACACACACACACACACACACACACACACACCGGGACTCTGCAGATCTTCAGCGTGGGTATCTTGTAGTGACTGCTTTCAAAGCGGACCGTGAAAGAACAAAAGGACAGCAGAGTAACTTCACAGCAGCCCGTGCCATCCAAGCCAGCGAGCGCAGCACAATCACTAGATATGTCAGAAGCGTCTGCCTTGATGTGGTGTGATGGGAACCGCATTTTACCAGTGTTTATCCACAGGATGTGGGAGGAACATGAGAAAAGCCCCTTTGGAGGATCCTCTCCTGGCAGGCTAAAGCTGGGTATCCATAGCTGGAGGGAATCTGGAAACAGATGTGTTATTTGTCACCTGGCCAAGCCCCAAGAGAGTCACCACACCTTTAAATACCCCTTTACCAGCTAACCGATACCTTCCGGTCCCATCGGCCTCTGCATAAGCCCCCGCTGTACGCTTTGCAGCACTTGACAGTTAAAATGCTTCTTACTTTTTTTTTTTAATTTTTAAAAATATTTTAAAATATTTTTTAAAATATTTTTGTTTGAGTTCTTTGAGACGTTTGTGTGATGTGTTTTGCTCCTCTTCACCCTCCCTCCTCCAGCTCTTTCCAGATCTACCTTCTAGCCTTCCCACACAACTTTATGAGCTCCCCTCCCCCAACCAAAGCCAATTTGTGCTTTGCAAATCTTCTTGGATGTATAGGGTGCTGCTGACTTATCAGGGACACTCCTAGAGAAAACTGACCCTTCGTTTCCTAGCAGCTAACAGTTGCGAGGAGGTCCTCTGCTAGCTTTGGGACCTCATGCCCCACTTTCCTCTCTTGCTGGGGTCTGGTCTGACTTGATCTCGTCTTTATGATTTTCTATTAACCTAACACCTTTTTTAAAATTATTAAATTAGAGGTTTAATTTTGAAAAGGTAAACAGAGGTTGTGCAGGGGGAAGAGAAAGAAATGGGGATAAAATGGAGGCTGGAGAATGCGCATATATAAAATGTTTCAGGCGGGAGAGGCAGGCAGACCAGAGGAAGCATTGCTCTGCTCCGTTAGGAAGAGTTCCATAGAAGTTCTTCAAAAACATGGACTTAGGGGCTGAATAGATGGCTCCGAGGTTAAGAGCATTTGTTGCTCCTCCAGAAATTCAGGTTTGATTTCCGTCACCCACATGGCAGTTCACAACTGTCTAGGAATCCAGTTTCAGAGGATCTCACGCTTTCCGCTAAAGCCTCTGCAGGCACCAGGAGAGCACATGGTACAAGATGTACATGCAGACAAAACACCCAGGCACGAAAATGAAACGGTATAAAACAATATCAAATCAAGCAAAAACAAGCAAGCAAAAAAAACCATGGACTTAAGGGCTCCTGGGGGTAATGGTTTCAACATCACAGTCTATTAACATTGTTTAGAGGGGAACTAATTAAAGGAGACATTTTCCCTGCCATTAACCAGCCAGGCAAGCATAATTATCATGTTTTTAAATGGAAACATTTGCATTGTCTCTTGTTGAGGGCAACTGAAACTACCTTAATGAAGCAAAGGAAAGATGTCAGCAACAGGCTGTGTCCAGGAGGATGGGGTAGATGAGAAGTTCATGGGAGTGGTGGGTGGAAAAGGCTGGGGGATGGGAGGTGGAGGAGGTTGGGGGATGGGGGGTGGAGGAGGCTGACCACTCCATCCCACTGTTTTCCTGTGTACTGAGAGCCAATTGTCAGGACCCTAGCCTCAAGCACAGCCAACAGAAAACTGATTGAGTGAATTAGGCTGTTTTCTCTTACCATAATAAAATAGCTCCTGACACATAATTCGTTAAGAAAAGAGGTTTGCGGCTGGAGAGATGGCTCCGTCCACGACAGCAGTGGTTGGGCAAGAGTGAAGACCCAGCTTGGATCCTAGCACCCATGGAAAGGCTGGACGTAAAAGCACGCCCCTGTAACACTAAAACTGTGGCCGGCAGGGACATGAGGACCAATCACTGAGATTTGCTGGCCACCAGCTAGTTCTGGGTCATTGCCTCAGAGGGATAGAGCAGGGAGTGACAGAGCAGGGAACCTGCTGCCTCTGCTGGTTTTCACACTCCATGGCATGGCACCTGCACACACACACGCACACACACAGCGAGAGAGAGAGAGAGAGAGAGAGAGAGAGAGAGAGAGAGAGAGAGAATCAAATGTTATCCTGGGAGCATTTGCTGTAATCTGTGTGCTGATGGCAAACTGGCCAGGTGAGGGATGTTGAGCCAGAGAAACAGGAAGCCAGAGTACAACAGGTCCAGACGCACTGGTGTCTAACAACTCACTGTTGGGAAACTCACTAGGGTCCACAGTAATTAACCAATCCTTCCAAGGTAGTGACCCCAACGACACCATCATTCTGCAGTAGCTTCCCCTTGTTAAGTTTCCCTACCATTAGTTCATTAACATTATTACACGGAAGATCACCTCTCCAATGCTGGACCTCTTGGGGGCCATGTTCTATCTAATGTCTGTAACAAGAGCTGGCTGCACATTGGCCTCTGCCAGATCACAGGGGCCAGTAAGGGAGGCCAACAAAGCTTGAGCATCTGCCCTTTGTGCATCTGTGACACCCCCCCCAGGGAACCTCCCCACAATACCCTGTTTCTGGGTGGCCATGAGCTATAGTTTTCCTATGGCAGGCAGTTGGTGTTACTTCGGCCCTCAATCACAGAGTGTGGCCAGATCCCAAATCCTGGTTGGCTATCTGCTTGTGGATGACGGTGGTTGTATCTCCTGTAAAACATCCCAAAGTGCATACCCATATCCCCCAAACAAGGAATGTCTGGGCTGCAGTGTAGATAGGATGTCGGATCAGCATGTCCTGTAAAGAGTGCCCTTTGGTCCCAAGGCATACGCTGTCGATGCCAGAGCCCAAATACTTATCTCAGCCTCTGAGGTTTAAAAACACCCACAAGCTCTCCTAGAGAGGGCTGGTGGTCAGCATCCTGTGCGCTCGGAGTCTTGGCTTCAGTTCCCCAGTGGTGACCTTGACTTGAAGATATGCCTCTTAAGAGCAGAATCACACTCGGTTTTGAGCAGCTGTTTTACGAGGTTATATTTTCAGGCTGCTTAGGCTAATTGTGGTGTAATCATGAAAAATCACCTACAGAGCTTGTTAAATTTACAGATGTTCCTGGGTCCCGTCCCGAAGGAGGGGCCCGGGGTTAAGCATTTGCACTATGCTTGCTGGGAGCTTTTGTGGTACAAGCTCTTAAGTCTAGGAAAAGACACAGAACACTAACTCAGACGTGTGCTTTACCCAGATTCTAGTTCCCACACTTCTTTAAAAATTAGAATGGAGACGAAGGAGGGCTTGGGAATTTGAAAGCCAAGTGTTCCAAAATGCCTTTTTGGAAGGGACCCAGCCCAAGATGTCAAGTTCTTCAGCCCACTCTTTCTAAGGAAGACAGCCGGTTTCAGCACGGGGAAGGGGCCGGTCAAAGTCTTTCGATGATGGTGCCCAAGCAGCATTGGAAGCTGTAACCCCTAACATCCAGTTCATGGCACCACGGCTACACAGTCTCCTAGGCAGAGAACCCCACAAATGCTTCTGGAGATGTCCCTCGCAAACGGAATACATCAGCTCTGTTGGAAAGATCTGGGTGATTTTTTTCTCCAGGTATTCTCCTGTGCCATTATTGGTTTTCCTTCTCTGGCTGTTGTGTGGCTGCCTTCTGGGTGCTTTGTAGCTCTAGCATGGTACAGAGTCTCTGTCAGGGACCATGGGAGTTTCCTGGAAGGAGAATGTGAGGAGACAGCACTTCTCTAGCATCAGCAGTCCACAGCACTCTCTCCTACACTTTGGGATTTCCTCTGGTATCAGAAGAAGAAAACTGAGGCTGTGAGACAGAACCAACTTGTCCCTGGGGTGCTCCAGTGCCTCTCTTCACCCCTGTCCCCCCACTCCACCCTCTGGTGATGACAGAAAAACACCAAGGTAGGCTTCAGGCAGCGTTGAGCTCCACCCACTGGATTGACCAGTCCACAGGGGTTATTTGCAATTCTTATCAGTAATCCACAGGATTCCAAGGGCTAAGGGAGGGCAATCTGCTTGTCCTGGTTTATCCAGACTGTAAGATGGAGCCAGGCTCAGCCTCGAGAGCAAAGCTGGGCTGTGGAACAAGCCTGCCAAGGGTACAGCACATGCTCTATTGGGATGTCTTCGGTTCTGAGTTCTTCCTGGAACTGTCCTGGATGACGCTGCAGCGTCTCACGGTTTCTCAACACTCAGCTCATAAGGCCGAAGCGAACTCTGCCCATACATCTCATAATGCTATAGTTGTGTGGCCAGGACGGAGAAAGAGAACAGTGGGAAGGTTAGGACCGTATAGACTCCCCTCCCTCAGTCTGTTCTTACGATGTTTGACCTTGTTCAGAACCCAAAAATGTGCTGGATGCTGCCCAAATTCGAGGCCATGAAAACATCATAGTAGTCCTACTGTGTGATTTCCATTTCCAGGTGGCTCTTAAGGAGTTTTATTAAGATGTTTTCAAATCACAAGTGCAAGTACCAGCAGGCCTGCCAGCTCTGGAGCCTGAGGAGGCCACTCCTGTTCTGACTCTAGTGATTATACATAAAGCGCTTTTGCTCAATGGATTTTTTTTTTTTTTGAGACAGATTCTCACTGTGTAGCCCAGGCGAATGCTGTTATTGTAGATGAGCACTGTCTCTCAGCAGCCCATTTTTCTTGAGCACCGGTACCCGAAGTGAGATCCCATAGGGTCTTGGAGGTAGAAACCTGAGCGAACCATGGACCTTGCTTTCTGCACTCATTCTGTGGTGTGGAATAGACGATGAACATTAGATGCAATGAGTCATCATTGTTGCATGCAAATTAGATTCAACCTAATATGCAGGTGGAGGGGCAGGTTCTCCATTGTTGCTCTCAGGATGACGTGTAGGGGAACGAGGGGCAAAGAGCCGGACAGGTAGAGATACCTGCTCTGACACTGCACGCCTTTACCATGTTTTCTTCATCAGGCGGACTCAGCCCTGGACTGGACAAGGGCTGTCCTGTAGAATACAGATCCTGACGTATTCATTATGAATGGAATGAACAGCTTCCTAGTCTCTGTGCACGTGCACACTGCCAGGAAAAGCGAGGGTGTGTGTGGGGGGGGATGAGGCTTGGGAGAACTGTAGGCCAGACTTGCAGGATTTTACTGTCACAAGGAAACCTGGCATTCTGCATTGCAGACGACAGTTACAGCTTTATGGGGAATTGGCACTATTTCTGCCAACACTTTTTCCTCAAGTGCGAAAGGCAGGCCCTCTCTCTCTGTGCTCCTCCTCTGCCCATCGTCATCTCCATCAGCCTCAGCTAGGCTGTCTCCTCAGTTGACGCTTTGCCCCTCATTTGTGCCACTGACTATGGCCTCGTTTCTCAGCCAACTGATCTAACTTGCCTCTGTTTTAAGTTGATTATGTCTTCTGAGGAGATTCATCCAACTCCTAACCCCCATGAGTGCGACTTCATTTGGAAATTGAGTCTTTGTAGGCTTGAGCAAGTTGTAATGTGTAGGAAAGGGAAATACTGAGTGAAGAGCGCCGAGGGTAACACCAGAAGCTCCAAGAAAGCCTGGGGACAGATTTTTCCACCAGAATCTTCCAAGAGAACATGACCCTGACACTGGACTCTTTCCACCTATAATTGCCAAAGAGTAAATGATGCTTTTAGTCTCTGCAGTGGTGATTGGGTCAGGCAGCCATGCAGATGCATGTAATCTCTTCTCCCTGCATATTTGACCCCCAATCCCAACTCCAGCCTCCAGGGAAGCTTCACAGTGACCTCTCAAAGCACATGCTTGGTTTCTGCTCCTCTCCTCCCTGGTCTTTGTTTTCCTCAGGAGGAAACCCAAGCCTTCTGTGTCCCTGGTCTCACCACCATGCATGCACCACATGCCTGGAGAGGTCTGGGTTCTCTCAAGACGACTAGATGCCTGCTTTTCACTTGCCGCCTTTTCTCTCCTTCTCATCCTCATCTTGTGGGCACAGTGACTGGGATCACCTCACTGTGGCTCTGCACACTTATGCCAGCCTCTTCACAAGCAACAAAACTGCACCTTCTTACCCGAATCTCCTGGTCAGGAACACTGACTCTCTAGAAGCAGCTCCAGTGTGTCTGAAGCCCATGCTCACAGAGACTATCGCTGTGTACGGAGCATAGGAAGTGAAGACCAGGTGTTTGTTACACAGGTAAAAAAAATACAGAAATGAACAACTTGGATATGGGAACAGCCACAGTTTCTGCTGCCTGTCACCAAGCAGAGGGCAGAAGACCATGAGGAGCATGGCCAGTGAGAGACATGGCAGCGGAGCAGTTCCGTGGGAACACTTAGGCCTTACTGAGATCCACCACCAATGAAACAATGAAAATATTGCGCCCATCACAGAATCAGTGAGAAGATCAAGAGGGTGTAGATGGACGAGGGGGGGTGACATGTGCTCATTATGTACTGGAGGGTTAGAATAACGCAAGTCTGAAACCTCCGAGACACTGAACAGAAATGGCCCCCTGTTTTCCCTTCACCAGAGCATGCACAAGAATGACCTTGGCAGTGGAAGCCATCCTAATTATTTGTGCAGAACAATAGCCAAGGTAGAGCAGAGGGCCATTTAAACACGGGAGAAGCAATTAATCACAGCTCGCTGGAATATTGATTTTAGTCCTGAACTCAGCTTGCTTTATAAGCAGGAAATGAAATGCCGTAATTATGGTAGTCACTAGAGACCCCCGAGTCCTGGCTTCAATTCCCCAATTCTCCATCACTGCATTGTGGCTATGTCAACGTGACGCCTGAACATCTGGCTAAAGAGTGAAAATGCCATCTATTTTCTACCCATGACTCACCATGAATGCGACCCCCTTTCTCCTTACGGTGGTAAGATACATGTAACTCTTACTACTTCATGCTTTTAAGTGTCTATTTCAGGAGCGTCTGGTATGTTCCTTTTTTTTTTTCCTGTCTTACCATCACCACCCTCCATCTCCAGTAATATTTAATTCCCAATATCATCTCTGTAGCCATTAAATAATATAACCTTCTTTTTCTCCCCTACCTCTGCATTGCACTGCTATAAATTTAACTACTTTTTTTTTTTTTTGCCCGGTATAAGTGAAATCATGCTGCTTTCAAATTCAATCCTTGCTGTGGTGTATGCTGCTATTTCTTTCCTTTTCAAGGCTGAGTAATATTCCCGCTTATCATGAGGATTTTTCTTGTGACAGTAGGGAAGGAGCCCAGCTCCTGAGTTCTACTCTCAGGTCCCTTTCTCTTGTTTATAGAGCACACTTTCTCTCCAGCTGATGGACACTTGGTGGTTTACACCTTTCTGTTAATTATGAATAGAACGCCAGTGAGCAGTGTCTTAGGAGTGTTTGCTCAAGTCCTTGAGTCCTTTGTCATGTGTCTGGATGTGGGATGGCAGGAGCACACGGCAATTCAACTTCATATTATTTTCAAGGACCCATGAGACCTTTGGACACTTGCTAGACAGTTGTGGACATTTGCAGGACACAGCATCAAAGAGAGGACACTGGCAGAGGACACTGGCAGAGTGTGGACCCAAGGCCCAGGGGAAGGGGGTTGATCCCATGCCTGGGATGAGCTGGATTTGTACCCCTAATCTGGCACTCTCTGCTTCCTCCGCGACAGCTGCTGTTGCTCCCCCGCCACACACATAACCCAGACTTCCTAAGGAAGTGATGGTCACGTTCCTTGGCTTCTCTCAGGAAATCTGTCTCTAGCTCTCATTCTCCACTAACTCATCTTTTCAAGTTGAACGCTCAGTGGTTTCCTTTCTAGTAAATTTTATCTAACCCGAATCCAACGGATTAGCAAATCGTTAATATTCCAATATAAGCTGAGGGCACAGTGAGGGGAGCATACTGAAGTTCCTGTTAAAACTGTTGCTAGCCCAAGTGTGGTCAGGTCAGAGGATTTTATAGTGAGCAGCCTGCTTGGTCTCCCAGGGTATGAAAACTCCCCCAGAGGCTGTTTTAAATGTTGATTTGAATCTAAATACCTAATTACTGGTACCTGCCTGGAGATGGGGCTCCAGAGGCTGACTGTGTGGCTGCCAGGAGCCAGGGGGTGCTGTCAGTGATGAATGGAGCAGCTCCCTGTCCTGTGAGACAGGGGCCAGTGACCTCCCACAAAAGTGCCCTGTGGGAGGATGGCCTGTGTTTTGTACTGAGCACATCTTGTTATTTCTGAGGTGATGCTGGAGGCAGAAAGGCTAAGGCCATCTCTCAGTGACACAACCTGGCTCCAGGCTTCCACTCTTCATTCTTTCTCATCAAGAACGAGAAGTTTTCTCATTTCAGTTGGAGATAATTCTTTTGTGTGTTTTTCATACTCTGTGTGAATGGAGCGACTGGCTGAATTTTTTCCCAGACTGACCTTTAAGTACATACACAGAGCCTCGGCAGAGTGGAGGACAGGCTTGGCTGTTGTGTAGTAAAATAGAAAAGAATGCTCATTTCTCCGGTGAGCTATAGTCAGGTTTGCTAACAACATACTTAGGTTTCTTAGCTGTGATGCAAACTCACCATGCCTGGTTTTTAATGGCAGTTCAGTTTCTCTCTCTCTCTCTCTTACTCTCTCTCCACCCCTCCCCCATCTGTGTGTGTGTGTGTGTATTTGTGTGTATGTGCATGAAAGCAGGTATGCATGCCTGTAGACGTCAGAGGACTAACTTAGGTGTTACTCCTGAGGCCTTATCCAGTTACTCTTTTTTGAGACAGGATCTCTCACTGGCCTGGAGTTGCTGTGCTGGGCTAGCTATGGATAGCTGGCTAGCAATCCCCAGGGATTTGCAATTCTGTTCCTCACCTAAACTTTTAACTTCTTTCTGTTTGTTTGTTTTTGTTTTATTTTGTTTGGTTTTTTTTTGAGATAGGGTTTCTCTGTGTAGCCTTGGCTGTCTTGTAGACCAGGCTGGCCTCGAACTCTGAGATCTGCCTGTCTCTGCCTCCCAAGTGCTGGGATTACAGGTGTGCACCACCATGCCAGGCTAAACTTCTTATTCTACTAAAAACTAAATTCTAGGAACAGACTGCATGCTGAGCCATGAAGTTTTCTTTAATATACAAAAGATAAAACATTATCTTTAAGATTCAAAAAGGAAACTGTGGACTTTTCTGGAAATGTGGGTAATATCTTCATTTACTTCTTCTCATGTCTCAGTTTCTAGCTGCCTTCTACCTATGAAGCCACACCCAAAGCCTGCCACCCCAAAAAAGACTCATACCAGTGCTTCCTGAACATAGTTTTCTGAGCAATGTGAGTCTCCAAGCTAATTTTCCAGAGTTCCTAGGGATACTGGCATTAGGCTTCCATCTAGGTGAGGCCTCACGATCCTTACTGAGGGGCAGAGAAAGGGATGAAGTTCCCTCTGTGGCTGATATGTCATGCTGGCACTAGACTACGTCCTCAGACAGGGTGATGTTTACTAGTTCATGTGATGGAACCAGTCAGCTAGCAGAGATGAAGTCAAAGAAGAAAGGGGGAGCTCTAACAACCCTATTTCAGAGGGGAAGAGCGCAGGACATGAAGACGGGCGTCTTCATCTAGAGGAAACAAGAAATGAGTCAAGGTGGAGCAAAGTGGGGTTTCCAGCCTATCGTCATTGTGACAAGGGTCTTCAGGTCTCTTAGAGCAGCTGGAGCAGGACTGGAACATTAAGAACTGTTGGCATTAGGACCTGGTCTCACAATGCTGCAAGGCACCTGCTTCCCAAGCCTTCTCTTACTTCTGCTGGCCAGGCTTCATGCTGTCCTGCAAACACGCCAGGCAGACGTGCTTTTGCCTAAGACTTGCTATTCTTTCGGTCAGGAATATTCTTCTACATCCTCACGGCTTGCTCTTTATCAATGGCTAGCCTCCAGTCAAACCTTGCTTAAGTTTAATCTTATTGGATATGGCCTCCCAGCTCCAGTGATTAAAGGGTGGGAATGGTCCCCATTTCGAGGTATGATCTCCTGAACACACCTGTCACCCTCTGACGCACTGTGGATTTTACCAGTTTCTCTGCCTTTCTCTTCCTAGCACACTAGAGACTTTATTCGGCTTGCTTTTTGATTGTTCTGGCTCACTTGGCAGATGTTGAATAATTGCTTGGTGACTGTTTACAGAATGAATACATGACCTCAGAAGGCTCCAGGCTTTTGAGAGAAGCTTTATCTGGGTTCAGTGCTGCTGGCATTAGTTCAGGCAGAGAGTGCCTGATGGTTGTCAGCCTGAGGTCTGAGCAGCACTCGTGGCCTCTGCAGGCCAGGCCAGACATGGAAAGTTTCCAGAAGCCCACAGCTGCATGTGAAGTGTGGTGGGAACCAGTTGTTCGGCTGAATCTGAACTATCACCAAGAGCTCATGTTTTGAACATCTGGTGCCCGGCTACTAATGATATTATGAAGGCGATGGAGCCTTTAGGAGATGGGGCCTGTCGTTTTATTGCTATCCCTGTGCCTGGTCCTGGTCCGGCTCTCTGTTCCTGCTTCACCAGCACAGAGGAGGATCCACGACATCGTTTCACTACTAGGAACTCTACAGTGCCTTCCCAACGCTACGGTGAGGTGACACCCCTCTGAAACTCTGAACCAAAATCTTCCTCCTATACTTTATTTTTGTCAAGTGTTTTGTCATAGTAACGCTCTAGAGTCTTGAAAGGAGGAACACTGAGGGCCACAGTAGATAGTCCTCTTTCTGATGAGGGAACAGGTAGGCCTTCCAGGGCCTCCGTATATCCACAGGAGACTAGAGCAGGGCTTCCTAAAACTATCTCTACTTTAACCAGTTTATTCTTAAGAGCTTTTACATGACCTCAGGACACCCCCACACCCCCAAATGTTTGATATATATTTAATATATTATATATTATATATTATAATTATATATATTATACATATATGCAAATATTTACTGATCATAAATCATAAAGAAATTAATTTTTAATCAATTCTTTGGCATGTATTTACTTTTACCATTTATTAAAGACAAAAATAAATTCGTATACTGACCTGTATATGTTTTTTCTTAATTTTTACATAATGATTAAATCTAGATTAGACATTAGACACCACAGGGCATGGAGTGTCTTTGGCGCCTGTCAGAGTTGACCGACACTTTGATTTTATAATCATCAGTGCGTACATTGCTGCTTCACTTATACAGATAGAGAAGACGGCGGCAACGTGTTTAGGGGCTTCTCAGACACCGTTGGAAACTGTTCCACTCTCAATCCACAGTTCATTTAATAATTTCTCCTGTGAAACTCAAGTCAACAATGACTTTTTTATTTTACTATTTTTATTTTCATTTATATGAATGTATCTGTATACTGTGCCATGTATATCTGAGTACTCATGAAAGCCTGAAGAGGGGCATGAATACCTTGGGGTTGGAGAGACAGGAAGTTAGGAGCTCTCCAGCATGGACGCTGGGAGCAGGAAGTGCTTGTAGCTCCCAAGCCATCACGCCAACCCTCTCTGACAGCAATTTCTAAAGCCAGACATCAAACACAGTACAATCAAAAGGTTTTATCTTGAGAAGGTTCTTGTCTTTGCTTTCCATCATTAAACCATTGTGCTTCTCTAGGAGCAGAAAGCTCTGGTTGTACAGTAGAAACATGTAGTTCATCACAGACAAGGCTCCTTTCTGAGCCAAGGTGTTCCAGGCAGTGTTTGGTGACCTTATGTGTGTGGTTTATTCTGAACCAAGGCAGTCATGAAGTCACATGATAGGACACAAGCCAGCGCTGAGTCCAGGCACACCTTGGACTTTGATTCCCAGGTATTTTTTGGTTACTGTGTATTCAGAAAGCTTTTACTATTGCCAGATTTTTCACAACGCTGTATTTACTTATGTGATCTGATCCAGGGGAATGACCACAGTTTAAGAAGCTGGGCACCAACATCAAACTAAACAGAGAGAAACTTAAAGCAATCCCACTGAAATCAGGGACAAGGCAAGGCTGCCCACTCTCTCCATATCTCTTCAACATAGTTCTGGAAGTCCTGGCTAGAGCAATAAGACAGTTGAAGGAGATCAAGGGGATACAAATTGGAAAGGAAGAAGTCAAATTATCACTATTTGCAGATGATATGATAGTATACCTGAGTGACCCCAAAAATCCTACCAGGGAACTCCTACAGCTGATAAACACCTTCAGCAAAGTGGCCGGATACAAAATTAACTCAAAAAAATCAGTAGCCCTCCTGTATACAAAAGACAAAAGAGCTGAGAAAGAAATTAGGGAAACAACACCATTCACAATAGCCACAAATGACATAAAGTACCTTGGTGTAACCCTAACCAAGCAAGTCAAAGACTTGTATGAAAAAAATTTCAAGTCTCTGAAGAAAGAATTAGAAGAAGATATCAGAAGATGGAAAGATCTCCCATGCTCATGGCTTGGCAAGATTAACATAGTAAAAATGGCCATCTTGCCAAAAGGAATCTAAAGATTCAATGCAATTCCCATCAAATTGCCAACACAATTCTTTACAGACTGGAAAGAAAAATTCTCAACTTCATATGGAATAACAAGAAACCCAGAATTGCTAAAACAATCCTCTACAATAAAAGATCTTCTGGAGGTATCTCCATCTCTGATCTCAAGTTGTACTATAGAGCAACAATAATAAAAACTGCATGGTAATGGCATAGAAACAGAATGGTGGATCAGTGGAATCAAATAGAAGACCCAGAAATAAACCCACAAACTTATGGACAACTGATCTTTGACACAGATGCCAAAACCATACAATGGAAAAAAGGTAGCATCTTCAACAAATGGTGCTGGTCTAACTGGATATCTACATGTAGAAAAATGCAAATAGATCCATACTTATCACCCTGCACAAAACTAAAGTCCAAGTGGATCAAAGACCTCAACATAAAACCAGACACATTAACTCGATTAGAAGAAAAAGCAGGGAAGACCCTAGAACTCATTGGTACAGGAGACAACTTCCTGAACAGAACACCAACAACATAGACTCTAAGAGCAACAATCAATAAATGGACCTCATGAAAGTGAAAAGCTTCTGTTAAGCAAAGGATACCATCATCTAAACAAAATGACTGCCTACAGATTGGAAAAGAATCTTCACCAACCCTTTATCTGACAGAGGGCTAATATCCAGTATATATAAAGAACTAAAGAAGCTGAAAGCAGCAAACCAAGTAATCCAATTTAAAAATAGTGAACAGAGCTAAACAGAGAATTCTCTGTAGAGGAATATCGAATGGTAGAAAAACACTTAAAGAAATGCTCAACGTCATTAGCCATTAGGGAAATGCAAATCAAAACAATCCTGAGATTTCACCTTACACCCATCAGAATGGCCAAGATAAAAAACTCAAGTGACAACATATGCTAGAGAGATTGTGGAGAAAGGGGAACCCTCCTCCACTGCTGGTGGGAATGTAAACTTGTACAACCACGTTGGAAATCAGTCTGGCACTTTCTCAGACAACTAGGAATAGTGCTTCCTCAAGATCCAGCCATACCACTCCTAGACATATATCCAAAAGAGGCTCAAGTACACCATAAGGACATTTGCTCAACCATGTTTGTAGCAGCTTTATTTGTAATAGCCAAAAGCTGGAAACAGCCCAGATGCCCCTCAACTGAAAAATGGTTGCAAAAATTGTGGTACATCTACACAATGGGATATTACTCAGCAATGAAAAATAAGGAAATCATGAAATTTGCAGGTAAATGGTGGGACCTAGAAAGGATCATCCTGAGTGAGCTGTCCCAGAAGCAGAAAGACACACATGGTATATAATCACTCATATAGACATATACTATAGAATAAACCTACTAAAATCTGTACACCTAAAGAAACTATTCAAGAGGGAGGACTCTTGCTAAAATGCTCAATTCCTATCCAGAAAGGCAGAGAGGATGGACATCAGAAGAAGAAGAAAACAGGAAACAAGCTAGGAACCTGCCACAGAGGGCCTCTGAAAGGCTCTGCCTGCAGACTATCAAAGCAGACACTGAGACTTATGGCCAACTGTTGGGCAGAGTATAGGGAATCTTATGTAAGAAGTGGGAAATAGTAAGATCTGGAGAGGACAGGAACTCCACGAGGAGAGCAACAGAACCAGAAAATTTGAACACAGGAGTCTTCTCAGAGGCTCATATCCCAACCAAGTACCATGCATGGAGATAACCTAGAACCCTTGCACAGATGTAGCCCATGGCAGTTTAGTGTCCAAGTGGGTTCCATAGTAATGGGAAGAGGGACTGCCTCTGACATAATCTGATTGGCCTGCTCTTTGATTACCTCCCCCTGAGGGGGGGGGGGGTGCAGCCTTACCAGGCCACAGAAGAAGACAATGCAGCCACTCCTGATGAGATCTGATAGACTAAGATCAGAAGGAGAGGAGGACCTCCCCTATCAGTGGATATTGGGAGGGGCATGGGTGAAGAAGGGGGAGGGAGAGTAGGGTTGGGAGGGGAGGAGGGAGGGGCTTATGGGGGGATACAAAGTGAATAAAGTATAATTAATAAAAATTAAAAAAAAAAAGAAGAAGCTGGGCACCAAAGCAGACTTCACAGAACGTCCATGGGCTGTTATTTCCCTCGTTTCCAGCATCTGGAAAAAGTACTCAGCCTGAATGAAGAGCTGAACTGGCTAAGGCCTATTTATCGAAGGACATGCAAGCCAAAACCAGAGCATCTAACTGGAAAGGTATAGTGGCCTTCTATAGATCCCAGACTGCACTCACCAAGCAACAGCTGTCTGTGAAAGGTCTAAGCAATTATTGGAAAAACGGGAATCACTCTTCTTCAGGCATTTGAAGACAGGGGTCTGCAGCATGTTTCTTTCATGAGGCACCTGCCCCTACTAAGTTGGCTTCAAACATAAACCCATAGCTGCCTCCTTCAGATATGTTGGAAGCATGTCCTGACCAGTGTCTCCTACCAGGCTTTCTTTAGCATGCTGCCCAGACCTGCCCTTCACTTCAGTCTCACAGATAGCTCTGATACTGAGATGTAAACTCTGAAAGTGTTTTACTGCCCCTTACATAGAGGAAAGAACAAGTGATTTGAGGGAGCCTGAGCCATCAGAGATGTCTGGGCACTGCTTGGAGCCATGACCTGAACTTCACGCTCCTGTGAAGGCAATCTAAGAGGTAAACAATGTGAAATTTGCATTTTAGTGACAGTAGACCAATTACCAGCTCACAATGGTGAAGGTTGTGTTTGTTACTGCAATGAGCAACCTCAACTGGAGACAAGTCTGGCCCTGTTATAAGGACAGGCAGTAGTGTCCGTGGGCCTTTTTGGGTTGTCAGAATCCAGGGCTCGGTACTGGAGCCCTACATAGGGGTACTAGGTTGCTGTTCAGCATCCTACAAGCAAAACACAGCCTGCAACCAAGGGGGAACTGTTCTGGGGGCCAGTGGTGCTGAGGCTGACAAAGCCAGCCCAGTGCCTATTAGTTTTAACTTGCTACTTATCAATGTCATCTCAGGTTCCTGTGAGATCAAACAGGGAGGCTTCATTGCATCCACTTCACAGTGTGGCTATCCTCAGGAGAAGAGGTGTGAACTGCCTAGACCACTATGGGATGCTGAGAAGGGGACCAACTTCCCCTCCTGGGATTACTGTATGAGTCACTGTGCCAGGGATATGCCATATTCGTTACTTTCATGTTGCTGTGACAAAAATACCCTGATAAAATAAAAGCAAATTAAGGAAGGAAGAAGAGTTTTATTCCGACTCAGAGTTTGAGGCAAAACTCACCAACACAGGGAAATCATGTGACGGGATTCAGAAGCAGCTGGTCATACTGTATCCTCTGTCAACAAGCAGAGAGAGATGGTCATGGTCTTCTGTGTACATCATGCAGTGGTGGAGGTTACATTTAGGGTGGGTCTTCCCAACTCAATTGACCTAATTTAGAAACTCCTTTGCATATGTATCCAGAGGTTTGTTCCCATGGCAATTCTCTTTTTCTTTTCTTTGTCTTCCTTTATGACTTAGTGTGCATGTGTTCGTGTGTGTGCGTGCATGTGTGTGTGTGTGTGTGTGTCTGAGCCCACGTCGTGGCCTGTGTGTGAGGTCAGAGGACAGCTTGCTGGAGTCTTTTCTAGCATGTGCTTTCTGTGGATGGAAAATTCAGGCTCTCAGGTTTGCAGGCAAGTGTCTTCACCCATTGAGCCATCTCATGGTCCTCGATCATCAATCTGACAATCAAGGTCAGCTCTAGCAAGCACAATTGCTTATTCTATATTCATTTATTTTAAAGGAGTTACTACTCCTTTAAAATACTTTCCATATTTACCAAGAGAAACTGGATTCTTGTTTCCAGAGAGGTGATAGCCTGGCAGGGAACAGTAAAGGCATATATTTAAAACAAACAAGGCATGCCAGATGATGACAAGGAGTAAGGAAAGTGAGAGATGGCGAGGTGAGAGGGAGAGGCACTCAACTAGGTGACAGAAAATAACAGAAGCCCTCAGGCCTATGGCATGCCGGATGAAGGCTTGAGAGGGGTAAAGACCTTCAGAAGGATCTGTTTGTGTGTTTGAGGAATCATGATTAACAGAACTTACACAGGGGGCAGAGAGCATGGGTTGAGAGCACAGGTGGGAGAGAGGAAAAGATGAAATAGGGAGAGATCCTAGAACTTGAGGATCCTTTCAAGGATTCTGGCCTTCATCAGAGAACCAGGGAGATACTTCAGGTCTAAAGAGATCGCTGGGGTTTTATGTCTCACTCCGACTGTCATGTGGGAGCAGAACAAAGGAGGAAGGCAAGCTTCAGTTTCCCTCCCATCTTGTTGGCACAAACCTCTGTCTCCCATCTTACTGTTACTCGAATTTACACAGAGTGCAGGAGGATTTTGATAACTGCTTAGTGAGAGTTAGCCCCAGGAAATCAAGAGTTTGATCGTATGGTTCCTTGGAAGTCAGAGCTGAAGGACAGGGCAGAGCGGAGGACTAGAAATGGGCTTGGCCTCCCCTGAGATGTTCCTGGAGGGAACCTGAATGAGGAATACCCAGAAGAGAAGACTGCTTTTCCTGCACTTTCTGGGTTCCAAAATACTCCCCAAAGAGGATATTTTCCCACCTCGTTCCCTGGGACGGTGATCAGGGAAAGCAGGCAGTTTGAAGCCACTTCTGTTTGAATAATAACCATTACCACATGTTTCTGATCCTCTGTGGATTTTTTTTAGATGTTATCTCTGCTCTACTGACCTACTTTACCTGATGAGTTTTGGATGTTGTGGGCAGACCTCTGAGTCTGCAGACTTCCTTCCTTAGTTCTGGGACCCCAGGTCTCAAGGGGCCCTGTGAGTCCTGCATTAGCTCGGTGGAACACATCCTCTTCACAAAGGAAGAAGAGAATATCTTTTCTTTGCATCTCCAATTCATCATGAGGTCATTTCTTCTGATGTTTCCATCCTGTGGTACAGACTTCCAAAAAAGTCAGCCTTTCTTCCTGCTCTCCTCCTCCTCTACAGCCTAAGGCACCTGGCTGAGAGCTTTGCCTGGTCTTGCTCTCCTCTGGTCCAGATATAGGGATCCACCATTTCCTATGGGACACTAACCTCCCATTTATCATCTGTGACATTTATAGTGGGGGAATTGGGGTTGTTGAAATTCTTGGGCTAGGAAATGGGGCTTCCTGGCTCTAGCAGCAGAGTTCTAAGTAAATCAACACCCAGAAGGTATCTAAGGATCAATAAAGCAGGAGCCGCTGTTAGTCTGCGTGGAGACAGCATACCTGAGGCAGGTGAGATGCTTGTTTAATGGTGCATTCCTCAACAGTGATTTAGGGCAGACCTTGGTTAGAAGTGGTGCCAAAGTAAGAAGTCTTCGGCTCTCAGGGACAATAAGTGACCCTGAGAGAAGCAGGCCAAGTCAACCCTGATGCCCTATTTCAACTCTCTTAGTCGATTCTCTCTTCCTTTATTCCTTGTAAATAACAACTTTGTTGATATGTAATCCATATACCAAGCAAGTCTACAAGTTAATAGTTTCTGTCGTATTCACAGTGTGTGACACCATCACCATCATCAATCTTACATTGCAATCTTACATTGCTCCCTCGAAAATCCCCATCAGTAGTCTCTCTTTCCTCAGTCCTGACCCCATTTGTCTCTGTAGATTTGTCTATTTGGAATGGCTCATACAAATGGAACCATATACCACGTGGTCCTTCATAGTTAATTCCTATGACCTAATATAATGCTGTCAAGGTCTCAGTAGGCACGAAGGGAATTATGGCCTTTAATCTGGCCACACATTTCTAACCATTCATGTAGTCAACATTTCCTGGGCACCTTTGCTGCGCTGGGCCAAAGGGCGCATGGTCCAAAAGTAATGAATGTGCACTCTTTACAGGAATGTGACTAAGTACTGCCTAACTGCTAACCGTGACATGGAAGAATCCGGCAATAATTTGGAGCAGGGATATATTCTTAGAAGGACAGGTTAGACAGAACAATGTTGACATTTGTGAGAATCCTTATCTATAGATGACAATGTGGACTCTGGAAGGATACAATGACAATGTTGATGCCCATACAAATCCACTCTCTTTTCCTTGCACACTGTCCCTGAGTGGTAGGAGCATGAGTCTCTGAAATTAGTAGGCATTTCATTCATCTCAATGACAGATGCAGGAGCCCACATCCAGGCTGATGGCAAATCATGGCTCCCACCATGGCAGTTTTCTTAGTTCCTCTGTGAAGAAGTTCAGCTTTAGTCTTCTAGGTCCCTCAAGAAGAGACCATGTCCCTCCCTCCCTAAAGGCTTCATACACTACACCGTTCCCTTCTGAACGTCACCCCAACTCCTTCCTGCACCTCTAGGCTCTTGTACATGTGTTGTCATCTGTCTGTAAAATGTGGCCTTGCATCCATCTCATTCCTTAGACAGCAGATTCCCAGCCTCGGGGCCTCCACCCTCCTTGCTGTTGGGAGGAGTAATTGGAAGGACAGGATCAGCCTGGCTCTGTGGAGGTGCAAAGAATGCCACGCCCAGCAGCAACTGACCTCACAGCAGCTTGGGGGGAGGGTGGTTGTGATGGCAGCTGCGTGGATGGGGGTGGTGTCCCCAGGGAGCATTTGCCCTCTCCTCGCCTTGTCTGGGATGCCAGAGAGTTGCCCAAGCAGGGAGAAGACAAGATCCCTTGGCAAGCTTCCTGGCCTTGTTTATGAAAGGGAAAGTCATCTTTATTACATTTCATTTAGAGGGGGGTTATAAGAGCTTCATCTGGTGCTCACTTCAGAGCAGCTGTTCAGCATTACCCAGGAGAAAGACAAGTGACTGGAGCCTCCGCTTCATGCCAGAGAATCTGTACAAATAGACTCAATGGCGTCTCTCATGACAAGCAGAGTTCCTGAAGCTAGGAAGGTCCTTCCAAATCCTCCAACTCTATGGCACAACATTCCAAATACACATGTACACACACTTGTGTACATACATACATACATACATACACACACACACACACACACACACGTGCACACATAAATACACACACATACACACAGGCACAGATACACACTTTACACTGGGACTTCATTTAGTCAATAGTTCTTTGTTGGTTCTGCTTCTGAGCCTGGTCCAGGAGTGAGCTCAGAGGTGAGACTGAGAGGACCAGCCAGGTTGCTGTGGATTTTCCACTCCAGGAGAGGGCTCACAGCAGAAATGTAGTTGCCCAAGCCAGATCCAGGTCCTGGAGAACTTAAGCAGCAGAGGAATGTCCAGGATTCACAGGAACACACCCAGAGTTCACAGGGAGGTGGGCAGGCAAGAGTGGAAAACTGGCTGGAACCAGGTGAGATTGGGCAATGGGGAAAACAGCACAGATAAGCAACCACAGGCTTTCTGGATGCGATGGCTGAGCCTTCCTTTGGCTGCCTTGGGTGTTTTCTAGTTTTAAAAGCATGCACCTCCTTCCAGTTTCAACATACCGAATTCAAGTAATTGGCCAAATCTATATCACCTGCCTGCTCTCCAGCTGGAACGCAACTGAGCTAGCTGGTTCCCAAGGAAGAAGACAAGGCCAAACAGAGCTCCTCCATCACTCCCCTTCAGCACCAATCATTGCAGAAGGTGGGTGTAATCCGCAGTGAGCCGAGCTTCCCACCAGCGAGCAAGCAGCCGCCTCTGCTGCAGACAGCAGCTGGGCATCCTCTAACCCCACTCCTCTGCCACTGTCTCGTGGCATCAGGGTCACAGGATGAGGGCTGTGGGTGCAAGACTCCCCCGATCCCGTTCCCACCTCAGATGCCAATCCCAGTCCTCAGGATGTTTTTCTAACTTGTTTGTGACATGCTGGCAGGATTCTGATGACACCCATTGGCTCACAGAATTCAGGATAACGTGCTTACTACTGTATCAGGAAGGGTGCTTTGTAAGGTATTGTCGTATGGCGCTATTTCTAGAGAGATGTGGACAAATGTCAACTCATCCCATGTAGGAAACCAATAAACAATACCACCAAGGCCCAACTTGGTCAGCCCATGAGTTTACTGTGGTTACTTGGAGAATGAATGAGGGATGACTTACAGTTAATGACTCAACAGAGGCTGTGCCGTTGAAAACCCGCCCTTCCATGCGCTACGACTCATGAAAACTGGATCACTGGGGCTCACTGCATGGTTTAACGTCATCTTGATGGGTCAGAGAGTCTTCCCCAAGCAGGTCAGTGGCCCAAAGCCTCCCCTTTGGCAGTTGTTTACTCTTCTCTAACCTTGTGAAAGGGCCTTGCAACTTTCATCTTCCCCAGGCTTATGAAGTTCATTTACTTCCCGAGTCTCTTCAGCCTCCTCCCATGACAGAATAATTCAACTGAGGAAATTGCTATGCAAGACTCCCTTCCTCTGGCTCTTAGGTTCATTCCACCTTCTCTTCCATGACGCCCTATGGGCCTTGGAAGGAGGGGTGTAGATGCCATCTGTGGCTAAGCGTTGGGCTCCTATGCCACAGTAGCCATGATTTATTCCCAGAAGCTTCACCAATGGCCATGAATCCATATTCAAAAAGGATGTTTCCTTCCATGACCCACTGCTGTGGACAATAGTAATCTATAGTCATAAGCACAAGTGTTTAGAAGGCAGTTCGAGGCACATCACATTCTATCCAAAAGCAGCGGCTTCCTTACAGGGGTACCTCCCTAGACACGGGTTCTTCTCTTCGCTCACAGTGTTAGACATGAATTCTCATCCTCAGACATTTCCGTGAGCTGTTTCATTTTCTTCACCGCATAGTACTGCAGTGAGCCTCTTGATTTTCCCTATCCCTTAAAGGAGAGGAGTGTTTGGCTCCCACTGCTCTGATTTGCCTGGGGCCAAGAAGAGCAGCGCCCTAGCCCCTTGACAGCTTCCTCCATTCTGATGGGCTCCGGGCTGAAGTCAGGCCGTTGTTTCTCCTTCCTCCACAGCTGGTTGCTGTGATGGTCCTTGGCTGGCAGGATGATGGGGAAACAGTACTTCAGCTGTAGCCACTCCCATTTCCCCTCCCTCAGCCACAGCTGGGCTGAGAGAATGAGTCTCAGCATCAGCATGTTTTCCTGCCTGAGAAAAATGTGCACAGCCTTCTCTGGGAGCATGACTTCCCAGGCCTGGAAGCTCAGTCTTTTTCACTTACATTAAAATAAGTAAGTAAGTAAGTAAGTAAGTAAGTAAATAGATAGATAAATAGATAGATAAATAAATAAATAAATAAATAAATAAATAAATAAATAAATAAATAAATCTTTTGTACCTTCTATGGATCGTTGCCCAGGCTTTAAAGACGCCTGGAAGCTAACTAGCACAGCATTAGTTCTCTGTCTATCCCTTCCTTAGGAGCTCCAGCTCAACCCCAAGAGGGTATCAGTCTAAGCCAAGCAGATCTGCCCTTGTGTCTCCCAGCTCAAATGTCTCAAGGCTCTTGATCAACTTTTTTCTTGACTTTCCAGTGAACGTAGTCCTATCAGGTCCAGCAAACTTGAAATCTCCTTGCACGCCCAGTGTCCTCAGTAAAACTGTGCTTGGTTTCTTGTCTCCCAGTCTGTGGTATTTACAGGGACCTCGGCTGACAAGAACCAGGTGTATTCAGTGGCTCATGTGACACAGTCCACTATGGACGGAGTCTTCTCCTTGTATCAGGCTATTTCGCCTTTGTCTTAGAAGGGATAGATAGCTAGATCAGTGTTTTTGGCCCCCACAGTACTCAGTAGTCTCCTCCCTCGTGTCTCATAACCTCACAACCTAGATGGCTTCTGGTTTTTCCACTGCTTATTTGAAAGTCGTTTCCAGTTCGAGCAGGTTAGGTACAGAGTACCCTCTGAATCTCAGTTCCTTATAGTAAGCCCTGACTGCATGTTGAATCATGGACTTTCCTTTCCTCTCAATTAAAAGGCACACCTGAGGGTCACATATGCAGCTATGACCGTATTCTCTTCTTCCCCACACTTCATTTCTCCATGGGTTCCACACTTTTCCATCTCAAGAAGAGCTCTCATGAACTGTTCTCACTCATTACTGCCCTTTCCTTTCGCCCCTCCCAAGTTGTAGAAATGGCAAGCCAGGGCCCACACCTCAGCCTCTCCTTCATTTAACTCATCTGCCAAATCAGTGGCTACCGTGGAGGACGCTAGCCACAGATCCCTTCCCTGCTGTGCCTCCTTTACACAGACACGGTCCCTGTGAGCAGCCATCTGCCTCTGTTGCATTTCTCACCACATACGGCAGCAGCCACGCAACCTCCACAGCAACTTTCCAACACTGTCATCCCTTACAGGCTCCCTGGCCAAGGACTGAAATATCTGCTGGAAACAGTCATCCGTTCTCACAGCTTCTCTCTGCTCGTGTAGCCGGTCCTCCTCGGGTATGGCGAGTCATAGCTCATAGAAGACTGCTATCCAGAGATCACCCCCACAGGTACTCACTCCTTCGGACGATTCTGTTCTGGTCACACGTCTCACTGCCCACTGGGACTCCCGCCACACACCACGCAGAAAAGGATGGCTGCATCAGGATCCCGTCCACATGTGTCCACCCTCAGGCTCTTCAGCTCTGCTCACACGGTTTATTATCCATAACCAGGGCCATGCAATTATCCCCCCAAATCCTACCCTGTCTCTGCTGTTGGCACCATTTGGGTGCCAGGTATGTTGTGTGATACTGCTTCTGGAGAGATGTGAGCAAATGTCTACTCACCCCAGGTAGGGAATGGAGAACGGAATAAACTGCCCACAAAGTACCAGAGTTCAACTTGGTTAGTCAGTGAGTTTGTCGGGGTTATCTACTGGAGTGTGGACAACTCAGAGGCAGACGCATCGCTGAAAACCACCCTATTGAGGCTGTGGATGACAGCTGATGGGAGCTGGAACCCTGGAATTCTCTTCATGACTTGCAGCAGCTCAACAGGTTTGAGAATGCCCCAGCCCATGGCAGTTAAATTGGCCAAAGTCTCCCCTGATCCCCAGTTGTTGATTTCTTCTGGAGCCTTGGGGAGGGGCCTTTTGAATCCTGTACATTTCATCTTTCCCAGACATATGACCTCCCGAGCTTCATGAGCCTTTCCCAAGATGGACTATTTCTAGAAACTGCCACATAAGAGATACTTACCCTGAGATAGAAGATACCCATGGTGAGGCCGTAAAGGGCTCTGTGCCTTGGAGCTTCTGTCCCCTTATATCTGGAGATCTTACCATTCTGTTTGCCTCTATGAGTTCCATATTTGACAAGCTGTTACCACCCTGCCTTGGTTTTCATAAGGGCTTCTTTACTATCACATTGATTAAATCATTGTCCCCCTGCTGGGGGTTAGGAGCAGGACAATCTGCCTTGGTCATTCTGTGGACCAAGTATGATCTTGAAAGTCTTCACCTTTCTGGCCATCTGTTAATGTGTTAATATTCAAGATACACCTCATGGGTCCTGTGGAACTGAGGAATTGTATCCCAGGAAATGTGCACGAAGACCAAATATATATTTCACAATATCGTAGGTTTTTTGGTTTTTTGTTTTGATTGTTGTTTGTTTTTTTAGTTAAAAAGAGAAATTGGTGGACAGTGGGACCCTGTCAACAGCCAGACCTTTTATCCAGATTTTGTCTTTTAATATTGATCATCTGTTTACAGGGCATGGAGACCCAATATCTTTTTATTTCATAGGCTAGATGTGGATTTTGGCAATTGGGGAGGTACTATCTCACCAAGCACAGAGATAAATGCATGTATTATTACTTCCAGGCCTTGGGAGCAATCAAGCCCTGGATGCAAGGGGTGGGAGACTCTATCTGCAGCAGCAGAGCTTGGAGAAAGATGCTTTTTAAGTAGGTGCTTGTATTTTAAAACTCTTATTTTTCCAGTGACATCATTGTAAATTCAAACACCGATCAAGGTTATCTTTTTTTTTTTTTTTTCCGGGAAGAACATTGCAAAGGAGTTGTTTAACTTGCCAATAAGTATAAGAAATGCATTTGCACTGTCAAGAAACTAAAGTCAACTCTTGGAGGGTCCTCAGCCAACCAGGATTTGGAGTGTGGACAGATGGAGCTGTCTGTCACCTCCCCCTCAGTTCCAGCCAGTTAGCTCCTTAGCAGAGGGACGGATAGCTCGCCGCCAAGCTTTTGGGGATGTTCTCATGGTTCTTCCCTTCACACGTGCGTGGAGAGATTCCCCAGGAGAGCACATCTGATCGGCGTTGAAGCCCTTTCAGCATTGCTCATTGTTTTATTAGCTCTCAGCCATTTTCTCCCCGAATGTCTTTACAGCTTCAAATCGCTTTTGCACATATTCAGCTGTTCTCCATGTTTTTGTTTTCAGGACCCAGGGAATAGAGACAGAGGAGACCTGGCCATTTCCTAGAGTTGATGTTCTGGGGAGGGAGCTAGGTGCACCAAGGACAATCAGAGCCAAGAGTCAGATCTGTTCAGAATGGGCAAATTGCAGGGCCCTGCAGGAGTGTGAGTCATGATGTCTCTACTGGGAAGTTGAGGCAAACTGGCTAGGCTGGGCTGCTGCAGAAAGAGGAAGGGAATAATGAGTGTTCAAAAACAGCCTGTTGAAGTGAGAAATTACAAACCAGAAATGAGGGAGGAGAGTGGCTAGTCATTTCTTGGGCCACCTTTGTTGGGGCCTCTGTTGATAGAAGAAACAGGAACAAGATTTTGGAGTGCCAGTACTAGGAATAGAATGATTTCTAGATACATTGTTTTGCTGTCAATTATCCAGCTAAGAATTTGAATGTTGAGAGTTTTGGGCGAGAGAATCCTAGCTGATTGTCTCCAGTATCTGCGTGACCTACAGGATGGAAAGGGCTCACCCAAAGACCTAGTGAGACAGAGGGGAAGTTATCCTAAGACAAGACTCAAGGGGTGCTCACTGCTAACCCACAGGTGCTTCCAGAAGGCCCTGAGGAGTAGGCCACAGAAAACCGCTAGCCTTTTGTTCCAACTTGGAGCTCCCTAGGAAATTCTGTATTTTTAGAGCACAGTTGATATTTGATTTGTCTCAAAGATTAGCTCAGCTTAGCTAAGGGGACAGGGTGGGAAGCAAAGCCACTTCTAACACACCAGCTGCCTAGAGTTCTGCCATGCCCTGGGTATGCTTCCCAGCATGTTATGCTCTGGAAACAATCCACAAATTCATAAATCGATGGCGTGTAGAGGTGGGGTCTTTGGGAGATCATTGGGATTAGATGAGGTCATAATGGCACTTCCTGTTCCATGACGACACTGGTGGCTTTGAAAGAAGAGGAAGAGACAGGGGCGCTAACACACTCACTCTGTCTTCCCTTATGGCACCTCATGCTGTTTCAGTACTCTCCGTCGGCTTGAAGGCGCTCACTTGCCACAGCCCCGGGCCCCTTGGGCCCCTTGGGCCCCAGAACTATGAACTGAATACTTCTCATAAAGAAAATGGATGGCAGACTTTGGTTTTATTTAGAGAAAACAGGAGCCTGCCTAAGATTTAAAGAGAAGTCCTAGACAGCTAGATCGCCGCAGAAACTTTGAAAAGCCCTTCTGGGAGTCAGCAAAGAGGGATCTTCAGTAGTGAGAAGTGAATAGAATGCCAGAGGCCGTCAGACAAACACCTTGAAGCGAGAAGCTTCACAACCCAGGGAAGAACATCTACCAAGTCTGTGTTCTCATCAGAGTGACACTGACCAGGAGCAAGCAGCATGCTGTTCCCTTAGAATAGTTCCTTACTGTCGATTGTACACAGCTATGGAGCTGCCACGCCGTACTCCACAAATGTGTATGAAACCGCGTGACGTTTAAAATAAAGTCATTGACCAAGAAGGGATGCAGTGACTGTCAAGCTCACTGCTCTCTTGCAACGTAGGCAAAAGCTACTTAAAAAACATAAACTGTAAAATAAATATTTTAAATGAATAAAAATGTAAAAGTATCTAGGATGAAGGCTAGGCTAATTGGTTTGACTTAACCATTCCACAATCTCTTCATCAAAATGTCACAGTGTGCCCCATGATTATTTACAAGTATTATCTTTAAAAAATTCTTTTTTAAATTTAAATTTAATTTTTTAAAATTGAAAATAGATTCTTCTGTTATACGCTACAACCTGACCACAGTTTCCTCTTTCTCACAGCTTCTCCTCAACTCCCTTCTCCCTCAAATTCATTCCCACTCTCTTCCCTCTTCAGAAAAGAACAGGTCTCCAAGAGACAACAGGGAAAAAAAGGACAAAAACAGGTACAATAAGGGCCTGTTGCCGCAGGCCCTCGTATTGAGGCTGAACAAGGCAACCCAATAAAAGGAAAAGAGTCCCCTCCAAAACAGGCAAAAGACTCAGAGAGGTACCTGCCCCCACTGTTAAGTGTTCCCCCCAAAATACCAAGCTGACAGCTATATGCTTACTTGTTTTAAGTTGAAATATAACTTACATAACTTACATAACACTCAGCCTTCTGAATAGCAAAACTCAAAAATTAATAGAGTCATCAGGCTGTTATCACTACATTTAACCCAAGAATATGGTCCCTGCTGCCCAAAGGAACCCCACATCTTTGCCTGTAGATCCCCTTTCCTATAAGTCTTCAACTCCTACTCACTAAGACACTTCTTGCCACTATGTATTTATGTATTCTGGACACTTTATATGAAGGATATCATGGAATATATGGCCTACTGCATATGTTAGCTCACTCCAACGTTCCTTTTCTTCAGTTCATTCCCGTGTTGGTCCATCTATCACATGTTGACATTGTATTTCATCTCTTATGGCCGAATAATATTCCTTTGTGTAGGAATAATGGACCTTGTTTATCCGCTTCTTGCTTGATGGACGTTGGGTTGTTTCCACTTAGGGTTCTATTATGAATAGTATGCTAAGTATGTTTGTGGAAGAGTTTTTGTATAAACATAATATTTTTAGTACTCTTGGGTTTACGGTTCAGAGTTGGATTTCTGGCTCATAAGTAACTCTATATCTATGCTTAGCATTTTGAGAAATTGCCAATCTTTCCCCCATGTGAATGCACTATTTCCATCTCCCCTCAGTGACGAATGAGGATTTCAGTTCCTTCATGCCCTTCCCAGTACTTTTCACTTTCTACTCCCACTACTATTAAGGCTATCCCACTGTGTCAAATGGGGACTGGTTCTGATTTGATTTGTGATTTCCTGACATTATTGATGTTTAGATGCCTCTTAATTGTGCTATTTAGCTTTGTTTGGAGTTTCGATATCTCTTATTTGTCTTGGATGCAACCTCTTTTTCAGATAGAGTTTTGTGGGCAGGTTGTCTCTACTATCAGAAAACAAATGGCAACAGATGCTGGTGAGGGTGTGGAGGAAGAGGAACCCTCGTTCACTGCTCATAGGACTGTAAACCAGCACAGCCACTGGGGAAATCAGGATGGAGGTTTCTCCAAAAGCTAAAAATAGAATTATGATATGCCGCAGCTGTAACACCATATAAAAGTCACATATGCCCAGGGCACACACCCTGATGGCACCGTCTCCCACTTTAGATCCTTGTACATTCATGTTTACTGCTGCTCTATCCACAACAGCAAGGAAGAGAAACCAGCCTATGTTCACCAGTAGAGAAGATGACAATGGAGATGTCAAACCACACACAATGGATTTTTATTCAGCCATAAAGAAAAAGGCTAAAAAAAAAAAAAAAATACAGGAGAATGGGTGGAACCAGAAAATATTTTATTCAGTGAGATAACTCAAAATCAGAAAAAGAAGGGCTGCCTAGTTTAGCCTCTAACGTATGCATTTCGCGGTGGGTGTGAGCACATAGAGAGGGGGAAATGAGGCTTTAAGGGAGAGGGGCATATGCTATGAGTGTTGAAGGAGAAACACTGAGCAGGATTTAAGAAGTGCTAATGGGCAGGACCATGATGGGAGTGGGGACTAAAACTAAGTATGTACAAAATGCCAGGGGGGATAATCTGCTAACTGTAAGCTAATTACAAACTTATCCTCTCTAGGTATCTCCATCCATGATCTCAAGCTGCACTACAGAGCAATAGTAATAAAAACTACATGATACTGGCATAGAAACAGAATGGTGGATCAATGGAATCGAAGACCCAGAAATAAACCCTCACACCTATGGATAATTGATTTTTGTCAAAGAAGCCAAAACCATACAATGGAAAAAAGATAGCATTTTCAACACATGGTGCTGGTTTAACTGGATGTCTACATGTAGAAAAATGCAATAGATCCATACTAATCACCCTGCACAAAACTAAAGTCCAAGTGGATCAAACACCTTAACCTAAAACCAGACACACTAAACCTGTTAGAGAAAAAAGTAGGAAAGAACCTTGAACTCATTGGCACAGGAGACAACTTCCTGAACAGAACACCAACAGCTCAGGTTCTGAGATTAATAATCAATAAATGGGACCTCATGAAACTGCAAATCTTTTGTAAAGCAAAGGACACTGTCATCAGAACAAGACATCAGCCTGTGGATTGGGAAAGGATCTTCACCAACCTACATCTGACAGAGGGCTAATATCCAGAATATATAAAGAACTCAAGAAGTTAAACAACAACAAATCAAGTAATCCAACTAAAAAATGGGGTACAGAACTAAATAGCGAATTCTCAATAGAGGAATATTGAATGGCAGAGAAACACTTAAAGAAATGTTCAACGTCTTTAGTCATCAGGGAAGTGCAAATCAAAAAGACCCCGAGATTTCACCTTACACCCATCAGAATAGCTAAGATCAATACATGCTGGAGAGGATGTGGAGAAAGGAGAACTCTCCTCAATTGCTGGTGGGAATGTAAACTTGTACAACCACTTTGGAAATCAATCTGGCACTTTCTCAGACAATTAGGAATAGTGCTTCCTCAAGATCCAGCTATACCACTCCTAAGCATATATTCAAAAGATGCTCAAGTATACAACAAGGACATTTGCTCAGCCATGTTTGTAGCAGCTTTATTCATAATAGCCAGAAGTTGGAAACAACCCAGATGGCCCTCAGTTGAGGAATGGATACAGAAATTGTGATACATTTACACACAAGAATACTACACAGCAATCAAAAACAAGAAAATCATGAAATTTGCAGGCAAATGGTGGGATCTAGAAAAGATCATCCTGAGTGAGGTATTCCAGAAGCAGATATACACACAGGGTATATACTCACCCATAAGTGGATATTAGACATAAAATATAGGATAAACATACTAAAATCTGTACACCTAAAGAAGCTTAGGAAGAAGGAGGACTCTGGGTAAGATGCACAATCCACATCCAGAAAGGCAAAGAGGATGGACATCAGAAGAGGGAGAAAACAGGGAACAGGACAGGAGCCTACCACAGAGGGCCTCTGAAAGACTCTACCCAGGAGGGTATTAAAGCAGATGCTGAGACTCATAGCCAAATTTTGAGCAGAGTGCAGGGAATCATATAAAAGAAGTAGGAGAGGAAAGACCTGGGGGGGACAGGGGCTCCACAATGAGAGCAACAGAACCAAAAAAATCTGGGCACAGGGGTCTTTTCTGAGATTGATACTCTAACCAAGGACCATTCATGGAGATAACCTAGAACTGCTGCTCAGATGTAGTCCATGGCAGCTCAGTCTCCAAGTAGATTTCCTAGTAATGGGAACAAGTTTCTGATATGAAACTCAGTGGCTGGCTCTTTGATCACCTTTCCCTGAGGCAGGGAGCAGTCTTACCAGGCCATAGAGGAAGACAATGCAGCCAGTTCTGATGAGACCTGTTAGGCTAGGGTCAGAAGGAAGGAGAGGAGGACCTTCCCTATCAGTGGACATGGGGAGGGGAACGGGAGAAGATGAGGGAGAGAGGGTGAGATTGGGAGGAGAAGAGGGAGGGGGCTACAGCTGGGATACATAGTGAATAAACTGTAATTAATAAAAAAATAAAAATTTAAGAAGGAAAAAATGACACTGAAATATATTCATGCACCTACATGGGCCTGGAATGACTGATGATATGACCTACAGCCTCAACTGGTCACACAACTAGGCTTTTCAAAACATCTGATAAAAATGTTCAATTAAAAAATAATAGTCAAGAGTTAAGCCTGATAGCTCAGTCTTTTAATCTAAGCTATTCTGGAAGCACAAATTTAAGGCCTGTCTAGGCTACAGCATAAATTCAAGACCATTTTGGGCAATTTGACAAGACCCTATATCAAAATGCAAAACAAAGGCTAAAAATGTAGGTCATTGTTGGAACATTTGCCTACTGTGTATGAAGCCATAGGTTTCTTCCTCAGACCAGACATGGCGACACATGCCAATAATTTCAAAATAAAGGAGGCTGAGGCAGGATGATCAAGTGTTAGGCCAACCTGAGCTACATGGGGAGACCCTTCCTTCAAAAGAATTTTGTTTAGAAAAAAATAGATAAAATGTTTTTGATATGCTTGATACAAATAAGATGTATATATTATAACATAAGAAATAAAATAAAAATCTATCCTCTCTAATTATAGGGCTTTTCTTTGCATTTCCTTTAAAGCACACATTTAAAAAATTGTCGTGAAGTTCAATATGTCTGTTTTCACTGTTTCTGCCCGTAGTCGTGTGTCAAAGTGAAGAAGGTTCTGCCTTCCCGTAGAAAAGCAGACTGCAGAGGAAAGTCTGCAGTCACGATGACTTACGCCTTTGTTTTCTTTTGAGATTTTTATAGGCTCTGCTCTTACAGTTAGGCATTTTATCTGTTTTGAGATAAGTGTTCTTAAGATGCGTTCTGCATGTATGTGTGTGGACATGAGTGTTTGTATGTGTGTGCAGATGTCTACAAAGGCCAGAAGGCATCACATCCCTAGAAGGGGTTATCGGCAATTTTGACTGGGTGCGGGTGCTAGAAACCAAACCTGGATTGCCTGTGAGAGCACTTACACACACTGAGCCCTCTCTCTATCCCCATATTTTGTTAATTTTATATATGGAAGTAGGGCTCTGTAAATTTTTTGTATGCAAATCTTTGTTGTGCCAGAACTTCGCTTAGAAAAGACTAGAGATGTCTCAGTGGTTAAGAACACTGGCTGCTCTTCCATAGAACCCGGGTTCTGTTCCCAGCACCCACATGGCAGCTCAAAACCATCTGTAACTCTAATTCCAAGTGATCTAATGCTCTCTTCTGGCTTCATGCACACACATGGTACACAAACATACATGTAAGCAAACCACTAATACATAGGACGAAACAATACAGAAAAGAAAATATTAGGCTTCCCCTAATTAAATTGCCTTAACACGCTTGTCAGCAATCAATTGGCAGTAAATCTGAGGCTCACTCCATTCAATCTATGTCTTTATGTCTCTTCAACATCGTATTGATTACTGTAGATTTGCAGTAAGTTTAGAAATAGGGAAGTGGGTTTTCCAACTTTCATATCTTTTCAGGATAGTTTCGGGCATTATAAGTCTTTAGGATAAGTGTGTTCATTTTTGTAAAACTATCTTGAAACCTACTTTGATAAGAATCACATTCAACATGCAGATGAATTTGGGAAATGATGCAATCTGATAACATCAAGTACTCCAATCTATGAGCACAAGACATGTTTCCAACTTACTGACATCTATTTATCTTAGCCATAGTTCACAATTCATGGTTACACATGTCTTCTATATCTTTGATCCGTTATTACTTCTTATTATCTCATCCCTTTTCACACCATAACAGGGAAAATTGGAACTTTAATTTTATCTTTAGAGTTTTCATCACTGTTGCGTAGACATACAGTTGACTTTTGTATACTGATTGCTTTCCTGATTCCATCTAGTAACTTCAGGAGTTTTTGTGCTGGTAGATTTTGAAACACTTGCATGGAAATCCTCTGCCATATTACCTAAGTCAGGCTTGATTTATATCCTGCTTGCTTGCTTTACTCTGCAGCAGCTGCGTGGAGCGGTTGTGACGAGACGGATGGTCTCAAACTTGTCTCGAACTTGTTCCTAGTTTAGTGTAAAAGCACGGTGTCTCTTAATGCTGTGGCATCCACCATGGGTTTTCCGTTTCCCTTTCTTCAGGAATTTCACTTTTATTTCACTTTTTATTTCAGGAGGAGTATTTTTTTTTTAAATAAATGGAATGGCACATTGATTTTATAGTCCAGAAAGAAAAGGTCTCATCTGTCCAGCCCGTGCCTAGCAAAATTATTTGGGAATAAAGTTATCTAAGTAAAATAAAGCAACATAACCACTGGCAGCGCTTCCCATGAGCACTGGTTTAGGAATTTCTGTAGACAACACGCAAATGAAAAAAGAAAAACAGCAAGGCATCAGAAAGAAAAAGGGAAGAACTGAAGTGCATACTTTTTATTTACCCAAACTTTAGAAACTGAGGACTAAAGTGAAAATTGTAATATCAGGAAGACAACAATATTGAGCAAGGGAGAAGCTGACGTGATGTGATATGGAATATCTATTTCTATCTCTATCTATGTATCTAAACGAGGAAGGGAATGGAGGTTTGTGGGAGGAGTTGGAGGGGGAGATGAATGGCAGTGATGTAAAGAGTACATGCAGTACTCATGAAATTCTCAAAAAATAAAAATTTTAAATAAAAAATTGAACTTGGAGGATATAAAGCTAATTCTTTTTAGTTCCAGCTCTGTCATAGATTTTCCAGTTTATCATGGATTTTGCCACAGATAAAAGCATAAAATACAATCAATAGTAAAAGTGTAAAAGTCCACTGTGAAGCCCTACAGCTTCAGGATGCCCATCGTAACGGCATAGACATTCACTGAGATGTATAGACCTGGGTCTGGTTAATTTTGGTGTATGATTTTTTTTTACTTCCAAGTCATTTTTAATAATAAAGTTAATTGAAAAAGACATAATTCCATCCATTTTCATGGCTAAATAGTACTACATTGTACACATGCTTTACTTTAAAAAAATCTATTTGTCAATTGGTGAAAAAATATAATATAAAAATCTGATATATAAAAATCTGATATAAAAATCTAATATAAAAAATCAGATATAAATCTGATATAAAATCTGATATAAAAATCTGATATAAAAATCTGATATAAAGGGCCATTTAGAAATTTGTTGGAAATTCTGTCCTAATTTCAAGCCAAAACTCATTTAATAATTTTTTAAAATGAAACTCAAGCCAGCAACTGAAACAGCAAGTATTAAAATCAAACATCCTAATACAACACAATACAAAAAAACCAAAACAAAACAAAAAAAAACACTAAGGAGATACTTACATGTGGAAGAATGGTAGGAGAAAGTGAAAGCCTTGGTTTTCTGTAATGAAACCGGTACGCTTCTAGAAGAACAGCAAACGTGGTGTGTCCCATAAAGATGCTGCCATCCACAACACACAATAGTCTTGAATCTGAGGTAGGTGGTTCCTGGCAGAGTTAGGAGCCATCGAGAGGGACAGAGAACACACAATGTTATTCAGAACCGAGGCTGCAGTGAAGTCGTGTATTACAACAGAAACACACGCCTCAAATTTATCATACGTTTGATTTTGAATTAGGGTTCAATCATCGCACATCCCAAAAATCTTTTAACGCTGGCAAATGTTTGAGGACGCCCTCCCCCACATTCAGGCATGTGACCCCCGTGTAGGGTTGCTCCACACCCTAAGGTTTCTTAGGTTTCTTCCTTCCTTCCTCCCTTCCTTCCTTCCTTCCTTCCTTCCTTCCTTCCTTCCTTCCTTCCTTCCTTCCTTCCTTCCTTTCTTTCTTTCTACCCCTAAGGGGCAGAAGACACAGGGAGAAGTATGGTAAGGAGATGGTTCACTATGAGGGGAGATTTGTAACCATGAAAAGCCAACTCTCAAATGCCGTTTGGGAAGGATAGAAGAGTTCACTTGGAAAGGGTTTCCTCGGGGACTCCTGGGTAGGAGGTTACATCACAAAGCATTTGAAAGCAGCCTCTTTCTCTTCATAATATTGGCGTTATAGACAAGGCGGCTGTGATCACCTGGCCAGCAGTGCCTTACTCTGTTCTCATACATGACCTTTCCTTTGCAGGACCCTTATGGGACTGACGGTTGCCATCTGACAGCAAGGCTTTCGCAGCCAACACTGAGTACAGGCGAGCATGCGCTGCCGAGATCTCATGGCGACCCCGGCTCTCACGTCCCTGATGCTCCTTGGCTTTAGCCTTCCAGACTGCTGTATGCGGTGTGTCCAAGGTTCATGGAGACTGATTAAGGGCCCAGAATAGAAGGCACAGGGTTGCTTATAAGTCATTTGCAAGTTCAAGCTCCATGTCTGAGCTTTAAATGGGAGAGCATCTTTACATGGGTCGATAGCCTTCCAAACAGGGATTAAATATGGAGACAAGAAAGCAGTAAAAGCTATAGATGCTTTCACTAGACGAAGTCAACCATCTGGATATTTAGGGAAAAAAAAATAAAACCCAGATATTTTATGGCGCTTTCCAATCTTCTTGTGGATATTTTACTTCATGCACTTACAAACGCGAAGCAAGTTCTAGGAATACGTGGATTTGTGCGGTGATTTGTGCAGTTTGGTAGGCCTTGAGTTGGGCCTGCCAAAGGACCCATGCTATTCCAAATGAACATCTTGGATTTGCGTTATTGGGGGGGGGGCGCTGATGACAGCAAGCGTGTGTTACGTTACAACAATCTGCCATGGCACTAATAGTTTTGGTGTGTGATAAATGCGCTAGGTCCCCAAGGAAGTCCGTACAGAGATTAACTCCATCCAAGCAAGTTATATATATAGCTTCCCTCTCACTAAATCTAGCAAGTCTCCCACTTTCAAATAATACCAGAGTCGGAGCAATATTTTTGTATAATAATTTCGTCTATGTGATGAGTGTTTCCACACAGGATCTCATGTCACTCCGGATAATATGTCCTGTGATGCCGAGCGTAATTAGGAGCGAATGCACAGCAAGCCTTACTCAGCAGAGTTCCTTGGAGATATTACATTGAAGCTGTGGAATGGCTGAGCCTAATGGGGCTGGGTTTGAGAGCCAACTGTAGAGAGTCTCCAGGGCAGAGAGAATACGGAGTGATCCATGGAGGAGAACACACATTGATTCTCTCGGCGCTCATAAACATGTGGCCGCTGGGCTGGATGCCACTTTCAGAGGATGGGAAGATGAACACGGTATATTACGGAGTTCGGGAAAGTGTGCGAGATCCGAGGAGGCAGAGAAAGCTGGAGAGGAAAGCTGCCCCCTGCTCCAGGTGAGCAGTGAGTGGTAAGCCCCACCTGTCCTGAGCCATCTGGCACATCTTTCCGACATACTCCCGAGTTACGCTCTGCCTTGGGGACAGGGAGGATTGTGGAAAATCCTGTTAGGCTTCCTCACCAAATGCTACTTGCTCCCGAATACACCTCTTCTCTGCTCCGTTTAGGCAAACAAGAACATACTTTACAAATAAAGTCCTCTGCTCAGAGTGTCTACGTGGCTGGTGTGCCTGCTGTCCTAGTGAAGTTGGACTGTGCTGAGCACGCAGAGGAGATCCTCAGGCAGTCGCTCACTCAGGAAGGCTGCTGAGCATCTGCCGGGTGCAGCATTCCACTGTGCGGAAGTTTCTGTTATGGGGACTCCGCTGTGGGGACCTGCTGTTTTTGTCACGCTGCAGTAGGAAAGGGGCTCTAAGCCCACAGGGTGAGCTTAGAGTCCTGAGCCTATGACAGGGGCCTAGAGGAGATGGGACAAGAGTGTCTATCTAACTAGTGCATTTGCCCACACTTTCATTCTGAAGGCCATTTGCAATTTTTATGTTTTCTTTCTTTCTTTCTTTCTTTCTTTCTTTCTTTCTTTCTTTCTTTCTTTCTT